>NC_092353.1:21270455-21638462 GCF_963676685.1 Mytilus edulis
ACATTTATCATGAACTACAATAATTCAGTTGCCTGTAGTCATGCAGTTTAGTTGTTGTCTGGATAAATGATTTATGTTTATTTTTTGTTTTCTTAAATACGGTGCCTTAAAGTTGATAAATACTTATTGACTTTTCATAAAAAAAATTATGTGCCCTTTCTTAGATTAGAGATTGTTCTTGGGATTAAGAATATGCTGACCTTGTGTATTGTCTGCTTTTCTTATGTATGAAAGATTGTTTTCAAGTGATTTTCAATTATTTATCTTTACAGAGAATGTTTTTCTTACAAGTAAAAGACTGTATTTTAAGTGATGAGATCTACTGTCCACCAGAAACCTCAGTGTTATTAGCATCATATGCTTGTCAGGCTAAGTTTGCTGACTACAATAAAGAAACTCATCCTAATGGATTCTTAGCAAATGAAAGATTATTACCACAAAGGTACATACAAATTGTATTAGCTATCAGGAAAAGCTATATTATCTGTTAGCTGTTAAATGACAAATATATCGTTATGTTGAAAGCACTGATGGTCAATGATGGTTAAAAGAAAAAAAACACGATAATAACACATATATCCTGAAATGACTTTAAAGTTTGTGCTGAAGAAGGGGTATAATTGTCTGAAACTTTTTTTCCAATTTTCCTTTAAGAAATTGCTAAAGCTATATTCATTTTTTAGGTAAATTCCTTTCTCTTAAGGTTATGTAGTAAGACTTAAGCAAGTTCTAATTGTCTCAGTGTGTGGGGTTACCTTTTCTAAGATGAATTGTATAATTTTTTTAAAGGATAACTGTTTTTTATTAAATTTATTATTTTTTTATTGCTGTCAATTTGAAAAAAATGTTTATTAGGTTTTTAATTTGATCATTGTTGCTGTCAAATTAGAACTATAAAAAATCATCATTACTGTCAAATTGATATAAAGAAATTGATCAAGTGTAAAAAGCTGTTATGTATTTTGTTTAAATTGAAATACATATTTAATCAGTTTTAAATTTATTCTCTTTAGTGTGTAATGAGGAAATTTTTTTTTTTCATGTAGAAAACAAAAAGTTTGTTTAGTCACTTATTGTGGCTACTTTATATTCATAAAAAAAATATGAATTTAGTAAGTAACTTCCTTTAATAAAAGGCCTACTGCAAAATCTGTCAAAAAGCCTTATAATAAAGGGGTCAATATAAAATGACTTTACATATTATATTATTTAAGGAATGACTGTAATATTTTTTCTGTCTATGAAGAAATAACATAAAAAATTTGGTGCACACTGAATAACGTGCGTAGTGGGTTATTTAACAGTGTGCACCACATTTTTTATGTTATTTTGAATAGACAGAAAAATATTACAGTAATTTCTTAAAATTTGATTCTAAATTCCATTTTAAACCGTAGAAAACCATGAAAAAACGTTGCTGACATCAATGTCATATGACTAAATTATGTCTATGGGCTGATAGCAAAATAACGTCAGCCAATCAGAAGACGTGTTACATCCAAAATTAAATTATACTTAAGTAAATGTTAAAATAATTCATAAAAACACTCTGAACCGGCCTCATTTTTATCCTAAATACGAAATACTTATATTTATGAGTGCTTTATTAAAATGTCACAAAATGCTTCAAAATACTTAAATGTAGTTTCTGCATTCTGGATTAGATGAAAAGTAGAAAATATTTTTTGTTGTCTTGAAACAGAAATTTTTCTAAATGTTTATAGTGCATGATTGAGCCTGCTATCCTAATCAAATACCCAAAACATTGGGTGAAATATAAATAGGATCAGTTTAGGTACTGAGTATGATAATTGCTTGTATTTGACCTTATTTATTTCATATTACAGAGTGATGGAACAACACAAAATGACCAAAGAACAGTGGGAAGAAAGAATAACAAACTGGTGGAGTGAACATCAAGGCATGCTCAGGTATTACAAATATAACATCAAGGCATGCTCAGGTATTACAAATATAACATCAAGGCATGCTCAGTTATTACAAATATAACATCAAGGCATGCTCAGGTATTACAAATATAACATCAAGGCATGCTCAGGTATTACAAATATAACATCAAGGCATGCTCTGGTATTTATATAACACATTCTGAAAATCTGCTGAAATCAATACATAGAAACTTACTGGTAATACGTATGAAAAAAGCCAACATGAAACATCATTGGGTTGCTGTCTTTGAACCTGCTGTGTAACTGAAGTTTGTGCTGAGGTGTTAAGTAATTATACCCTTGATTCACAAGCAAGTCATCTGAAGTAAATGAGAACTTGAGATAGGTTCAGAGTAATGTAAAGCATTGTGATGACATCAAAATAAAACTTATTTTTCCATGTTCATAAAAAAAAGTGCAGAAAATTCAGTTTGTTTTGAATATGATTTACTTAGGGCTATTCCAGAAAAAAAATGTATGGGGGGGGTTGGAAGGCACATTGTATTAATAATACATGGGTGATGGGTATCAGAGCAACTTTTCACACTATAATGCACTATAATTCTCAATTACAATTGTCTGGGTGGCGGGTGCTGACAAACTGCCTTCCAACCCCCCCATACATTTTTTTCTGGAATAGCCCTTATGGCAAGTAGCTTATTTGCTAATATTTTTGGATAAAATCAACAAAAGTGTAAAATTACAATTTCATTTGTTGACTCAGGTGATTATTGAAAGAGCTTGATTTTGATACAAATAATTAAAAAAAAAACTGTTGACCAAATCTTGAATATCACCATGATCACTGTCAAATAATTTATCTTTCTTTTCAGGGAAGATGCTATGATGGAATATTTAAAAATAGCCCAAGATCTAGAAATGTATGGAGTTAATTACTTTGATATCAAAAACAAAAAAGGAACAGAACTGTTATTAGGTGTAGACGCTCTTGGTCTCAATGTCTATGAAAAAGATGATAAGTAAGTATACAGATGATTAAACATATCATATGTAACAGGTGCTTCACTATAACCTTGTTTCGTCCATATTCTTGTCATTGTTTTCCTGTAAAAATGTTAAATCATTCAAATTTGCGGATTGATATTAACCAGTTACATACATAAGGTGCTTGGTAATAAAATGTTACTCTATGTCAGTCATTTCTTAGATTCCAATCTTTGTCATTTATAAACACATTGAAATTTTCTTCAATCTATTTAATAAAATTATACTTTTTAACATGTTTTTTTGTTTTTCAGACTTTCACCAAAAATAGGTTTCCCATGGAGTGAAATTAGAAATATTTCGTTTAACGACAAGAAATTTGTAATTAAACCAATTGACAAAAAGGCTCCAGTAAGTATTGAATTTCTTAAGTTAAAAAATATCAAGAATGCAATGAAACAGATATACAAATAATAATGGGTTGATACACTTTAGATTATCACACATATAACTTGACACAGAAAAAATTAAGGATAGCACATATATTAAAAGATTGAACACGACAATTCCTCGGAGGATGTTGGGGAACAAATTAGAAAAAAACATCCACAGGATAATGTTATAAAAATTAAATCATGAAAACACTATATATTTGGTAAGAATTAACAGGAGCAGTAAAAAAGCAGCTGTAACTGGACTATCTTTAAAATCACTTTAAAAAATGAAGTATGAAGTCTGTTCACACTAAACTGTAATAAATTAAATATATATTGCAAGGTATCCTTTAAATGAATGGACTGTTATATATTTTTACAGATCATATTTTGAGTATTTAACCTCTGAATTGTTTAATTCAGAAATAGTTACTGATTCTTTACATTGTTATTCTTTTTAGGATTTTGTGTTCTATGCACCTAGACTACGAATAAACAAAAGAATCTTAGCTTTATGTATGGGTAATCATGAACTATATATGAGGAGAAGGAAACCCGATACAATTGAAGTACAACAAATGAAAGCTCAAGCCAAGGAAGATAAAATGTCAAAACAACAAGAAAAACAGAGGTTAGAGTCAGAAAGAGTTGCCAGAGAAGAGGCAGAAAGGAAACAAAAAGAAATGGAAGAAAAATTACGGCGATTTGAGGAGGAGAGTGAACGACGAGGAAAAGGTAAGTTAATATAGAGTCCTTTAGTAGGCTTGGTTTACTTTTACAAATTATGATGTTAATGGAGTGTTGTCTCATTGGCACTCATACCACATCTTCATATATCTATTGGCTTCTCCAGTCTGCTTTACTAAATTTGTTCCAATAAGAGTCTGTATAAAATTTTTCTCCTGGTTTAAAAAAAAACCATTAGATAAACTATCTGTGTGATGTTTGATTGTCCTTCCTTTTTAGTAAGATCAAGAGTTCCAAGACAAGTCGAAGAAAGTTTTAAAAATTATGAAAAAGAATACACAATAGATGTAAAGTAAAATTAGATTTAATTGCTTGGTTTTACAACTGATAAAAAGAAAAAATATGATTGTCTTATTATAACATGAAAATAAACTACTCCCTAAATTGTGTAAGAATATGTTTTTGTTTTTCTCTTTAATGATATCAAACTGTCTGAATATTTCTTAATAACATCTCAACTTACTCATTCTGTATGTATTTATTTCATGTTTGTGAATAAAATGTGATAATTATAGTTATTTGAATTTTTCTTAGAAATGGCTGAGCAAGAACAAAGATTAAGAGACATGAATGATGAAATGGAAAATTACAAAAAACAACAAGAAGAGCTTGAAGAACAGAGAAGAGCCGCAGATGAGCTCCGTAGACAGTATGAAGAAAGTGCACACATGGCACAGGAAGAAAAAGACAGACTTGTATGTATTATTAGGCTTTATTGTAATATTCCCTATAATAGGCATTAAGAATAAAAAAAAAACTAGAAGTACAATTAAAAGTAGGTCTGCTTTAATCTAGGACTTGATTACTAAATAAATGGTATATGGTCTTAAAATCTGCATTTGGATTTGATAAATGCTTAGAGACCAGTTTTCATCATTAATGCATTGTAATGCCATAAGTTGACCTAAATTGTTACTATCTTTGCTTGGGATTGGTTGCTTTTTACAGTTCTGGCAGCTGAACAGTCTGAAGGACTATTCAAACATTAATTGCAATGAATGTTAGGCACGTACAATAGTAGCTGTGTTTTAGTAACAAAATTGGTAAAAGTTGCTTTATTGCTATAGATTGATCAGGTTGCTGAAAAAAAAAGATTGGTATGTAAATATATTGGAACAAAATATATACATGTACTACAACATTTTACTGAAGCTGTAAACCTCAAAGGAATATAATATGTATGTTGTAATGTTGCTCAAAAGTTGAATCATTTGAAATTTAATTTTTGAACTGTTGAAAAAAACCCTGCTTGAATGATCTAAGGGCAGATAACTGGTAAATTATTTAGATTTGATTAAAAATATATCGCCAGGTCTAGTAACAAGTATTTTGCCTGAATAACTCCTGCTTCAGTATCATGTTTATATTGCATGACTTATGGAAAGAATGGTTTATTTAAATATTAAAATTTTATCATGGAAATCTTATATTGACTAAGACTAACAGATGCAGAACAACAAACTATAAATATTTTGTCTATAACAAATATATTTGCACATGTAATCCATTCATTCATGTAAAGCTATACATAAGATTCACCTCCACTTCATATGTGTAGAAAAAGTAGGTAATGTCTGCAGAAATCTTATTTTCAGGTTGTAATAGGGTATCATTTCAAAATTTTGATTTTTAGATCTGGAAATGGATTGAACAAGGACAAAATAAAAGTTTCTGTTTGAGCTCAGGGCTATTCCAGAAAAAAATGTATGGGGGGGGGTTGGAAGGCACATTGTATTAATAATACATGGGTGATGGGTATCAGAGCAACTTTTCACACAATAATGCACTATAATTCTCAATTATAATTGTATGGGTGGCGGGTGCTGACAAAATCTGCCTTCCAACCCCCCCATACATTTTTTACTGGAATAGCCCTCAGATGAAAAAGTGCATATTTTTAACGAATATTTTAGTTTAATATTAACTTTCGGTATTAACTTGAATTATAATATAAATAATGACATACATTGATTTGAGTACTTATATAACACAGTGAATTATAACAATATCTTGCTTTTTTAGGCCCAACAATATGCTGATGCTCAAGAAGAAATTCAGAGAAGTATGGCAACTTTGGAAGAAAAAGAATCTGAGATGAATGTTATGCAGTCAAGCTTAGAACAAGCACAGAGAGATCGTGAAGAAAAAGAACAAGCTCTGATTGAAGCAATGAATGCTATCCATGTCCGTGAAACAGAACATGAAGAAAATACAGTAGAGGAAGTTAACCATGAATATAGTAAGCCTCCATTAATCACCTGTTACCATGGTTTTTAATTGTTTTGTTTATGGTTTGTGAGGTATACAAATGGTTATGCCAGACAGATATCAATATTCAAATCTGCCCTCAAAATATTTTATTGTTAACTGCAAATAGAAACTGATTTTATTTCACATATATCACTTGAGCTATGTTTAAAGTACAATTTATTTGCATGGTTTATGGACACAAATTATATCAAACAAGAGAATGGTCCCGGTTCAAGTTCATCTTTTGTTTAGGATTTCACTCAAAAGTTAGTACTTAAATGCATGCATTTTTACAAATAACCATTGTGTTGTTTGTGCCAGTAAGATATATGTTGACTTTAGGTTTTTACTGCTAAAAATATATGTTTGCTAAGTTTATAGGATTCAAAATTTAAAAAAATCAAATGGTTTAATAATTATACATGTAGAAAGAAAGAAAAAAAAATTGTTGGCAGGTTTGAATGTAAAAATATTTGTGTTTTAACTATTTTCTACCTCACAAACTCAGTTGTTTTCATATGGAAATGGTCAAAGAAAGTATAGCAGTTGTGGGCACTGCACTAACCAAGTCAATTCAGTATACCTTATATTTTTGGTGTTGTACAAGGCCAGGATTAGAATTAAGATGTTTTCCATAGTCTGACCATAAAATAAAAATTATTTTACTTTTTTTCTCTCTCTATTTTTTCTTTTGACTTTAGCATGCTGTTTCAAGTATTGAGCAATTATTTAAGTTTGTGATTATATAACCAAAGTGTGACATATTTCTGAGTTCACATATTATTCTTCTGTCATTATATACATTGTATTGAATTTTGGTCTGATAATGTAATATATCCAATAACAGTCAGGCTATGGCAAACATAACTACATTTTAAAGTCTGGCCTTGATTTATATATATGTATATACATTCTCATCTTCAGTTTGAAAATTCTGGCTAAGTTATACCATTCCATAGTATTGACTGCAATTTTCCATAACTTAACTTTTCTTATAGCAAATATCTATCTTTAAAAGCATATATTTTTTAAACCTACTTTCTGTAATTGAAGATCAATGGAAATATATTTTTGTAAACAGACAAGAAAAATTGTAAAATATAACTTGTTGGATAATTTATACATTCACAGCATTTAATTAGAATGGAAAATTGCTGTCATACTTTTATAGACATTTCAATCTAGTTTTCTGACTAAACACATCGTGGGATTACATTAAATAGCATTATGAGAATTCAAGTCACTTGTATGATCATGCATATCAGAATATTACAAAAAATTGTAAGCATGAAAATCACTATACCTATTTGCTTTTTGCATGGAATTTATTGCAATAGCTAATCAAATTAAACTGCAGAATGGGATTTATATTTACCTTTTCCTGAAATTTAACCTTTGACCTTTCATTGTTTTGCATGTCAACCTTACAAAAGTTAAAAACAAAAATTGAAACGTGTCTTTGTTTTATATGGTGCAAAGGCAAAGCTTCATGTATTGTAGGGAGGTGTACAATACTTGTACAAATGGCTTGATAGAAGAAATTTGCCATAATTATCAAATTTCAGTCAGAAATCTGAACATCACTGCACAAGGTAGAAGCCAGGGGTTTAGTTGCCAGATTATAAGCCAACTTGTGTTAAATATGTACATTTATTCAAGCTGTCTTGAATTGATGTTAACAGTAAGTGCACATTTTGCTAGATAATATGTTTGACCAGAAATGCTCTGAGTGTTTCAAGTGCAAATATGCATTTATTCACTACAGAGAGCTGAATGTGTTTCAAATTTTACTTTCTGTTTGATAAAATAGGCGAACACGTTCAGTCATCAGTGGACACCATGCATAGCGTTGAAATGACATTTGAAAATGATTACGAGGAAAACACAATTGAGGAAATGAACCATGAATACAGTAAGTTGGTTGTGAACATGTGACAGCACTAATGCCTTTAGCTTCAGCTGTCGTACAGAAACAAATGTTTGTAGGCTACTACTTACAGGGGTAGAACACGGTTTTTAGATGTGGATTATTTTTGTACTTTACAATAAATTACTATTTTCTAAGGCTTTTTCAGATATCATTAATAATACAAGATTACCAATGTTAGTTATCACTTCAATATTCTAATCTCATCATTTGATTATATTCTAAAACAAAGTGGAAAAATAGTACCATTTAACATTGAAAAATTCTTAGATCCATTTTTGTTTGTTTGAAAGTTGCAAATATGGTAGGTAGCATGTTAAAAAAATGCTGAACTATTAAATATTTTGTCCCAGAAGCCTTCAATTCATCAGTAACACTTTATAGTTGATATAACTAAATATGGTTAAAGTTTTTAGACTTTGAGAATTAAAAGGAACTTTGTTTATTATAAAATTATTCAGCAACCAGTTATCTATTTGTGCCTTAAGATCAATGCATTGTCTGAGACAGATCTATGTGTTAAATTAAATTAAAAAGTATTCTTAGGGCTAATTCATTAAAATTTAAGTAGAGATTTATATACAATTTTATAAACTCATTCAACTTTTGAAAACATAAATTTGTATTTCTATCTCCCCAAAGCCATGTAAATAAATGTTTAGATAAAATTGATAAGATTCCTAGGAAATTATCAGTTAATAAATGTTCATTACATTATGTAATAAGAATACAAAAAGTATCTTTTACCATGATTTGTTTTTGTATTTCAGGTAATAAGGGTAAATTTTGAAAAAAAAGATGTAAACAATATAAATTTGAAAGTATATTTGTATTCAGTATACTAAGTTAATGTTAACAGATTTAGGGTAGATTCAGGAAATTTGAATAGGAAACAAAATGCAATTCTAAAGTGATATTGCACATAAATTTGATCCTTATAACCATCGGCACAGCCTGGATCTGCTTTAATCAAATGCTTAACAAATGTTAACACATTACAAATTTGTAATAAACCATTCATTGCTGTAAAATGAGATAAAGGTGTAATTCTAATGCCCAGAGACTTATATAATTCAAACAGATTGAAGTTAGATAACATATTTTACTGTTTCTGTGTTCATATAGAAGCATGCTCTGTTTCTTATTCGGTTCATGAGTTTTTCACCTGGTGGGGTCAATTATTAATAAACTCCAAATTGCCGTCCATCATGCAGTATTTAGAAGGAAGTGCAAAGACTAACCTCTTTGCCAAGCTTGGAGCATTTAGATGTAAGTGAAAACTGCTTTGTTAAGATTAAGTATATTTTGTCCTGTTAGGTTGCAAGTTTTCCTGCTATAAGAAGTATAATAAGTAATAAATAGTATTTAAGAATTAAAACTTGTGGGTCTAGTATAATTCAGGGTACAGTCAAATTACATTAACATCTTAACATTATGGTATGCTTTTAGACATTATGCTTTCATTTAAAAAATTTATGTAAGATTGCTTCAGTTGAAAGTATCTGAAAATCATTATAATAAATAGTTAATGAATTGAAAAGAAATATGTAAAAAAGAAAATTTAAAAAAATGGCCTAATTTGTTATGAATAAAAATGCCTTTGTCAAAAATAACTTTAAAGACTTCAGTGATTGATAAGTGTAAAGTTAAGCAAGTTTGTAAATTTTTTAAGAATTTCATTTTTTTATGTATTTATTTAGCATGTAAAGAATGTAAACATATACTCTCAAATTTAATCGTACTGTTTCCAGATAAACTGCTGTATTTAATTTCAATTTTAGAGTTTCCTGGAAAATACTAAAAACCTATAAACAGTAAAAGTGAAAATAAAAAGATAGATTATTGGTTTAATAATAAAGGATTAGGATTTAGAAATATCAACATTAGAATCTCAAATATGCTTGAAATATTTGCCACTGAATATTCAGCAAGCAATCAATTATCAAAGGGAGGATTCATCATTAACAGTTATGTCCCCTTTTAAGCTTGAAGTTTATACAATTTTTAGAATCCCCTTTGTCATGTTTGTCATGGAAACACAGCCAACAAGGTTGTTTGTTTGTTCATGAAATTGTACATATATATGCATGAGTGAAATTCTTCTTTGAGTCTTTGACCTTTTTTTTGTCTCTTCAAGTTTTATAACTTAAAGCATGCTAATACAATATCAAATATTTGATTGTTTTTTTCCTTTAATAAGAGCATGAAGCCATAAACATGTACACATTTTCAGTCAAATGCATGTCAATATTTTTAAGAGATGTTTAGCTTATCAGCATTATTTATCAATTGCTTGATATATTATAGAATAGAAATGTCTAGTATGACTTTTTTTTCATTTTTTTTTTCAATCCATCTTTGTATATTCATCATCATTATGAATTTAAGTTTAATGTAGGTTTGCATCTTTTTCTTAAACTATACCAAAGGCACGAACAACTTGTAAGTCTTTGGATGGAGCATAATCTTCAGCCAAACCACATGTATTATGACTTTTTACAACAATATATCTTTTCTGAAATATTTGAGATAACTAATAGTTATCCTGACCTGCATTTATGGTTGAATTTATTTTGAATATTTATCAAACACATATTTCAGTTTTATACAATTGTACTAAATGTGATACATAAATAGCTGTTTTATTCCTATCACATACTTGTAGTTAGTAGTCAGACACTCTGTTTATTTGAGCACAATCTCTGTATGTGAGTGCCATGGTGTTCTGGCACTTGAATTAAAAAACCCCACATATTTATCTTTTATTCATGCACATTTCTTCAGGTCCCCAGTATTTATATAAAGATCTAAACCGCTGTTTTATATCAAATTTTAAATGAATTTTTATATTTAGTCTTCTGAACATCCTGATTGAATCTTGCTAGTGATTGTTTAATGAACATAATAAAAAAAAAATTATTAAGGAAGGACTATTGAATCCAATAATTCTTATACCAGTGTTAATTTTCGGCAATTACGGAATAGATTGAATTGCTTGATCTCAAAAGCTCATTATTATCATATCTCATTGAAAAGTAAAGCAATCCTCTGTTTTTAATAGAAATTACATTGTGAAGTTACATGCAGTTAAGTACAACAATAGATAATTTAAACTCTAAAATTAAAGAATAATGGGTATGATTGCTAAATGAGACCACTATCCAAACGAGGCAATGAACAAAACCCATATCACAGAGTCCGCTATAAAAGGTCATTTATAGTTTGAAAATTTATTTTGTTGTAGTATGAATGGGTATTTAATATTTATTAATGTTTGTTTTAGGTGCTGATCTAGCCAGTTATGAACAGGTAGATGATTTACCCAGACCCGAGGAAGAAAGACTTACAGAAGCTGAGAAAAATGACCGCATGAAGGCTCAACTTAAGGTATGATTGGTGACTTTTGTCTTACACGTTTCAGTATTGTCAAACAACATATTATTGAAAGATTAGAAAGTTTCATAACTGAAGTATGTGTAAAAAACATTGTCTTATTTCTGTATGTCTAGAGCTGTTTATGAATACTGATTAGCAAGTATTTATGACATTTATGAAGAGTTGGGGGGAAAAAAAAGGATTTCTTTTTAATTGAAGAAAGTCTTGGAACACATGTTTGATAGTAAAACTAAGCCATTCAAGTATTAAATTTCTTAATTTGTATGCCCTAGCCATAGCAAAGGGGTTATAAGTGACCTTTTTCCATATGTCCGTCCATACGCTTAAAGTTGGTTTCCATTCTTCAACTTTCAGTTTGCCTCAACCAAACGTTATGAAGCTTATACTAAATGCTTATTACCACAAAACAGATCAAGTTTGAATTTTGGTGGCCTCACTTAAACTATTCTAGAGTTATGCTCTTTACAAATGGAAATATTGCTGAATTATTGGTTTCTGTTCTCTAACTTTAGTTTGCATCAACAAAATGTTATGAAACTTATACACAACTCTTATTACCACAAAATACAGATCAAATTTGAATTTTTATTGTTCTAGAGTTATGCCCCTTTACAACTAACTTAAGTTTGCCTCAACCAAATGTTATGAAACTTTTACATGATGCTTATTACCACAAAACCCAGATCAACTACACATTTGGGTAGTATTACTTATACCGTTCTTCAGTTATGTTCATTTATAACTTTATATGATATGTAAGCTGGGGCATCATCTGTGTACATACATCTGTGTCCTTTGGACACATTCCCCATTTATTTTGTTACATTTAAGGTATCATATGACTAAGACAAAATACTCAGATTATAGAGGCAACCGGTTATACCATATCAGTGAATGTTGATGTTTCTTCTTACTGATTTGTTTCTGTTTAAAATAACCATCCCAGTTTATAATCAGAAATGTGGATTCACTATATAACAAAGTTTTTCTTGTATAGTGTTTTAACCTAAAATTTGTGTAAGTTACCTTGCTCTTGATTATTATTTAAAACAGGTCTTGCTCTTGTTATATAGGATAAAGTTTCCATAAGGACATGAATTACGAAGCAATATTATTTATCCATGATAAGGTGGTCCTCTGATTTTGACAAATTAATTGAATAAAAAACCGCTATAATGTTTCTTAGTATCTAGTGATAGGTTGGTATAAGTTTCCTAAATACAATTTATTTCTTTACAGTCACTACAAGAAGAGCTTCAGAATACAAAAATAGATGACAAAGAAACAGCCTCTGATTTGTTGCATGCTGAAAATGTAAAACAAGGACGAGACAAGTACAAGACACTGAAGCAGATACGACAAGGAAATACCAAGAAAAGAATTGACGAATTTGAAAGCATGTAAAAAAGTGTACACTTTATAATATAAACAAGTCAAAAACTGTGATTGCATATTTTTACCAAGCTGTTTTGTATAATGTATGAAAGATCAAGCGTACATAATCCTATGGATTTTCACTTTCTGTGTGTGGAAATGAACAAATTCTTATGTTATCATTTAGATTTGTGCCTAAATTAAGTATCAAATGAAATTTGAGTTTCTTTTTTTCAAGAAGTTGTTTAAGTCTGTTAGTTATATATTTATGCTGATACAATAGTGCAACAAATCTCAAAAAGCCTGTGTTCAAATATTTCATTGCATTCCCATATTAAATAGTTTTTGTAACTAAAAATATTGAAAAAAATACTAAGGAAGTAGAAATATTCTCTTGAATAAGGGACAGCTTGGAATTTAATGATATTAGCCACGTGTAAATATGCCAGATGACTTTAAAGTCTAAAATATCGTCTCAATTGCTTTGAATTCTACCTAGTTTCATTTTGGATGATTTATGAGGCTTGTTTTGGATACTTTGTGGGGAAAAAGTTATACAAAATTTCACTTTTTCTTAGTTACTGCAGCTAATAATGGTGCTCATAAATATGAAAGTAGAATTTTATTTATAGTTTTGATTGATCTTTAAGTAAGTAATCAGGATTATATCTCATTTGTACAATGCATTTAATTAGTCAAATAAACATAGATCATGACTAGAGTTTTATTATAATTTTATTACACACAGTATAAAAACTACTGTTTAAATGGCAATTTTTTATTCGGCTTGAGAATTATGCATTTATTTGATTATAACTAAACAGCCTAGAGTTTTCAAGAAAGGATTATAATTTAAGCAAGGATGCAATGTAACTATTTACAGGAAAAGTGAAAATTTAAGCACTTCAGAAATAAGATGTAGGCTAGCCTAAATATGTAAGTTATTGGTTGTAATATCCTCTTAAAAAACTTTTTTTGTTGTTTGAAACGAATAAATCTATGTAATCGGACAAAATTAACTGTACTTAGTCTATATAGAATGTATATTAGAAACCAATTGTTATAATTTAATGCTTGTATGATTAACATTTTATTCTCATTCAAGAAGGTCAGAATTTAATGTGCATATCAATTTCTTTTTATTTTTGATTATTTATAAAATTGATTAATATCTTTTGTCTAATCTATCATTTCATTTTCATTATCTGCTAGGACATAAAAGTGCAAGCTTTATACATTGTAGTTTTTATTATATACTGACATTTGTGATTTTATTTAGCTTCGGCTAGTTTGTATAAGGCATTCTCGACAAAAATGATATAAGTGATAATAACAAAACTTTTCAAATTGATTGACTTAAAATTCCCGAGGATTTATTCAGCTTTTATTGAATAAGTATCTGTTGTTTTATTAAGCATGCTGAAGAAATATTCTTTGTATGTTGTGAGCTAGTATCACAGCTGTGGATAATGGCACAAGAAATGCAGAACTGGATAATTTGAAGAAAAATATATTTTTGTACTGATTTTATTTTAGTTAAATGCCAGTTTTGCCTAAAGTTAGACAAATTCACTTGTCATTCCATTGTGTGGTATATATATATATCAAATATATAAAAGTTTATTTGTTTGAGGAGTAGTTTATATAATCTTTTTTCTGTCTCGGGGATGTATGGTCTACCATGGTGTATGCTGGTTTTCTGTAAAGTCACAAACGTATAAAATTGCTAACACCTATAATCAAACTTTTATCGTATCTTGACTGTTTCTGGAACTGACATTATTTGGCTTGGAATTATGTTTTTAAAGACACCTTTTGGTTAAGATTGATTTGTCTATTTTGCTTTGAGTATTATTCAGTCTTCAAAACTTTGTAAATAAAACTCCTGAAATTTTAGATATTTGTCATATTAACATATGATAAAGGTTCTAGATATTTTCAAGAAGCTAACTTTTTTTTTGTTTCAGCCATAAATCAAATAAATGGAAATTGAAGTACCACCTATTAGAGTTTAGATAAGATGTTTTTTTTACTAAGCTTCTGTTTGTGTTTTGACTAGACCATTGTCTCATTGTCACTATCATATCTAATTATAATGATGAAATGCAAATTATCAACAAGAAATAAAATTCTACTAAACTATATTATTGTTGATTTTTTTCCTGTGGTGTAATTATTGTTTATCATTTCTATCAATGTCATGGCCATTTACCCCAGAATTGTTCTTGATAGACATACTGATTCACACTTATAAAAAACTTAATACAATGAAATTGTAGAATTGTAGAATTCACAGAAACGTATGTTACAATAGAAAAATAGAGAATATGGCACAAAAACAGTACATGCACAACAAAAACATGTAAAAAGCATAGGAACAGCTTTTTTTATTGCTTAACTTCATCTCAAAGTCATAATTAACCTTAAACTCAGAGCCAAAAAAAATCCCCCTAGCAAAGGCTTGAGAGGAATTTTTAGCAAAACTAATACTGGGTAAACATTGTAAGATGTAACATAACATCAACATATATTAGCTGCTTTTGGCAAAGCTTTTAGAAATTTTGGTCCTCAATGCTCTTCAACTTCTTACTTTGTTTGGCCTTTTAACTTTTTTTAATTCGAGCGTCACTGATGAGTCTTTAATAGACGAAACACATGTCTGGCCTATATCATAATTTAATCCTGGTATCTATGATGACTTTATATACAACCCATATTTATAACAAACTACATTAAAACTGTCCAAATTGATTGACTGATTGTTAGTGTAACAAACCACCCACAACACTATTTGCATTATCATGGTGGTCAGTTTGAATTGATATAGGAGCCTTGAGAGAACCAAACACTTTGGCTGGAAATCTTTGACATTTTTTTTTTCATTTTGAAAGCGGTCTAATACATCTGCCATATGATGAGTTTAAACCCACAATCTCAAGTGTAGATGCATAAAGGGCAAATGTCAACCAAAAAGATCTTTGGAAAAAATAAATTTCATATTTGTGTGTTGAATTCTGTATTCTGTTTCCTAGGCCAAATGTGGTTGAATTCAGTCGATTTTGTCAATTCTCACCAAAACTTCCATTTTTGACCTGTTTGAAGTATAATGTCGACATTTAGTGTCACTTGTTCAAATGGGCAGCCTCGTGCACTGTGTAACTGGAATTTCAAAATCGATATAGAAATAAAAAGGCATGAAAATTTAAAATAAAACCATATGGTCAAACTTAGCCATATTAATTTATCTGTTCCAATTCTAATTCAAAACCCATGTCGAGCCTGAACCTGTCTGATAGTGCTGTTTTAAAGAACATCCCTCAATTTCTCCATTTGATCACAAAGGCAAAGTTTTAAAAATGTAGATGGAATACTGCTGTAGATGTAAATATCACAACTTATATACCTTCTGTAGCATTTAATGACAACAATGACTGTTCCACACAGGGCAAAACTCAGATGTTCTTCAAATCTGTCTTGTGAAAAACCTTAATTTGTTTGTAATTGATTGTCAAAAGTTTTATTAAAAGTAAAAATCAAAACAAACTGGCAAACAATAGTAAAATAAGACCGAACAACACTCTGGTAAGCAGAATGGTGAATTGAGGCAACAGTAGTTTACAGATGTTCAAATGTCACAAATCGATAGGATACGACCAAGTCAAAGTAACTAACAAAAAGCGACGGAAATTTCATGAACCCCTCCCAATAGGAGCAAAAATCCACATTCGTTCAACATGTCACAATCGGGAATGGGGAAGCAGTTTCTGCTCCAGTAGTAACACGTATCGTGCTGTTCTTTGCAAGTAAAACTTTTTCAACTTTGCAATTAAAAACTAAAGGTACGAATCCTTCCGTTAGATGCAGCAAATATATTTGTAAAATCATATGGAAACTCAATAACCGGGAGATATAAGGACTGTATGTAGGTGCAAGGTAAAGTTAAGATCTTAGCAGACACTTACTGTCAATGTATAGATGCAAGTCCAGGTATCTGTTATTGAATAGTAGTTAAATACCGGTGTTAAAATCTAATAAATTGTTGAAGGAGAGACAAATCAAGATAATAAGCTAATATTGAGGAAATAGCATGAATTTTACAAGGAGCTAGACTGGAAACGAGACTTATGAGTGTCGACAGGGAAAGCGTCAACCGATTTGCATGTAGCAGATGTACTCTTTCTTAATCCTCTTCATGTTCTTGAACACATAAGACATCAACAAGGGACCTCCAACTCGTTCTATCATATCAGATGTACGCCTTGCCCTGTAAACGAAGTCGTTTGTTTATTCGTCTTCTTGTGATAGTGTTGCGGTTCTTTAGTTCACATCATTGATATTTCACTACCTTGTAGAAAGTAATACATAAGCATTTGCAAAATTAGTATCTATCTACGATCATCCCTTATGTTTTTATGTAAATAAAAAACACTATAATAAGCATGCAAATTGATGAACACTGCTACCTTTACTATAAATAGCCAGAATATACCAAACATTGGAAATCGAAGATGACCCAATTGCAACAAAATTCATGAAAAAATAGAAATTTAAAACCTTATATCGAGAACAAGTGACAAGCAATACACTGCGTCTTTTAAGGCAGACTGCTTCTGATTGTAATTGAATCAAGTACTTGACGGTAATATAAATCAAGGTTATCGATGCAGGGTAATTGGCACCTCTAGTTTTTGTGTCGCCTGAGACGAAAGTCGAGGAGAGCGACACATAGGGGTTGTTTTTTCGGCGACGCCAACATTTGTTAAGTTGTCTGCTTTAGTTAGTTTGATAGGAACTTCTTGTGATAAATCATTAATATTTGTTAAAATAGTTGAATTACTATCAGGACATATCAGTTTAACAACGATTTAGATGCCCTATCCCCTAGATCATGGTCCAGACTGTCAATTGATTACCAATTTTCAATGATAAGTGTTCTGTTTAAACTAGGTTGATAGGAACTGCTTTCAATAGACAACGATATAATCATTAAAGTCACATTACTGTCTGTTCATCTCAGTTTGTTGACCTTTTCAAGGCTTGGCCAACAAGTGTATAGTCCAGCGACTTTAAAATAAATTTAATAGCAATGCTGTTGTCTATCAGATTTTTTTAAAGATTTATTTTAGCCGACAGTCGAGATATATATCTGTGTCAACAGTTGGTGTATTTTATCGATGTTGATGCATTTTCTTTGTTTTTATATTCGTGAAACTTTTTCAGACGACATTTATCTTTTGTGGGATAAATATGACTAAAGATAGAAATCTTTTAGTCCGAGATTATTCTGACCCCAGCTTGTCTGACAAAACAGCCATTGGAAGTCAGAGTTATCTCGGACTAGGTATTTTTATGGCCATCATTGTAAATGTTAAGGAGATTTTTTTAAAATACAATTGTTGAATTATAAGTATCAATCATGTGAAAAATTAAAAAATCTGTCAAATTGTTTAACATTTTGATCTGTAAATAGTTATCAAAGGTACCAGGATTATAATTTTATACGCCAGACATGCGTTCCGTCTACAAAGGACTCCTCAGTGACGCTCAAATCAAAATAGTTAAAAAGCCAAACAAGTATGAATTTGAATAGCATTGAGAACCCAAAATTCCAAAATATTGTGCTAAAAACGGCTAAGTTAAGCTATGCCTGCCATACAAACATCCTTAGTTTTTTTCGAAAAATTCAAAGTTTTGTAAACAGGATTTTTTATTTTTTTTTTAACTTAGATGATAAAACATACACCATTCTAATAAAACTACAAAATATTGATTGCTCATCACTATTCCAATGACATATATAAGGTTAAAACAGATGTTATCATAATATGGATAACCAAATTACTTTTCGCTGACCAATGGTCGTTATTACCACTTCAAAAGACTAATAACATTTTTTTATCAGCAGCCTATTCAAAAGGTTCTCAAATAGTTGTCAAAGGTACCAGAATTATAGTTTAGTACGCCAGACGCGCGTTTCGTCTACATAAGACTCATCAGTGACGCTCATATCAAAATTTTATAAAGCCAACCAAGTACAAAGTTGAAGAGCATTGAGGATTCAAAATTCCAAAAAGTTGTGCCAAATACGGCTAAGGTAATCTATGCCTGGGATAAGAAAATCCTTAGCTTTTCGAAAAATTGGTCATACCAGAGAGAGGATTAGCGAGCTATAAAACCAGGTTCAATACACTTTTTTCTGTACCAAGTCAGGAATAAGACAGTTGTTATTCATTCGTTTGATGTGTTTGAGCTTTTGATTTTGCCATTTGATTCGGGACTTTCCGGTTTGAATAGTCCTCGGAGTTCAGTATTTTTGTGATTTTACTTATTACTTTTTACTTAGCAGCATTTTATTTTAGACACATCGTTTCTACAGATAAATTGCCAGTACAGGTATCTGCTCAGACAATAGTAGTTCACCGGTGTATATAATATCATAGATCGATAAAGGAGAGACAAATCGAGATAAAAAGGTAACGCCGAGGTTTGAATTTCACATGGAGCGAAACCGGTAGGGTAAGCGTCTATTGCTAAACATGCATATGACGCCACACACAGTCAAAATGCCTGAAGTTGAAGCAGGAAATAATTGGTAAAATTACAGATCAGATAATAACTAGTATACCGGTATATGAAGACCTAAATCAACGTTAACATATGTCGCAAGTGAGTTGAGACAACGCCGACACAACGTATAGATCAATTAATTCCCGAAAATTACCGTTAAATTATAAGCTTTGCAATTTCAGTTTATTTCCCTCGTCACTATATAGAACAGTTTTTGTATAAGGAGCACATCCTGTGAGTCTCCTTGTCATAGTGTTGCAGTTCTTTAGTTAACTTAATTGATATTCAACTACAGTTTAGAAAGTAATAAATAAGCATTTGCAGAAAAATGTCTCTAGCCATGAACATCCTTTAGGTGTTTATGTAAAACAAATCATCTATAATATGTCTGCAAATTGATAATCATGGCTGCCTATACAATAAATTTTCTCAATCTTACAAAAATTAGAAAACCAAGATGACCCAATTGCAACATTTCTCGTGATTGCAAAGGCATCGTGTCCTTGAAGGCGACATACATCAGTGTTATAGTATCGATGCAGAGTCGTTGGCACCTACAAGCTTGTTAGCTGAACCGTGAAGTCATTGTTAGGTTAGGTTAACTACCCTATTTTAAGAATAGACTAGTCCGACAAAAAACCAATCAATCGGTCTGTTGGACTATGCTACTTCGAAAAGAGGGTAGTATACCTGACCTAATAATGACTTCACGGTTCAGCTAACAAGCAAGCTAACCAAAGATATTACCTTTCGCTACACACTCAATAGAATCTGCTGTAAACTAGTTTAATAGGAACTATTTGTGATAGATCAATGTTATTATATATACAATAGAATTGCCATCATCAGTTCATTTCAGTTTGCCGAGTATTTTAGGTCCTGCTCCCCAAAGTTCAAGATCCAGTGACTTTCAATTAATTACCAATTTTCAATGTTAAGTTTTCTGCTTAAACTAGTTTGATAGAAACTGCTCAACATAAACAACGATATTTTCTATAAAGTCACATACATGTCTTAGTGTCAGTCCATCTAAGTGTGTTGACCATTTGGAGGCTCTGTCAACTAATTCATGGTCCAGCGACTTGGAAATAATCAACAAAGTTGCTGTCTACCAGATTGTCTTTTTTTAATTCAATGCCGACAGGCGAGGCATATATCTGTGTCAACAGTTCGTTCGTGTATTTTACCGATGTTAATGCTTTATATTTGTTTTTATATTCGTGATAGCTTTTCAGCTGGTATTTATCTATTGCGGGATATAGAGGACTAAAAGATCAAAACTCCTATACTTTTTATATCTTTATTCTTGTATTTCTGATGCAATTCCTTGGATTATTTCCTAGGCGGATTTGAACTTGTTTTCGTGTTTTCACGTTTTTGTGATTAAAAGGGACAGACATTAATGTGAACTTTTTAAAGGTTTAACCAAAAGATTATGATTTATTTTTATTTAACTATTATTCGTGTGTTTCTCTGTCCTATATGTTCTCCCATTTATTTGTATTGTAGTCCTGTCATGTAATGTTGTCATTTTAATGTTATATTTAATATTGTCATAAAAGCGGAAGTTTGGCATGCCACAAAACCAGGTTCAACCCACCATATTTTTTTCTACTAACATGTCATGTACCAAGTCTGTTGTGTCGTCGTTCTCCTCTTATATTTGATGCTTCTCCTTCAGTTTTACTCAGTTTTTTGCTCAATCGATTTATGAATTCCGAACAGCGGTATACTACTGTTGCCTTTATTTACATACAACATTTGTGTTGTTTGAAATTAACTATTTTTAATATTACAAGTAAACTTAACTCAACACATATATTAATACCCATTCTTGTGTAATGTTTTGCCTAATTCGACAACCCGTATGCAAAAGAAATCGGATAAACCAGACACAATGAAATTTTTATGACTGTCCTAGTAAATGTTGAGGAGATTTTCTTTATTATACCTGTACACCGTATAGTCACACGACCGTCACTCGATACATATAATTAACGGTGATTAATGTTGCGATCGGGAGCATGAAAATCCTAGTATCGGATCGTAAAGGATAATTTCTCGAAAAAACATATGCTTGGTTAGTTTACAATACTATGTACCCGGTATAAGGTATAAGTAACAATCGTGTCAAATATTTAGAGATTCTGTCATTGTTCAACATTATGATCTGTATATATATTCACCGTTCTAATACAACTAAAAATGACGTTGCTCATAAGGTTCTTATAATATGAACGAACTGCTTACTTTTCTCTGACCAATGGTCTTTATTACCATTTCAATAGACTTTTAACAATTTGTGCAGGAGTTTATTCTTGAAAAAGGTTAACAAAATTACGTTTACCATTTCTAATCAATCTAATCATTTTCGAATAATACTACGATGGTAACAGAAGAATCCAAGTTTCATTACTAGCATTGTTTTTTTTAGCGAGTTAACAAAAGGGAAAACATTCCAAAATGTTGCTTTCTACAGTCAAAATATGTTTACAAAATTCAAGTTTGAGTCTATACCCGATGCATCATAAAAAATCCCATATTTCGAACTTATTTGATGATACCAGTTAAATGTAAAAATCCTATAAGCTCATACTTGTGTGCTCATTCATACAGATATCGGTATGCTTTGTTTGACCACAAACCATCCATTCTAGTTAAACATTTTCTTCATTAAGCAGCTGTATTTTATTCTGTTTGCTTAAACTTTCCGTGGTTATGAAAAGTAATTCAAAAATGTAAATAGTGACCAGCAAATTCAATCGTTTCGCTTTTATACAATCATTTCATCCCTTGGCATTTTACTTCAGTATTACCATTATTTCTGAAAAAACCCCTATCTTAATTCAAATTGTGTGTACAGTAATTAAGGTTATACTTATAATGATGGTTATAAAGTGAATTCAATACATGTAGCTCTGTCAACAACCACAGAAAATATAATTGTGTCATCTACAATCACTAGATTAATGAGCGTACTCAAATTTTAGCCAAAATAAGCTGTAGACTTCAAATTCCTTCAAAAAAAATCAAAATATTTTGGGTAATAATGGATATCCTTGTAACACACCTTTCGGATTCGAGCGTCACCGATGAGTCTTTTGTAGACGAAACGCGCGTCTGGCGTATATACAAAATTTAGTCCTGGTATCTATGATGAGTTTATTTACTACAGAGAAAATGGCCATTATTAAAATCCTAAACAACTAACAGCATTATCATATGAAGACAGTTCCGAATTTTTCAACGGAAATTTTCAAAGCGCTTAGACAATTCAAGTGCACCGTTACGATTCAAATATGATGTAATGGTATAGACAAACCTTGCAGCTGAGTAACTATTGACAAAAACATGCTACATTTGAGAAAAATGACTGTATAGATTTTACCTATATCTGCCGTCGCCATATTGGGATAGTCGTAATTCCAGTTACGGTTATTAGTTTAATACCAGTGTAATTGAAATCACTTTACCACTACAAATAATAACTTTCGCATTGGAAATTTGTATATAGATTGTCAAAACACTGTGCTAAGTGTAACAACTATACAGCTTTTTCTTAGACCCAAATATTCACTTATACGTACTTTTTTTTGGGTGTATTTCTATGTTTTATTTGAAAATTTTGGGATTTAATATATTAGGAAGTTCATGACAATAGTTAAAATAAACATCACAGTGGATAAGCCATTTGCCGTCTGGGCTCAGGACATTTTTTTTTACCGTATCAACGCTTATTTAGTGTATCTATTTTGGCTCACAATAATTACCTTTCTCTTAAGAAAAAAAGTTAAAAAAAATAAATTGGGGACTATTTTAGAAAAGTTAATATCTGTCTGTGAGGTATATTCGCCTGTTCTATCCGGAATCTTCTGTCATTAGAACTGAAGTAGACGAATATTTAGCTGTACCAGTGACATATTGTAAATACGTTAAGGTAATATAAAGTCATGTAAAACATCACGAGGTTATAAGTTTTAACACATGATTTCTATTATTATTGACACGCATGGTAAATGTGGCTATATATTAATATTCATATTGTGAGAAAAACACACTTGCTTGTGACCAAAGCCCTTTTCATGACGTAATGGTGGTTAAATGTTTGTGACCATAAATTTAAAAGAAGCACGAACATATTTAATTAGATAAATCTGAAAAGTTTTTCTTATATTCATAAAACAATTTCACTTATTTTTTTATTTTAGTAGAAATGATGATAAAAATGAACATATTCGAAGTTATTTATCATATATCTTTGTGCGATTACAGAACCCACCCTGCTATTCTCTCGCATATGCATTTAAAGTCAATGTTTTATAACTGTCGTAATATTTATATATCCTACATTGCCAAACAGACGTTTCTTCAAGACAGTAGTGATTGTAGTGTACACCTTAAGGCACCGAAAGTAGAAATTGAATACACTCACAAAAAAGACACACACACATACACAGCTATAAGGGATTAGAGACTTTCCGTTTTGAATTTTCCTCGGAGTTCAGTTTTTTGTGATTTTATTTTTTTCTAATTTCAAACGGATAACTAACAGTTAACCCTTTGATGTTAAGGACAGTTTTGGACTTGTGGTAGAAACGAAATGAATAAATAAATTGGATAGACATTTTTTTGGCATTCGATTTGGTATCAGTATGAGTATCAAGATGACCCATGGCTGAAAAGTATTCTCTATTGTGTTCGTTTTTTTGCTATCCAGTGTACACAAGAATCATCATAAAAAAGTAAAATAAATCAATAAAAGGCACACACAAACATATTTTTAATTTGAAATTTTCTATTCGCTAAAACATATTTTCAATCATAATTCATTTTAACGAGAAGTTCAGAAGCAATATTTGAATGGGAATACAGTTTTGTTGAATTAAAACGACTACTCACAGTTTTAATTATTTACAAAGTGCTATTTTTTTTATAGGGGAGGAATCTACAATGTTTGTCTAGGGAATCAGAAGAATGTGTGGCTGATTATTCACCTGCAAATATCATACAACTGACATTTTATGCACATATATTAATGATGACGAAAAAAATCGTGAATCAATGTAAAATTAAAGAAAGTTTACCTGCAACCCCCCATTTTTGTGTTACTTACACTCTCTCTATTCCAACAAGGAAAGAAAAAAAAGATGTAATTATAAAATATACTGTTTTATTTTTTTTAAATAATTACAGGTAAATTTACATGTTTTAGCGAAGAAAAGTTCATTATTCATATGAAACTTATGATTAAATAAGATCTTTTTTGGAAACACATATTTAATAAGATGTTTAAATTCTAGTATTAAAATGATGAACAAATACAAAAAAATACTATTTAACAATTTAGGAGGAGAAAGAAATTAAACCATACTTCGACATTTACTTATGAAATTGGAAACATAGAAACAGACAGAACACCTAAGATAACTGTAGGACGGAGAATCTGCTTTATGACATAAAATCAGTATTGTTATATTCTGAGATTGCCTGAAATGGTAGGTTCTAAGAAAGTTAAAATAAAATATAGAGCATTGATACATCTAGTTTTCTTGTTCTTTTTAACCTATCCAGTGTTATAATGTAGCACCCTGTTTAATCCATCTGAAATTGTTAAAAAAAAAAAAAAAAAAAAAAAATAATAATAATAATAATAATAATAATAATAATAATAATAATAATAGTAATAATAACAAGATAATAATAAGACTACAAACTAGCACGTCTTTCTCGTTGTACGCAGTCTATGCAGTACAAGAATTCCCTTTTGTATACCTGAACATCAATCAAACGTAATTATTAATTGTCAAAATACATATTATCATTATATATGGCACCGCCTCTACAACACGACTAGTTAATGGTGTCTTATCTATTTATAATTGTCAACATTTGGTGTTAACTTAAGTGGTGTGTGAACATAAGTGGCTGTCCATCGTTTGTGTGAATGAAACAGTTAAATTAACACTTCAAAGGATAATTCGAAAAATGAAAGCTGGTCATTACGATGATGTGGAATCTGCCAGAAAGACACAGGTAATCAATACATATAGATTGACTTATGACAAAAATGATATAGTTTTATAATATGGATTCGATTTAAAATGAGATAGAACCAATTGCCCAATATCTTTTTTTAAATTTTATTTTTATATCAAACTATTTATAAAGTCTATTTTCAAATACTAAATTAACTTTTGAAGTGCGAACTTAAATATTCCAACAATTTCAAATATTTTGACCATGTGAACAAATTTTAAATGCAGAAAGATTGCTCAGATTTGCAAATATAATAAATTGAGTAATTATCGAAATCAAAATATGTCCTTTTAAAGCAAAATACGATCATAAAGTTTCTAAAATTATGTATTGTCATGATCGTTTGATATCAGATATTAACACCCCCCCCCCCCAAAAAAAAAATAATAAAAAAATAAAAATTAAATAATTGAATAACTGTATACAAAACAAAACCCAAACCAAACTATAATAATAAACAGTAACACACAAGTAAAAAAGGGACGAAAAATACCAAAGGGACAGTCAAAAACAAACTGACAACGCCATGGATAAAAATGAAAAAGACAAACAGAAAAACAATAGTACACACGACACAAAATAGAAAACTAAAGAATAAACAACACGAACCCCACCAAAACTAGGGGTGATCTCAGGTGCTCCGGATACTTATTAAACCCCACTGATATTAACTTTTCCTTCGCTTTCAACACGTATCTGATTTTGACAGTGAAACAAATACTAATTAACTGGATGTTATCTGGAACATGATACCATTTACTGTTCGTACCAAGCTCGAAGCATCAAATTAATTTATCATCGTGTAAGCGAGTTTACATTGAAATAAAATTATTAATTTTTAATAGGACGTTTTATTTTCTTCCTTCATATTAAACCATAGGATCACTTAAACCATCATTTACAATAATATTGTAAACAAAATTGTTGTCATGAAACGCTTAAATCAATCGTCGTCCCCACCCTAGCCAAATTCAGCGAAAAATATTAGAAACATATCTTATGAATTTTTTCAGAACCAAAGCACTAACTACTGAGCTGATGATAATTGTAATCGTGTTAAAATAAAACCACATCCATTACAACATTATGTAAATACGTTGTTGTAATGGATATCCTTGCACCCACACTTAAATCGTAGGAGTTAACGATGTTAACATACTTTCACGTCGCGCATGATGCCAACGGTTTTGGATATTTCGGAAATCGTTTAAGGTACACACCCTCAAATGTAAACTCTTCATATTGGAAATGTTTTCAAATATATGTCGAACTATTGATTATTTGTTGTTAGTTTAACGACAATTGGCAAATATTTCACTAACATGTATGCTGAAAAAAACCCAAATTAACAATTAGAAGCAGGTCCTGTTAATGAGGCCGACAGGGATAAAGGCGGAAAGGACAAGGTTTACATATTCACCATTTTGGCCCATTTAAAAAAAAAATAAAAAGTATAATATATCTATCAAATTACAACTTTCAGATGATGACAAGAAAGATATAAAAGAGGGACGAAAGATACCAGAGGGACAGTCAAACTCATAAATCGAAAATAAACTGACAGTATTTATACTTTTGAAATGCGTCTTACGGTATTTGATAAATAGCAAAATGACAAAATGTTGATGTTAAACCATAGTGCCCCGTGAATGGAGAGTGTCAAAAAAGAAAAGAAAAAAAAACCCTCCTCGAATTGTCTATAGCTAATAAGTTGCAAGTCAACATTTTTGCTCCCATACACCATACTCTTTGTTTTCCAGTGGTAGTCCGAATTGGCTGCCCTTCATCATAGCCTATACCTTACAGGAACAACCTTTTATGTCAACTGATAATTTGTTCTCATTCGATATATGCCAGAAATATTTGCTACTTGATTATAACAAGCACTAATCAATATATACTAGCCTTTGCCTACAGAATAAAATTGTTATACATTGGAAATTGTTCGTAGCTTTACTTTTGGAATCATTTTAGATGCAAACCGTTGTACAAAATAAGATTATTATTTTATTTGATTCTTTATATTTCTGAATTGCAGTCAAAGTTGTTCTCAAACATAACACTTTTCTGATTCATAAATGGTAGCATTCTATTTTTTATTTTACGAAGAATTTTATAAAGGTGAATGTTCAACTTCGAATGCCAAATGCCAACTACGTCTTGTACTAGAGCAACACACTGATCTGCATTATCACGTGTTATTTCGAAGGGTAACAGTACACACTGTCAGGAAAACGTGCCTTTCCTCCCGGACACATCGTTTTAATTATCATTATTGAGACCCTTAGCTGAGCAGTCTTTAATATAACTTCTGAGGTGTTTGAGCTTGTAATTTTGACATTTTAATAGGGAATTTCCTTTTTGAATTTTCCTCGGAATTCAGTATTTTTATAATTTTACTTTTCCCTGAATAACGCAAACTTTTTTTCAACCAACTAAGAATCAATGGTTAAAACATGAAATTGTCAGACTATGTATAAAAGTCCGTAATATTTCTTTGAGGGGCGTGTTTAAGATTAATTATATTACATAATTATTTTACGTTGTAAATATAATTAGTTTACATCACAAACAACAATCATGTCAACTTGTAATTAAATCTTTTATAGGCGTATGCAACTGACAGACAAGATGACACAGTTGTAGTACAAATATATTTGTCAACAAAAGTAACGATACACGACTTTGAACTCCAACTTATCATAAAATATATAAAAGGAAAAAATTGTTAATTTATCAAAAGAAAAAAGATTAAGTTGCAAAGTAAATGCATTCTGGCCACGTAAAAAAGTGCAAAAAGACCGTGTTATTGACAAAATTTTACAGTAATTGATGTAAAAAAAATCGGCACTCAATTTCAGAGTATCTAAATAACTGCAAAGACATTCCAAATTGTTATCAAACCCTTTAAATTCAAGTTTTAAGTTCTGACAGTCGAAACGAAAAAACCCTGTAAACTTGATAAATAACGTTCAACATTATCAGTTACTATGGACTTCCCTTTATACATTTACCTTTGAGATTGGTATTTTCGTTATATTTCTTTCTTTCGGTTTAAACATTTTTTTGAGAATTTTTTTTTTGAAAAAAACCCATAAAATAGCGTGTAAAAAATTTCGCCTTCTGGTCTTATTTCATATAAGAAATATTAGAAGTATTTGTCAACTTGAAAGCTTTGTTACCGCATATCCTATTTTATTATATATGAAAAATGCACTGCCTTGTATAATTGCTCTAGGTGACTTGTATATATAACTTTTACTGGCAACGACAACTATGAACCCGCTAAATACACTTAGAGAATTAAATCTAGAGAAACTTGTAGACATTAAACCCAGAACTGATTCCCACTTTACGAATTCATCGATCTACTTTACCCTCATTTATAAAACATATATATAGTACGAAAGGACTAGCAACAAGAACCTGTTATACCTAAAGGATGAAAATATTGTTTATTTTTACAAATCTGCCTTTAAAAAAAATCTTTTTAAATACAAACCTTAGTTACGTTAACATTGGAATTGAATAATAAAAATTTGAAAGGGAATGAATCCGAAAGTGATTCGAAATTAAATTATAACGCATCACACAACCGTTTTTTACAACCTTTTTGACATCACCATACTAAATCATATTGCACATTAATCACAGACTGAGGAATTGTGTAACACAGCGCTTCACAATCCGCATAGTTAAAAGTAAATTCTCCATGTATATCGTCATTCTTTTCAATATGTTGATTATATTGGTTGCAAGTTTAGAAACTTTTAAGTTTTAAAAAATCTGACAAAGAAATTTTTTAAAGAAATTTTGTTTTATGCGATATTATAAAAGAGAACACAAACAGGACAACCTTGTCACAAGTTTTAGTGTAAAAAGAAAACGTTTTCAACACTTTTAAATTATACAAATGAGTTCATATACCTGTGGTTTCAATCATTCTTGAATTGTGTGAAAATATAACTAAATAATGTACGATAATGTACGATAAAGTCTTGCAGTAGAGTATACTAGCAACATAATGTAGAAATAAACAGATAAAATATATTAAAAATTGATTCTGTCTTATAAAAATGTTTGAAAAAGCATCGGATCAGAATATTTTATTAATACTCTCGTAAATGATATAACACGTCATATGATTTTAAAAGATGTTTCTCATCTTAAGAGGTAACGGGAGGTCTTGAAAATTAAGTTAACATTCTACGTATTGGAAACTTTGTCGTTTACTATCATAATGTCAAAGTTGTTATAAATCAAATTAGATTTAACGATAAACAAGGATGTGAAGTAAATTTATGTAAATTAAATGTTTTTGTTTTCGTTAAAAAGTCAGAACTATTTTTATTGCGTTATTTTTCACTGAATGTCTAATGAGGAAAAATTCGAATTCGAAATTACAACAAAAATTTAATTATTTTAGTTATAAACGATTATAATGAATTATCTTAAATTGTGCAAATAAAAATAATAATAATAATACATATCAATTTCAGATATGTCATCTGAAGTATTGAGAAAAAAATTATGATCGAGTAAATGTTGACTATATATATTGATTTGTTCAAATTAAATATCTTATATCTTATATCTTATTTTTGTCACAGGAAACTGTATTAAAATTTCACGCCCAAGCTAAACGATGGATAGCTTACACAGTTATATCTGGGAGTCTAGCTGTTGTTGCGGTGACCGGAATCCTTGTTGGAATGTATTTGACTGGAAACCTAAGTAGAACACAGGAGGAAAATAATCAGATAGCTGTAAGTAATGAAGGATTGAAATAAATATGAGATATTAAACAAATGGGACAAGGCACTATGTAATAGATCACAATGTATGAGAATGGAAAGATTATACAACTGTTATACAATAAGAACTAATCAGGCATAGAACTTAGACATCAATTGACAAATATCAAAATGCTGTGTCAGATATATTAATTGACATCTACTTTCACTTTCAAGAATAACTACATGTGTTTTAAGAAAGACAACCTACGATGTCATGGTATTATCAATATGCTATTATCTCCGAACATGTTTTACGCATTTTGTGTACATCTTGACAAGAAACAATTACCAGCTGATACTTAAAATGTGTTTTGTAGGTCACGATTATGACAACTGTTAAATAGATATTGATAATTTTTTGTTGATATCTACTTATATATTCAATTAATTTAAGGATGTTAATGTCGATTGAGGAGAAAATGTTTCAATTAAACTTGTCAACTGTCATTTGATGATTTTTTTTTAAAACTACATAAGAGTTGATAGTCTTGTAACCAATGTTTACTCTTGATACCAAAATATTTTTGTGCTATACATTTATCGATTAATGCGTTTTATTTCGAGCATATGTAATGAATTAAAAAGTAGATCAAAGCTATGACTATTATTTTAGTATAATAGTCCCAGATCATAATTTTAATTCGAGCATATGCAATGAATTATAAAAGTAGATGAAAGCCAGGACTATTATACTAGTATAAAAAGCTGGGACTATTACACTAGTACAATAGTCCTAGATAAAAGTGACTAAGCAACAGGCACAACCTGTTTAGATTTAATACAATGTGAACAGTTTAAATTTATTTTTAGTCAGTGTTAATCTTAGCTTTTATAAAAACTTTGTTTTTGGGAAATTTCCAAGCGATTTTATATAAACAATAACGTAAATTATATCGCAACATCAATGACGTAACAATTAACATATTATTAATGTATCCAATGATAATAATAGCATTACATGTCCCGGAACTAGACAAAATATCGATCAAGCTGTAAATCAATACAGACAATCGTTACAATGTAATAAATGTAATAATAAACATTATTGTTAAATAAATAAATTCATATTACACATTGCTGTACGTGCCATAAACAACTTGCCTTGTAGAATGTTTTAAAATTGGAAGAAAAAAGTGGAAAGACTGCAATATTTTGATCATACATAGAACAAATAGAGTATATTACCCTTACATGATATAGATGAAGCAACATTCTCGAAGACGCAAACTGACATATATCAGTATGTTTGGTATTTTATAAAACAAGATTTATTGTGTTGTGATTGAATAAAAAAGTGATGGTGTGTATGTATTATTTTTTTTATAAAAAAATCCATACTTTGAATTATTGTAAGTTGTAAGTGAGTTTTAGTCGAATTTTGTACAAATTGTAATATGTACAAACACTTTTTGTACAAATTACAATTTATACAAATTTAAAATACAAATTATAATTTGTACATAGTTAAAATGTAAATTATAATTTGCACATAGTTAAAATATCAATTATAATTTGTACATAGTTAAAATATAAATTATAATTTGTACAAAATGATAACTTGTACACAACATATAGACATGTATCTATAATAGTGTCAACGCAACGCAAATATGCCTGTTTTTAATCTTGCAGTAAATTAAAAAAAAATGTTATCAATAAATTTCTTTATAAATTAATGTAGGATTTTTAGAATTGATAAATCAGTGCATGTTATTTAAAAGTTAATATAAGTCTCTTATTTCCAGAACCAACCACGATATGGACAGGATGCACTGTATGGATCAAAGATAAACGATGACACAGATTCAAGAACATTAGACGATAATTTATTGCCAATTGTAAGTTTTTGTTATATGATATGAAGTTAAATAAAATATAACTTGTACTTTGATTTCCCCCCGGTTATGCCAAATTATTTAAAGAATAAATAGGAAATGCCCACGCCCACCCCAAGATGTGGGATGTAGTCCGATATATAGTGGAAGTCCCTAAACAAACACAAATGGTCGATTGAAAATGAAGATTTAACATGATCAATAAAAAATGATGGCAAACAATCCTATTATGTATGGGACTTTCTGTCCAATTATCCTAGCAAATGCGTTTACAAAGTGTCATTGTGGGTAAAAGTCTCCCAAAAGGATTCTATCAAAATCCAGTAAAATGTGATCAATTACATATGGTGGAAAATATTCCTGTCAAGTATGAGGGCTTTTGTCCAAGGATTTTATGTGGTTTGCGTGCAAGATGTACCAATGTTCCTAAAATTAAAAAAAAACCCAACTAAGTCCCATTACCATTCATAATTGGTTTATTGGAAATATAAAATGGCCAAATAAAAATGACGGTATGATATGGTACACTGCACATGAACAATCCCCTTAGTATGAAAGTTTTATGTAAAACCGTCCAAGAGGAGTTCGTTCAAAAGCTGTGTATGTCACATGATCAACGTTTCGTAACTCCTATAAAATTGTCGAATCAAAATAATACTATTAACATAACAGCGGTATACAACTAATGCCTTTATATATATACTACTATAACCAGCGACATAACGTACCTCAGTTTATCTTAAAAAGTGTACTTTTATGGAAAATATACAAGCAAGATTCATACCGTAATAGGTCAATTTTCAACAAATATCTATATCTACAGCAACCGGGTTGTTCTAGATGTATTTTCACTTCCTTCATTTCTTTTCTATACCGGAAAGCTTATCACCTTTTAAAGCTTATAAAACTGTTACGTTAAGTGTGTAATTGAAATAAAGATTTAATTTTTACAGGATATTGTTTTGCCAGTCACCGTTAATCCAACAACAGATCATATCAGGAAGTCACTAAATGGAATTCTAGAGCAACCTCCAGAAGTTCATTTATCACAATTAGAAGGAAACCACTTATTGAAAGAAAAGTTGTCAACAACTCAAAAAGAAAGAACAATAAAATCAAAAGTTGATTTAAATAATAAAATTATACACGAAGATACAAAACTGGATGATATTGTTTCAAATATTGTAGTCACCAATTTAAAAGAGGGTTTAAAGGATGAAAACGATATTTTTGATGATTCATCTAATTCGAATTCCGCAGACGATACACATGATTCAATAGAAACATCGCAAAGTGAAAATAACGATAGCGAATTTGAGGACAGCAGCGACAGTCAATTGAATGGGGATTCTGTTTCTGAAAATGATATTGAACATGCCTCAGCACAAAGTAAAATAAAAACATCGGAATCAATTTCAGAATCCAAAGAAGATATTGAAGATTCCAATGAAAATCACCCATTGAATGAATCAGAAGAAAATTTGAACATTTTAAGTGCTGATGACAATAGTAATGACGATTCACAAGTATCGGATACAAATAGCTCTAATGAGGATTCACAAGTATCGGATACAGATAGTTCTAGTGAAGATTCACAAGTATCGGATACAAATAGTTCTAGTGAAGATTCACAAGTATCGGATACAAATAGTTCTAGTGAAGATTCGAAAATATCGGATACAAATACATCTAGTGAAGATTCACAAATATCAGACACAAATAGTTCTAGTGAAGATTCACAAATATCGGAAACAAATGTTTCAAGTGACCTTGACACTGTTTTTGATAAAGACGTGAGTGGAAGCATTGTAGAGTCATCTGATTCGTCTAATGAAGGAAATTTAAATTCGGATAAAGACAATTCTGATGAAAACAATTCAAATTCTGATCAACATGAATCAAAATCCAACACCGACGATTCAAGTTCAGATGAAGACAACTCAAAGTCTAGTGAAAACAACTCAAATTTTGTTGAAGACAATTCAAGTTCAAAAGTAGACATTTCAAGTTCAAATGAAGATATTTCAAGTTCAAATGAAGACATTTCAAGTTTAAATGAAGACATTTCAAGTTTAAATGAAGACATTTCAAGTTTAAATGAAGACATTTCAAGTTTAAATGAAGACATTTCAAGTTCAAATAAAGATAGTTCAAGTTCAAAAGAAGACAACTCAAAGTCTGATGGAGACAACTCAAGTTCGGATAAAGACAATTTAAGTTCAGTTGAATACATTTCAAGTTCAGATATAGACATTTCAAGTTCAGATGAAGACATTTCAAGTTCAAATGAAAACAACTCAAAATCTGATGGAGAAAGTTCAAGTTCAGATGAGGACAACTCAAATTCGGATGATGATAACGTAAATTCAAAGAAAGACAACTCAAAGTCTAATGAAGGCAATTCAAGTTCAGATGAAGACAACTCAACGTCTAATAAAGACAATCTACATTCGAATGAGCATAATTTAAATTCACAGGAAGACCACTTAAAGTTTAAATTATCTAATGAAGATAATTCAGGTTCAGATGAAGGTAACACAAAACCAAATGACGACAACTCAAAGTCTAATGAGGACAACTCAAAAACTAATGAAGACAATTCAAATTCGGATGACGATAACCTAAATTCAAAGGAAAACAACTCTAATTCTAATGAAGACAATTCAAGTTCAGATGAAGATATTTCAAAGTCAGATAAAGACATTTCAGATTCAAATGAAAACAACTCAAAGTCTGATGGAGACAGTTCAAGTTCAGATGACGACAAGGCAAAGCCTGATGAAGACACATCAAAAACTGACGAATCCAAATCTGATGAAGACGACTCAATTTCTAACGACGACAGCTCAAATTCAAACAAAGACAGCTCAAATGACGAAAGCTCAAATTCCAAACATGCCGGTTCAATTACAAATCAAGACAGCTCAAATTCAGACGAAGAAAATCGAAATTCAAATGAAGACATATTAAAGACGGATGAAAACGAAACAAAGTCCAACAAAGACAAGTCACATTCAAATGAGGACAGCTCAAAATCAGATGAAGATACTAAAATTTCAGATGAGGATAAATCTGATAAAGACTATTCAAAGCCGGATGCAGACCATTCAAATGCAGATGAAAAAAAGTCAAAGTCTGATGAAGACATTTCAAATTTGAATAAAGGCATTCCTAATTTGGGTGTACAAGACTCAAATTCCGACGAAAGCAGCTTTAGTACAGAAACAGAAAAATCAAATTCTAATCGGGACCGCTCATCTTCAGATGAAGATGCTTCAAGTTCAGATGAAGATACTTCAAAATCAGACGAAGATAATTCGAATTCAGACGAAGATACTTCAAATTCAGAAACGGACGTTTCAGAGTCTGACGAAGACAACTTAAAGTCTAATGAAAACAATTCAAAATTAGAAGAAGATATTTCAAAATCTGATGGCACAAATTCGGATTCCGACTTTTCAAAATTAGATAATGACTCATCAAAGTCAAATGAGATTGGCTCCAATTCAAAAGAAAGTAAATCAAATTCGGAGGAAAGCAAAACAGTTTCAAGTAAAACAGATCTAAAGTCAGTAGATTCCAGTTCGAATTCACATGAAACAGATGAAAATTCGGATAAAGAAAACTCAGAGTCAATTGATTACTATTCCAGTTCAGATGAAAGTGTGTCAAACACTTATGAAACCGATTCAAATTCAAATGAGAAGGATTTACACCCTGACCGCGAAAGTAATCGAGACAGTGATAGTAATGAATCTACAAGAAAGAAAATAAATGAAAATTCACTCGTCAGTGTAACTGAAGGTAAAAACGCTGAAATAGAAAACAAAAATCACGAAAAAAGCAGCAATGAAGAAGTTGATATAGATAATACAAGTAACAAAGCTGATCAGGAAAGTACTGCAATAGACAATGTCAATAATAACAGCGACGAAAATACACCCGTGGAATCTGTCAAGTTAAACTTTGAAGCACTGATGGCAGAATTCATGAATGTAGAAAGCAATGTTTTAGATATAGCCAATAATCCAGAACTCAATAAAAGTACCATATCATCTGATAAAAATCTGAATAATTCGAATTCGGATGATTCAAATTCAAATGACAGTGATTCAGCTTCGAATGATAGTGAATTAACTTCAGAAAAAAGCGATTCAACTTCAGATGATAGTGATTTTACTTCAGAATATAGCGATTCCAATTCAAATGATAACAATTCAATTTTGAACTATAGTGATTTAGATTCAGATGATAGTGATTCAAGTTCAGATCAAAGCAATTCTACTTCAGATAATAACCATTCAACTTCAGATAATAGTGATTCAACCTCAGATAATAGTGATTCAACTTCAGATAATAGTGATTCAACTTCAGGTACTACCGATTCAATTTCAGTTGACAGCGATTCAACTTCAAACAGTAACGATTCAACATCAGATAATAGTGATTCAAGTACTGATAATAATGATTCAAGTACAGATAATAGTGATTCAAGTACTGAAAATAGTGATTCAAATTCAGATTATACCGAGACATATTCAGATGATACTGACTCAACGTCAAATGATAGTGATTTAGCTTCAAATGATAGTGAATTAACTTCAGAAAAAAGCGATTCAACTTCAGATAATAACGATTCAACTTCAGATAATAGTTATTCAACTTCAGATAATAGTGATTCAACTTCAGGTACTACCGATTCAAACAGTAACGATTCAACATCTGATAATAGTGATTCAAGTACTGATAATAATGATTCAAGTACAGATAATAGTGATTCAAGTACTGAAAATAGTGATTCAAATTCAGATTATACCGAGACATATTCAGATGATACTGACTCAACGTCAAATGATAGTGATTTAGCTTCAGATGATAGCGATTCAACTTCAGATGATAGCGATTCAACTTCAAATGATAGTGATTTAACTTCAAATGATAGCGATTCAGCATCAGAAAATAGAAATTCTACTTCAGAATGTAACGATTCAACTCCAGATAGTAGTGATTCAACTTCAGATCAAACAGATTCATATTCAGATATTACTGATTCCATTTCACGTAATAGCGATTCAACTTCAGATTATAGCGATTTATCTTCAAATAATAGCGATTCAACTTCAGATTATAGTGATACAAAATCAGATATTCGCGATTCAAATTCAGATAATAGCGATTCATTTTCATATTATACTAGTTCTGATGAAATAGAGTCTAATTCAGAGTCAACAGTTGAACCCAAATCACTTAAAATTGATTCAGATTCAAATGAACACATTCCAATTATCATCCAACTAGGCAATGATAAGATCAGTGAACGTTTTGACAATATAAATGATAGAAAAGTAATTGCCGAGTCTGACGAAAAGGATAATTCTATGGATTTCATTTCGCTTACAATGAATAATGCAAAAAGTGATTTTGGTAAAATTGAAAGAAAACAAAACATCGATAATCACGAAACTGCAACGATGCATAATAGTAAAGAAAAAGGTATATTCCATGAAAAACAACAACAAAAACCGACCAGTAATGAAAGTGCTGACAGTAAAAGCGGTGAAGTAAAGGCTAAATCAATCTTTGAACTGGGAACTGTAGTTGCTCCATTTCATGATACAGGTACAGTATCAAACGAACAAGACATTAATATTTTTCAAAATGGATTAGCTTTAGCTGGTGATATGAAAACAAGTAATGGCAATGACATGGTAGCTAGTCAATTAATAAATAGACTTTTAGAAAGCGATTTTGCTCTGAAAGAAAAACCAAAAATCAACAATCTCAATGATTTTGCAGGTTTAAATTTTGGTAATAGCGGTGTCCTCACTACAATTTCTCTTTCGGATTTCTTAATTAACACAAAAGCTGCTCACAAACTAGTTGAAGATGACGAATCTACCGATGAAAGGTATCCTAATGGTCAACGTAATATTGCAAATATTTTGAAGAAAGACAAAAAATCCGACATTTCGGACGACGAATATGACAGTAGCAATATTGAAAGGACCAACGAAGATAATACAAGTACAATCCAAAATAATGAAAAAAGTATGAAGATCGAAAGTGACGACACTGAGGATGATCTCAATGAAAGTGAAAATTCCGAAAACAGTTCAAATGGTGGTTTGAAATCAGAAAATGGTGATGACAGTACAAGTAGTAAAAGCGATAAAATCAAACAGGAAGATACCAGTGTGAAAAGCAAAACAGAAGACATTTATAAAAGTGATGACAGTAGTGAAAAGGACAGCAAAGACAGTATAACAAGCAATAATAGTCAAATAACAAATAATGAAAGTGACAAATTAAATGATGAAAACACCAATACTGACAACGACAAAGATATTAGTCATAGGGATTTAACTATTAGTGAAAGTAATAAGGTTAATTCAATTCGAAATATCCTCAAAGAAGTCATAGTAGGGAACAGGGATAATTTATCACAGAGACGAGAAATGTCAGAAGCAGCAAAATCACCACACATCAACTTTGGAGATGGGTTCATTTCAAAACCAATTGACATTCTATTAGTAGATTCAAACGATGATACAGCTACTGGTTCAAAAACGAAACCTGATACCGATGATGAAAACGAGAGAAGAACGTCACACAGACAACATTCCGAGTCGTTTACAACTTTTCAGCCGAGATTACAAGGAACAAATTCTAAAAACTTTCGAGAAAATCAGGTTTTGTTGTCCAATCTTTTACGTGTAAGACAAATGACATCGCCTTCTTTATTTATGACTACCGTACCACCAGGTGTCGTTGTTCATCAGACACAAAGAACTGACGATGATAACTTCTCTAGTGGAGTATTTACTAATCCGCATATGCAAATTATATCAACATCTGCACCAGCAGCAGCACATATGCCACCGCTTTCATCATTTGATCACCTTCATCAAAACCATCATCACACACACCAACATCAACATCCGCACAGGGAGACGACTAATTCGTGGTTACATTGGGACAAATAATCAAACGTCTCAGTAGTATTTTAAACTGAATTCCGTGCTTCAAGTGGAGGTAAAATAGTGCTAGATAAAATAGTGCTAGATAAAATCGAATACTACAAAAAGGTCGATATTTCCATAAAAGACACAAAAACGTTTTGACTATTGCTTATCATCCTGTATTTAAATTGAAAATAGAAAATTGGCTCTAAAAATATTGTTGGCTCCTAGAAGTGATTGATTTAAAAATATATAGAGGAAACATTAGCATACAAATAATCTGATATCCTTTTAAATGCTTTTTTTAAATTCGTTAAAATTATTTGATTATGGTATACATTAAGGTTGACATTGATCAAATCATTACAGACACATGCATGTTATTAATTCCATTAGGGTCACAAGGTTTAATTATATGTAAATGATTGCGAATGAAGGTGAAAATGAAGTTCATGTACTTATTTTATTTCATATTGCAATGATCATAAATTTTTAATTACATAAGTGTGTTCTAGTTTCTACATCAACTGTAATTGACTTAAACTAGCTTCCAGAAACTTCGCTTTCACTCTTTCGTCTTTTTTACAATTTGTGTTTTGTTCTTTGTACCGATCTGATGTAGCAACATCTTTACAGTTGACTTGTACAGTTTGTTCTTACTCTGTGCTGTAACATCACTGTTCCAGGTTAGAGGAGAATTGTCAGTCCCAAAGTATGGGCGTATAATTCAGTGATTGTCGTTGGTATCTATCTGTATATTTGTTATTTGTTTATTTTAATAAGTTTATTTATGCCGTTGGTTTTCGCTTTTGAATTATTTATATTTTTGACATATGATGATCTTTTATAGCTTAATATTCTGTATGGGATTTCCACGTTGTTTATATTTGTTTCAGTCATTGCCCTGTAGTTTCTGGTGTAAAGTTGTTTAATTAGTTATCATAACACGGCTCCTTGTGTTATATAGATATTAACATTATTGCAAATGGCGGAGTTTTGTTCAAGCTTATTTTTTGTTTTTCTGAAATTGTTTAACATTTCACAGCGGTATAATACTGTTAAATTATTCATCCCTTATTCTATTAATTTTGTATTCACATTGTATCATGGATCAAATTGTTAAGTTTAGTGTCTGTTTACTTGTGTTGATATGTCGTTTGATTGAGTTAAGCCATTTCAATTGATATTTTATAGTGTGTCTTTCTATGTTGTATTGTTACACTTTTGTTTCAGATAAGTGTTAAGGTCTTGTACCATCAAAACGTTTAAAACCGCTGCAATTGTTTGCATATGTCCTAAGTCAGGAATCTGACGTTCCAGTCGTTGTGGTTTGTTGATGTGGTTCATAAATATTTCTAGTTTCTCGTTTTTACATAGATTTGACCGCTGGTTTTTCAGTTTGAATGGTTTTACACTAGTAATTTGTGTGGCCCTTTATAATTTGCTGTTTGGTGTAGCCAATGCTCCGTGTTGAAGACCATACTTTGACCTATAATGGTTTACTTTTATAAATTGTGACTTGGATAGAGAGTTGTCTCTTTGGCACTCATACCACATCTTTTTATATCTATTTGAACATAATAATAAATATTAAGGGCATATTGTGGCAGTTTGAAGTTCAGGAGAAATATGTTGGACCAGATACAGTGAAGAATATTAAAAAGTATTTTTTGAATTTCTAGTTTTTAACCAGCAAAGAGTTCTATATCGACCCATTCTGAACCTTGTTATATCAAAGACTATTGGTCTTTAGAATTTTTTTTACAGATAATACTATTATCATTTCAGCTTTGAACTAAACCTGTCTAAAGTATTTCCTGTGTTATAAATAGCTTGGTGTGTTAAATTAAATCAGATTACAACATCTGTCTTTGTTTCAATATTTTTAAAATTACCATATGTGCATTTTCAATATTTCATCATCAGGAAATGCGTTTGTGTTCGATATAGGGGAAACTATCAGTGTGTCACCCTATAAATGATCAAATTGACATACAATAAGATAGTACTTGTCTTTCAACAGATTTGCACCTAACTTAGTTATAAATTACTCATTTTACATGGTGAATATATATTCTATTGAACATTCGCCTGTCACGCATAATGTAGACAAACTTTCTTTGTCAATTAGTCAATTATGTCTCATGTTCATGTATATTTTAGTATACTTTATGTTTCTACGTATAATTGTTCTCACTTTGTTACCTAGTAAAATTATTTAGTATTATATATAGGTGTTCATTGTTTGCGCCTAACAGCCATGTTTGTCATATTATTCATATTTTATGTATTTTCGGCTGGTTCCGAAACAGTCTTCTGGTTTAACATGAATGTACTCATAATTAACGGATATAAGTGATCGTTCATAAACATTTTGCCATTAGGACTACTTCAGCTCGTTTTTGAATAAACTAGCTGAACCTTAAAATCCAATTTCGAACAAACTAAAATCCAGCAAAAAAATGTTGGACTTATTTATTTCTATTAATTGTTAGTTTTATGTGAGGTTTTTTCGATACTTTTCCCCATCTTTCTCATTTCTTCACAATTTAGGAAGAAGAAATAGGTATGTTTTAATAACTAATTGGGTGTGTTCTTTTACTTGTGTTCCTTAACATGTGTTCTTTAACACGTGCTCTGTCTACTGTTCACATTCTTACATATATTCTTAGGTATTACATGTATTTCCTTTAGACTTATTATGCAATAGACATGAGTTTTTCTTTTTGCTTAAATAGCAGAAACAATTTCAATACAATAATGCACAGAGTATCCCAAAAAATACTTTCGAATGCACATTTCAGAAAAACCATACAGCAATCGCATTTTTTTTTAAAATATTTTTGACTTTGGTTAAGGAGTACATTAAAAGTCAGACCTCAGATTCTAATACTTATACAGGTAGTTTGATAGGCAATTTTGTTTTAGCATTAAAACACTAGGAGTAATTAGGTCAATCTAATCAAATAATGTGAAGAAAGAATGCATCTTACAAGGTATAATATCCCTCACAAAAAAATAAATCACTGCAGTCTTTAAAAGCCAATAAGCGGACGAGTCAAACCTGACAATGGTTATTATATTTTATTTGTTCAACGTTATGTATGCACTGCTAAATAACACAATCAGTTTTGAATTGCTTGTGCGCATACAATTGATAAATAGGTCGTAAATATTTGGACACCAATATAACTTTTATTTATCATAGACCAAAAGATAACTTGATATTTGCAAATAAAGTATTTACAAAATGATTGTCGATATACCTCATTAATGCATAATGCATGTATTATATGCCACAACTCTTATACACATTTACTATTCATTTGAATAAAGATATATTTTTCTTAATTAAGAATCCGTTTTTATATATATATATATATATATATTTCATACGAATAAATAAATGTAATGTATTCATTTGATTCCATTCAATCCGCTATTGGATTGTGGAGTAAGTTTAAACTTGTATGAGTATACTTAAGAAAATTCAGAAAAAAGATGCAGACATTATTTAATTTAAGGTGATCATCATAGTCTAGTCGACACATGTTCCTTCAAGTGTTTTGGTGTCTATTTGGGTTTATTGCTCATAATGTTTGATTTTTGGGGATCCCTTATTTTTAGTTAAAATGTCAAGTTCGTTCACCAAATAATAAGAGTAGGTTTCCCCTGAACTTATTTTACAATAAACTTATTTTGAAAAGCTTAATCATAACTAAAATTTACAATATTTCCACATCCTATGTACTCTCTCCGGTGCACCAATATTATGTCGGTTTACTCAAAAGAAGATGTCACTTTTCTGATCGAGAAGGTCAATTTTAAAAATTAAAAAAAAAGTTTTCTATACAGGGCACAACCTAATTAATGTCGGTTTAGAGTTCTCTCACATGAAAAAAACAACTTCCAAAAACCCAATAAAAACACACATTTAAAACTAATCATATTACACCAAAATCTGTATCCACAAAGAAATTTAAAAAAAAAATACAGAATTCCAAGGAAAATTAAAAATGGAAAGTCCCTATCAAATGGCATAACCAAATGCGCAAACACTTTAAACAAAAGGAAAACAACTGTTATGTTTCTGACTTGGTATAGGCATATCATATGTAGAAAATAGTGGATTAAACCGGGTTTGATAGCTAGCTACACCTCTCACATGTATGACAGTCGAATAAAATCCAATTTTATTGACATTAACGTGTGAACAAAATATACAGACATAATAGATACAAATTTCAAAATATGGGATCACCATAACCGCAATGTAATGTACTCAGTGTTGTTGTGCCTAGTATTAAAAAAGTATTTTCATGACTTTTACTTTCAGTGAAGTGTATTAATCAAATACATAAAATATATTGAAATTTGTAAACGTTTTTCTTTGTTTCTCAGTATTTATATTTCAGTTTGCATCGTTCGAACGAGATCTTTTAAAATAAAACGCATATGTCCTATTTAATGCAGTCAATTTGGTATTCTATGAAATGTATATTCGTGTCATATTTCATAGTCCATATTCAACCTTTGACACTAAATATTGATAATTTCTATATTTTCCGGTCTTTTTTTCTTCAATTCAGATGTTCTGGTCTTGTTCTTTTAGAATTGGAAATACAACGCAAAAATATTGATCATTGTTCAATCAATCCTTTTCCATTAGAAAGATCTTGGAGTATATGATACTCTTTGTCGGAAAAGTGCTTCAGCATGAACAAAACTGGTATGTTTGAAATTTACCTATTACCAAAGTGCAAATGTCATTGTAAGTCCAACAATGCCATATCGATCATATGATCATTGTTTTTGCAACGGTTATTGTTGTGTAATCAGTGTTTTATGTTCTTTGAATACATATTTAGGAAGTTGGACAATTTCCCCATTATTTGGTTCCCTCACTCGGTGTTTTTATCGATATTGAATAATATACATTACTTAAATCTTTTTGGTTGTTTTGTTAAAACATTTGTTATTCCAAATATAAAAAAAACCGACTGTGCGGATAATCCTGATATCAAAAGCAACAAATAGTGAACAGAAATTATCAAAATGCGGGACTTTTAATGCACCTTCGATTTCTAAAAGTACTATTACACACACACAAACAAAAAGACAGGAAGAAAAATATGTAGCAAATACTTCAATTTCTGTTTCAAATACATGTTCAACATGTCTATCAACTCAAAAATCCTTATAAGAGTGTTAACTTTAATCTTATATCTCCATGTGAACATATAAATAAGAATATTTCAAAAACAAGATTATTTACATCATATCCGGAAATAGTATAAGCAGATAACCGAAAACTTCTACAAATAAGATAACTTCTTTTTTCCTATCATTAACATTCATCAGATAAAACCTAGCATAGCACTGCTACTAAAACCACCAATGAAATAGATAGAAACTTGACGGTTTACTAGTGAACGATCAGCATTAATTGTAGATGTTGTGGTGATGGCGTGACTTAACTGAATCACATTTGTTATTGCTATGTTTATTGTGAACTGGTATCCGACAAAAAATGTTGAATTTTTCAATACTTATTCTTCTTCATCTACGAACAGTAAGTTGAAACATTTGAACTGTAAACGATAAATCGATGCCTTTAAACCGGCCAAGTTCAGACGTACGTAAAAAGATGTATTTTCCTTATAAATATGTACACACATATATATAACATCTTCATGCCTTATATAGCATGTACTGTATGTAGTACGACGCTAGATTAAAACTGACGTAGAAATGTAACATCCGGCCACCGAAAGCTTCATTTTTATGAAGCCCAGGTGGTCGTGTGGTCTAGCGGGACGGCTATAGTGCAGGCGATTTGGTGTCACGACATCTCAGTAGCATGGGTTTTGCAAATTTTTTGTTCTTCCCTCGCCGGGATTCGAACCCATGCTTCTGAGATATCGTGACACCAAATCGCCTGCACTGTAGCCGTCCCGCTAGACCACACGACCATCTGGGCTTCACACATATATATAAAGATGTAAAAGAACGAAAAAAAAAAGATCTTTAAGGAGAAATCATAACGGAAAGGTCCTTAATTAAATAGCAAAATCAATTGCTCTAACGAATGGAACACAACTGTCGTATTCTAGACCTGATACAGAAATTTCCTTATGCAGAAATGTGGATTAAACCTGGTGTGATAAACAGCTGTCACTGTAATGAATAAATTATTGAATTTATGTTTAATAAGAAAAACAAAAAGTAAAGCCAACTGTGGTTTATTATGTGCAGTTTTATAGAGTGTTGCTTTTCGTTTTTGTCTTGATAATGCCGGGTCTTTCTCGACTGTTCAGTATCATTCTTTTGTATATTCCGCCTTTTGAAAACTTACTTCTGACACATTTGTTACAGTTCCAAACAAAAAAGACAATTAATGTTTTCGTTTTCAGTATATCATAGCAAAAGTTTATTAAACAAACTAAATGTAATACATGCTATATATTCATAAAACCAAATGTCTTGACAAAACAAGACGGTAAGTCTTATAATCACATATTTATGTCAAAAGAAAGTCTTAGATATTTTATTTTTATTTGAGTTTTTATTGGCTTTTAACTAGCTGACAGTAACATGTTTTGTGATTTGTATAGATCTGATGCAGCCCTTTTCAACTGAATTTGATACTATGTTGTTATGGTGTGCTGTAAAACCATTGTCCGAGTCCAGACATTTATTTCAGTGGTTGTCATTGGTCAATTCTGTCATAGTTGGTTTTTCGCTAATTGTTTTGTTATAAAAGAAGCCGTTAGATTTATCGATTTAATTGTTTTATATGTTTCATGTCGAGGTCTTTCAAGCTACAGCCTCCAAATTTAACTGTGGCGGATAGTTGGCTCATTGGAAATCGTAGCACATCTCCTAATTTTTAGCACAAGCAAATCAAATATTAAAAAACGACTTATGCAGTCTACTTTCACTCGTACGTCATTTCCCGTTCGAAAAAAAAAGATATACAATGAAAAAACATGTCATACGAAAATGGATATGATCACTTATTGTAGCCTCAATCAAAATTTAAACTTAATAATGCGTTTGATTTGACCGAAAGATAGATGATTTAACATTTGTCAGTTTTAATGCCGATGTTGTCATGATATGTCATTAAACAATGAAGGAAATTTTGAAAAATCCAAGGCAGGAAATTGACGACCCCAAACATTTTCTGTTGACCAATACATTTTGCATTTAAATATTTTGCAAAAGTCAGATTTCTACAGTAGATTTTAAAACTTGTTCAAAGCATGAACGCGTACACTCAATTACAGTTACACACACCCAAATGCATTATAATTCGCATTAGTTTAACTCTTAATTTTGTTCAAAAGATGAAGGCAGACGATTGATTACTAAACGTCATTTGCAGAATATGCATTTGGACGTTTGCATTTATTAGAAATCTTCTAAAGGATCATTCTTCTTCTTGATAACTGCTTTCACTTTTGAAACAGAACCACTCTTGCTTACAAAGGCTTTTACATGCAAGTATACTGTATTTGTCTTTACCTGAAAAATAGTTATGTAGAAAGTGTTGTGATATGTTTCCAAATAAATGTTCAGAGGGAATGTATAACCTTAGTTCTAAGAAAGTTGAAATGCAGATAGTAATTCACATTGTAAGAAAAATATACTGAACAAATTTATGTTATACTTTATATATCATAATTCGTTAATTCAAAAACATTTTAACTATGAACAACCTTTAAAAAGTAGAATTTAGAATAAATAACGACAGTTTAAGATTCAAAACAAAGGAAATAAGAACGAAAAACTTGTAAATATTGAAATCAGGAGAAACTCCTTAATTGATAAAAAAAAATGTTTAAATATTTCAAACTAAGTATGGTAGAAAATGAAACCAGTTTGATGTTAACATGTCTTCTTTATATCATATATCAAGAAAAATTTTCTTTAACAAAATTTTCCAAAGCTTCTCTTAAGTTGTTCAATCTAAACCTCCAGGATTTATACTAATGATTTTGAAGAATTATATTCCCGAACTACTATATATTATTAGTTATCGAAAACAAAACACAGTATATATAAAAAATACATTGATTTCTGTTAATATGATTGAAACTACATTTATTCAACTTCACACTAATGGCTATGCATTCTAAAATAAAAACTGAGCAATGGTGTATTTTAGTGTCATTATATGGTAAGTTTTATAAATTTCCTGTTACAAACATTTGAATATTTCGAACAACTAAGGATTTTCTTATCCCAGGAATAGCCGTATTTGGCACACAGTTTTGGAATTTTGGGTCTCCAATGCTCTTCAACTTTGTACTTGTTTGACTCTATAACTAATTTGATCTGTTCGTCATTGACGAGTCTTATGTACACGAAACGCGCGTCTGGCGTATTAAATTATAATTCTGGTACCTTTTATAACTAATTATTGTGATTCATATAATTGGTGTGGTTCAGAATAAAGATACTTGTGTTTGTATTCTATTAAAAGAGAACAAAAAGTTCAGCGCTGCTTACTTTAAACAAATATGGTGTGCCCTTTTCTAGAAACCTGTTCTCTGTAGGTTTGTATTTATCTTTGACTTATCGTGATCCATTGAATTGGTGTCATATGGTTCGGAATTGAGATACTTATATTTGCATTTTATTACAAGAGAACAGAAAGTTCAGCGCTGCTTAGCTTAAACAAAGATGTTGGTTTGTATTAATTTCTGTAACTTATCGTGATTCATATTATAGGTATCATATGGTTCTGAAAAATATACTTGTATTTGTATTTTCATTTCAAAGAACAAAAAGTTCAGCGCTGCTTACCTTTAACAAATATGTTGTTCCTTTTCTAGAAACCTCTTCTCTGTAGGAAATAATTATGAAACCTTTGTAGTCAGTTTTCATAGATTTCTCTACTTCACTTTCAAACTGAAATAGATAATATCAATCCCTTGTAACATTAAACATTCATTATTATTCATTAATTACCTTTTTTGTTTAAATAAACCTTCATAAATAAAACGTACCTTATAAGTAAAAATAATGGTACGATGTTTCCGTGAGCACATATTGGTATGTTAACTGATCCTTATATATCATATATCAGTGCTACTAAAATGTTAGGATAATATTATATTGTACACAGCACGTGTTTCTGGCATTACTTTTATAAAGTCCCTGGGGGACAACTGTCCACTAAAAAAGAAACGTTTAAGAAAATAAAAAGGACTAACCAGAAAAACCTAAAATGTCTAAAGGATGTCCGTTTCTCAGTTATAAAAATAAAAATCTTTTAAAAAGACTGTAATAAATTGATGGTAGTTTTCAGTTAATATGCAGATATGCAGAAACAATGTAGAATTGGTGTCATAGTTTTGAGGTATAAGTTATTGAAAATTTGGCGGCAAATGATTCCCTTTAGATTTTCCATACATTAAAAATTGGCACCTTATTTCTTGGTAAAACTATGAATAGATAACATGGATTTTACAAGATTTAATAATGGATGTTCAAACTAAATGTAATTATTTTGTGTTAAGTAAGGTAGGAGTAATTTTGACGGTTATAACTTATGGGTTATATACCGTTTCTGTTCTACTAGTACTAATACTCGTTATACTTTACCCTAGATGATAAAATTTATTTAATAAACAAAATCAAGACTGAGAAATGGGAACAAATAGGTGGTAGGTTCCTCGTCATCTTTGAATATTAAAATGAATGTTAAAATACATCACCTGAGTACAACTAGTTACTCATCAAAGTTTGAAATCAAAACTATTAAGTCAGAATTGTTACATATAAATCAAGACTTTACTCTTTTTATAGTAAAAGAGAATAAAATATCAAATGATGACATTAATTATTATAAAATTTATTTAAACTATGAAAACATTTTGCAAACAAATAAAACATTTGAATGACAAGAATGTGTCCAAAGTACACGGATGCCCCACTCGCACTATCATTTTCCATGTTCAATGGACCGTGAAAATGGGTAAAAAATATAATTAGGCATTAAAATTAGAAAGATCATATCATAGGGAACATTTGTACTAAGTTTCAAGTTGATTGGACTTCAACTTCATCAAAAACTACCTCGACCAAAAACTTTAACATGAAACTCGCACTTTCATTTTCTATGTTCAGTGGACCGTGAAATTGGGGTCAAAAGTTTAATTTGTCTTTAAAATTAGAAAGATGAAATCATAAGGAACATATGTACTAAGTTTCAAGTTGATTGGACTTCAGCTTCACCAAAAACTACCTTGACCAAAAACATTAACCTGATGCGGGACAGACGGACGAACGAACAGACGGACGAACGAACGGACGAACGAACGGACGCACAGACCAGAAAACATAATGCCCCTCTACTATCGTAGGTGGGGCATAATAAATGTTTTACCGTTACAGATCGAAATGACACAGGTATTATAAAATATATTCTACTTACTTTGACAGACAATCCATTAACTTTAGAATCTGCATTCCTTGCGGAGGAAAATACAGCGTGAACAGACACAAAAGCAGCAAAAAGACAGAATACAATTGCGATCTTCATCTTCAGTGTTTAATTGGTGTCCTGTTGGTGGAGTTCGACGTTTATATAACGTTTAACATTTGTAACATTTGTTAATATTGAGGGCTTGAGGTGAGAAAGATGTAATTAATCTAAAAAAATCGAGGTTTGGTAATGAAATGTTATTTAATTAAAAAATCAAGCTGTTGGATTTCGCTTTGAGGTTGAAATTTAATTTAGTCTATACATTTATTAATTTGAAAAAAAGGAATAACAATTTGTAATGTGCTTAATTTGAATTTAACTCATATACACAATACATATATTCAAACAGAGGTCTTTAAATATAAAAAATTTACAAATGAAGCTCTTGTTTACGGTCTGGAATCGTTCTCTAGACAAGCCAAAATCAAAATTATTTTCTTCAGTATTGCTATGATACCATCTTATTCAATATTCTAAAACTAACTATAGGAGGAACTTTTTATCGATTTATTACAAATGAGAACAATCGATAAATTTTGGTTGTAAAAATGTGAGCACATAACAACTAGCGTATTTTCAAATTTTCATGTGTACTAATAAGATGAGTCCAACGTTGAAATACAAAATTTCTAAGTGATGCCAACAATTGCAAGTACTTTTTTTTAATCCGTTTTAACGAATTGAAGGAATTGGAGACAACTCTTCATCCAAGTTCCAATGTGAAAAAAGTAAACAATTAGAAGTCAAAATACGGCATTTTCACGGAGCCTTGGCTCAAACCGAAGCGCAACCAATAACAGGGCCTCATATTAATAGCGTTAAATAGTTGCTAATTTTCACCCTAACCTTTATTGTATTTTGGTCAATGAATTGGCCTCATACGCATTACTTGCACATATGGATTACTTAAGGACCGTTTTCGGATTAGCTAGATTGTATCAATTGTTATCATGAAAAAAACCCCAGTACTTCATCTTTTTTTTTTTATAATGTAAGCATTGGCAAAGGTTGTCATTCACATCAAAAGCTAACCAATTTGAAACCTTTCAAGTCATATGAAACGAGTGAGTGGTGAAAACAAATGTTTATCCATTTCTTTTGCTAATGCATGTATATATCAAAAACTTAGTGATGTTCTCATTTTTTACGCAAAAATAACGTAGAATCGTCAATTTGTTTTCTCTCTGTGTGTTATGATTTAACAAATATGGCTGCTCATTAAATGCCGTGTTTTGAAGCCGAAGTTTACCGATTATCACCTTATAGTAAACAAATAACAAAAACATGGATATTAAGCACGTGTTTAACATGTACAATCAGAGAATTGTTTATTTTAATGACAGATCCATGCGTATTGCGACGACCGGATTTTTACGAGGAGGGTTACGCTAAGGTCACTATGCATACGGAAAATATGTCGGCAAATTGCTTCCTGGAAGGAAGTAATTAGAAATAAGCAAACTTCTTCTAAATTTGGACAAATTAAAGAATTTTCCTCAGAAAAAAGTATATGTACATAAGTTTTATAATGAAAACTATCCATTTAATTATAAAAAACATATGCATATTTATTCAGAAGGTTAATTTATGATACTGTTGTCAGGGTCATTAAAGATTGGATTGTTTGGAATAAGTATTGATTCACTCATAGGGACTTTGCACAATTAAACACATTATTCTAAAATCAGTTGTTGGCATGAAACGTATAATGCTCTTCTTGTATAATTTATAAATGATGTTATGATCCTTAACTTCTCACGAAATGAATTGTGCTTCATTTTCATATGATGAGGACATAACCTTTCAATAAGATTGATTGAGGTCTGGAGCTGGCGTGCCAATATCTGCTAGTATTCTTTTGTAAGTATGTATTTATTACGCTTAGTTAATTTTGTTACCTTTTTTATCATCGGCCTCGGACTTCTTGAAAACTGATTTTTACTTTGCGTATTGTTTTGTGTGTGTTTATACTCATATATATTAAATGTAGAAGGTTGATATCTCACCAAAAATATTTTTTTTAAGATTGTCGTAAATCAGCAACCTCGGGCTTTTGTTTTATTGAATGTTTATTTTTAAAATTATTTTGTTTCATTTATCTGTTTCAGAGTTTAGTATGACGTCCGTTTTCGCTGAACTAGTACGCACTGTCCAGGGGCTAGCTGACGCCCGCATTAGAGTGTGGGATTTTCACGTTGTGTTGAAGACCTATTGGTGACCTTTGGCTCTGTTGTCTTTTTGACAAATTCCCCATTTTCATACTCAATTATATGATAACTAGCTGACACTTCTCCTGAATCGGACATACCACTAAAATCCCTGAACTCCTGACCCCTAAACCCTCTTTTGTAAATATTATAAATGCAAATTTCCACTGCTACATAAATTTATTTTTTTCGGCATATTCGTAATGTAAAAAAGAAGATGTGGTATGATTGACAATGAGACAACTCTCCACAGGAGACCAAAAGGACACACAAATTAACAACTATAGGTCACCGTACGGCCTTTAACAATGATCAAATTCATACCGCATAGTCAGCTGTAAAATGGCCCCGAAATGACAATGTAAAACAATCCAAACGAGAAAACTAACTGCCTAATTCATGTACAAAATGAACGAAAAACAAAGATCAAACACATAAACCAACGACAACCACTGAATTACAGGCTCATGACTTGGTACAGAAACATGTGACTGTTATGTCCTTTTTGGATCAAAATTAAAAAAGAATCGTAACGTCAAAATTCATGATACCGTAACAACTAATAAGATAAGTGTCTTCTTACACTTACAAATAACTGAAACAAAAAAATATGGTACAGCACATCGTGATAATTGAATTTAAGGACAATACTTTAATGTATTAAGGTTTATTACCTATCATTTTTGAACACTTTAAATAAAACAGATATTGATAAGCTTATCATTATGTACAAATAATCTTAGAGTACAAAAAAAATCATAAAAATATACAACTAACTATGCAATTTACATCATATTGCTGTTCACGAGTAACAAAGTAATTGGGCTACTGTTGCTGTTTTATTTTTCATTACTCTTTTGATAACCTTGACAAATACTATATTCGATAATAATAATGATAATTCATTATTATCATCAAATATAGTATCATTATTATCTGTTTATATGCCTGTGTTAAATGCCTGCGGTAACTTTTAAATTTAAAACTATATTATATTTGCCCTTGTGGCATTTGTTCTCATAAATAGTATTGAAGGTTATGAATATAAGCATGTTTTAGTAATCAAGGTCGTAATCAAATATACAGAAGAGTTTTTTATTCTCTGTTTGTGCTTTTTTGTTACTTTCAAATATCTATGCGATCTTAATTGTATGTGTACCTCAGATGTGATCAGAACAATATATTCGCAATATCAAGTTCTTTATTCTTTCTAACCTCCTAAACCACTCTGAAAGTTGGTACTACATTTCAATACACTTTGTCTTCCGTCATTCTGTCCGCCCACCCCTCTATTCACCCAACAAAGTTTCCGGTACACTATTTTTCCAAAATTCTAAACCGACTGAAATCACTTTCCCTGCAGCTTGATGGTTACGAGGTGGAACGTGTGAACAAATTTCGGATCCAGCAAATACCTACTTTTTATTTGTCGAAACTTTGAAATTTCTGAAATGAACTTGTTGGCGTCACCAAGATTGTTATGCTACTTATCAGGTTGACTCCAAATTGGGTCATCAAACCAGATCAATCTAAAGTAGGTTGTTAGATAGTTATCATAGGTACTTTTTTTGAATATATTACGCCAGACGCGCGTTTCGTCTATATAAGATTTATCAGTGTCGCTCAGATCAAAATAGGTATAAAGCCAAACAAGTACCAAGTTGAAGAGTATTGAGGACCCACAATTCCAAAAACTGTGCCAAATACGACTAAAGTAATCTATGCTTGGGATTTGAAAATCCTTAGTTTTTCGAAAAATCATACTTTTGTAAACAGGACATTTAAAAAAATGACCATACAATTGATATTCATGTCAACACCGAAGTGCTGACTATCGGACTACTGAAACCATCGGGGAAGGAACATCGATCAGCAGTGGCATCGACCCAGTGGCGAAACTTGACACTTTGTAAAAAAAATCAAAATAAGTGTAATGAATGATAAGCAGTGTTTGAAAATTAACTTTGCAGTTGATATTGTTAAGCACTCAAAGTTTCTAGGCAGTGGAACATATTTCGTGGTAGTTAAATGAACAATATGTAAAATGTAGGGAAAAAGTAAAATCACTAAAATACTGAACTTAGAGGAAAATCAATTCGAAAGTCCATAATCACATGGCAAAATCAATTAACAAAACGCATCAAAAAAGGAACGGACAAGAACTGTCATATTCCTGACTTGGTACAGGGATTTCCAAATGTAGAAAATGGTGGATTAAACCTAGTTTTATAGCGTTAACCTCTCACTTTGACGACAGTCTCATCAAATTCCGTTATATTTACATTGATGCGTTCACTAAACAGACACAATAAATAAAATAGTCAGAATATGGGTACATCAGTTATCATCGTATAACAATTTTAAAAGGAACAATTTCACAGAACACATAAACATCTATCTACATGATTGATTTGTGTGTCTGACGTCAGAAATTTGTATACGTCACATAGATTTGTCTTTCAATGTGCATGCAAACAATTTTAAAATTCACCTAGGCAATGTTAGCATACAGGGTTAAAAAATCAAAAGTATAAGAATAAATTTCAGAAATAGATTTAAACTAGTCCAAAAGTTATATATAGAATTTATCAGAACCGACAAATAGTTAATTCCACTACGCGATTGAATGATTTTGACGTTTGTGGTTCAACGAATATTGTAATTCATAATAGAAATATATCATAATGACATAAAATAGAACAATATCATACTGATGGGATCTTTTAAAGTACAGATTCACGTTATAAGAACCAAAGAAATACAAAAAGTCGCATATACAAAACACACCACCAAAAAAACGTAAGACAATACAAACACATTGACGAGATGTATAAGCACCGAGCCACGTCAAACGAATATCACATAAAACCATTCAACAGCAAAAGTAATATTAATAATAGAACAAAGACCAAACCAAATAACTATAAAACACATTGTTAAGATGATAAACAACATCAGTACGCAGAAGCTACACATCAAGAACATCGTGTATTATCTGTGAATACGGAATATTAATCAACAAAGTCTTGGTACCTTCTGATGAACTTTTTTAGAAAAAGAACGAGACGTTCTTTGACATACCCCTGTTTCACCAACTTTCTACTCAGACACTGATGACGTTTTACAAAGTCTGAGTATGAGCTGCAAGCTCTTGAATATCAAATAAGTTAGGAAATATATATCCCGTATGCAGGTGAAGCTGGTATATTGCTACTAAGGTGGGGGAAATTTATAATTTCAAAATTAAAATCGTCTCGTTTGTCATATATTCTGGTACTGAGATGACTGTGTAAGTCAAATTCGAGATATAAGTCTAAAAATGAAGCGGAGGAAGCCGTGTCTGTTGTGTCTTTAATCTCTAGTCCTGGGGGATATATTAATGGAACCCAATCAGAAAAGTTCGGATTGTTTAAGGAAAGAACATCATCAATATATCTGAAAGTGAAATTAAATAATCTGGCTTCTTTGATCCTCTTGGTTTTGACAAGTGTCTGGAGGAACTCCGATTCATATGAAAATAAGAAGAGATCGACAAGAAGAGGCGCACAGGTTCACTTATACATTTATTACAAAAGTGTGGAGATTACATATTGCAATACAATTCCACAAATAATGTTGGAAAGCATATATAGACATTTAAATTTATTCACTCAGTAATGTACACTTTGTTGTTGATCTTTTTAAGGTAACAATACAGTCCGCCTTTTCAATTTTTAAAAATTAGTTTCCTCAAAACTTCTTATTGTTTTCTTTGAAATCTTTAAGGTTGTGCTTAAATGAGGTTAAGGAATTTTTGTCAAATGTTTGGACTATTGTTTTTTCCTACTTAACAGGGTAAAAAAACATAACCCGAAACTCATGTTTCTTTTCAAAAAAGACTTCAATATGTCATAAAAGGTCGTGATACCTAAATTATAAACAAAGCGAATATAAGGTTTAAGTCCGATTAAGCCTTTCCCGCCATTTAAAAAAATAATAAATATCACTTCAAGCAGCTATATAACCTATCATTATTTTTCGCTCTTTTTGTAACTCTTCTATTATTTTAATTCTAAAATCTAGATTTTTAAAATTTTACCTAAGGATATTCGTAATTCATTTTAAAGCTGAAATATTATCCTATCTTAATCTTTCCATAAAATTATTTTTGGTATAAATGATTAAAAAACATAACCCCAACATAATTCTATCAATGAAATACTATTTTTGATTCTATATCTAAAAAGAGATAAATGGAACTGTGAAATTACATATCAACTTAAAACTATGCAGTAAAAGATATTTTCATACTACCCATGTCCTCTACAAAATAGAACAGTTGCTTTTATAGTACAAGTAAAAAAGTACTAATATCCATGTGATTTGTCTAGAATGAGGATTGTTGCTGATTTCCGATTCAGATAAACATTATATTGCCTTAGTAATATAAAAATAAGGCGATGAGGTATGATTGCCAATAAGTAATCTATCCACCAAAGTTCAAATAAAAAGGATGTTAGCAATTCTAGGCAATTGTACAGCCTTCAACAATGAGGCGAAAAAGCTGTATAATCAGCTATAAAAGTCCCTGACATGAAAAATATAAAGCAATTCAATTGACAAAAATTGCTGGCTAATTTATAAAAAAAACAACAATTAACGAAAAACAAATATGACAGACATTGATCTACGGGCTCCTGACTTGGGATAGGCACATACAGAAATGGTGGAGTGAAACATGCTCGTGAGCACTCAAGCTTCCCCTAAATGGAGACAGTGATGATACTCAGACCAATACATAGAAAGAAAAACATCAAACAAAAACAGACCGGATATTGCAGGGAATCTATTCAGACTTTATCCATAAAAACAAAAAGGACACTAGGTACATTATCTGGGAATGCTTGAAGTAGCTGACAGCTAGTTGTAACCAAAAGCTACTCTTATACATTTATATCGACCTATATGTGCTTTCACTTTAGTTTTAATCATGTCCATTATTTTGATGTTTTTATTTACAATTAATTTACTCCCTGTTTTTGACATCAAAATGCCTCTTGAAATTAAAAAAAATGTCCAGATAGATAAAAAAAAAAAACCCACAAAGGTTAAAGGTTTCTCTGGAACAAGGCAAAAAATCGGATCTTAAATGAATACGCGATTTGATATTCTGACGATAAACAATTAAAAACAATTGACAAGAGACCAAATCGGCAAACAAATTAAACTGCTTCTGCAAAGTCAACTAGTGCACAATAAAGTTTCTTATTTTTCTCTTCATCAACTTATATAGAATATGTATACCAAATGTACTACCCACTGTGCAATAACCTTTCATAATTAATTAAACTCATCATTCAAATTGTGTACAGCAGACGCTCCTGGTTAGCCCGCCTGGTTCTGCATACTAAACAAAATTTACTTATCCTAAATGAAAATAAAATAAACCGATGCTTATACAACTGAATACCAATTGATATTGACTTATCAATAGTGGTTTCCCATTTATCCCAGCAAGTGAACTAAGCAAAAAGTTCAAAGTCAATAATCATGACTGAGGTAGACGGGATAAATAACGAAGTGCAAATAATAATACTATTTAAAAAATACCATTGTGTAACTACTTATAGTTGCCCTCAAACTGACCGTATCACAAAATTATACAATGATAACGGCGACGTTCCTCCAGAAACAGCGCGCCTCAGACCCATTTTACAACTTCAAAGGGGCGAGACAAAAAATTTAGTTTCAAACTTCCTCATGCAAAGTTAACTAGATTCCATTTGGTTATTCTTGTATGTCCTTTTTGCATGATCGCATGGCTCATTATGTGCTAAAAAAATTATACATCCCCAGTTTTTAGTTTTGGTATGAGCGTTCCAGATAAAGATAAATCCAGAAAATCGCATCGTAATTATAAATTACAGAAAAATTGCAAGATTTTCCTTAGGGACTTAAATTTAAGATTTTTTTTTTTTCAATTTATCAACTTAAAATGTACGCAAAATAAGGATCCGACTCCCTGAGACAAAGTTGACCTTAGAGGAATTTTGCCTAGTCTCTTAGTCTCTCTCTAGTTTACTACTCGTCGAGTGTTGAGGTCTGATTCATCCTTACATCCAAAATGAAGGGTTTGAGCATGTATAATAGGTTACTTATTTCAGCCCAGTGTTTACCAGCATCATGGTATTGTGAACGTACATAGTTTTCTGTTTTATCATGCATTGACATATATATTACTAGTGATTATTAATTAAGTGCACTGTATAGAAGAGTTTAATGTTTTTTTTATATACTAACTGGTAGGAGCAGTGATTGAATACTGCTAATAATAAGATTTGAGTGGAAAATATAAATCGTTGCCATGGTAACGGACACTCTTATTTCTGGTAGTTAAGTGTTGTAAAATCTTTCAAAACTCGGCTAAATCACTACTTTTCTAATAACGTTTATACGATAAATTGATAAAACTTGGTTTAAAATTCACGGTAGTTCAGATGCAGTGAACCTAACGTATAGTATGCTACTCATGCATATTTTTTACTTATCTGAATCATAGAAATTTGTGAAACTATCAAATTTTCTCGTGTGTGTTTCTCTGAGAAGTGCAAATGTCTACAGCATAGCTCTTATTGTAGTAATTAGTTTTGAATATTATTTTAACAAGATAAATAAAATATAGCTTGGGACCCTATTTAATTTTATCGACATAGCAACATATATTTTTTTCTTGGAAACGAACTTATTATTTGTAGAATTCGAAGTATAAAAACTTTAATGTCCTAAATTGTTTCCAAACCTTAGAGAAAATGCATAGAAATATATAGATTCTGACTGTAATTTTTCATCGTCAAGTATTGTTACCATGGAAACAAATTCTACTTATAACATCATCCATTCAAAAGATATATAAATGGAATTTCATGTAAGTTAACTACATATGTTGTAAGCTGAATGTTCGAAGGAGAATGTAACTGTATGTTTTTCTTTGTGTCTTGTCTGTGCTTTTTGAGAAGATGAAATAAAATTGAACCTTGTTAGGAAAATTGCTGCAACGTTCGGTCATATTTTGTATCACAAAAAAGTTAACAGTTGATGGACTTCATAGGACTGCAATAGCCAACCCTGACTTTAGGCAAGGTACGTCTAATCATTGTACTCTTGTAATAAAATGTCCCTTACAAGTTGTAAGAAATTAAAAAAATTGGGCACAATTCTCAATTCCCTAGGGCAATATCTTTCACAAATGTTATCCAATCAGAAAGAATCTGGAACTTGATCAATAACTTACAATCTTAAGCTTGCATACAGTAAAATATATAATCATTTTGTCGGAGCATTTCCAGACAAAAACACGAGAAAATATCAAAATGATAGGTTTAAGCTTTCCTGGTAAAGGTGAATTAAGCAAATGGAACATTAGAAGATATTTTAGATATTAAAGATAGATAATTAAAAACGACAAACATTTTCCTTTGAAAAATAATTGACATCAAAATAATTCTCCGTCAGGTTTTCTACAACATTACAAATATCCGAAATATAAAAAAGTAATTATGCAATAAATCAAATGCATTATCATTTGCATCATTTCAAGTATCAACCTTGTTGTAATAAAAAAAGACAGATGATTGATAATCCGAAGTCTAACATCAAAATATGCTTTTCGACATCTGAATTTATTAGAAATCTTCTAAACGATCATTTTTCTTCTTTAGAACCGCTTTAACTGCCGAAACAGCACCGCTCGTGCTCACAAAGGCTTTTACATGCAAGTATACTTTTTTTGTCTTTACCTGAAAAATAGGAAAGTAGAACATTCTGTATTATCTTCTCAAATAAATGTTCAGGAAGAATATAGTAACTCCCTTCTAAAGAAGTCTGCCTTGCATATGTAAATGAGCATTCCCAAAAAATAAGCTGGACAAGATCTGAAAATTTTTCACCAAATATCTTAGTTGAAACAGAAATGATTTAAAACACATTAAAACCCCTTTCTATATAGTGCTGAAAGGTGTGAGCGTGTACAAAAGTTACAGGTTGCTCTCGAGATAAACATACTATCGGTATGCAAAAACATTAAAAGAATAAAAGAAAAAGTCTGTGTATACGAACTCTACCGCTATACCTATAAGTTATATAAAGATATAGATGTATAACTCTAGAATCGTAAGTCATTTACTGTCATAATTCGAACTTTGTGTACGGATTTTAGTTCCTAGCATTGTGTATGAGTTTCATAACAATAAGATGTGGAAACGAAACTGTCAATGGTATTACGTTATGCCCCTCTTTCCTACGGCGGAGCATAACACAAATATGGCAAACAGTTACCAACGACACCACTGAATTAATAGCTTTTGAATGAAATGTCATTTGAGCTGTTGAAAATATTTGCAATTTTCCAATTCAGAAAGGTGGCATTACTTGAGAAAGTAACTGACTCACTGCCAAAGAATGCGAAATCTGTCTGCGAGTTTTGGTTCTTAGTATTAAGTGTCATAAAATTTGGAGGACAATAACGTTAGACATGTGAGTGTGCGGATCAGAAACGACTGACGATCAAGGGTAACACTAAATTCGCCAGTTGACTACGGCATTGGAATAAAAACATATATGTCAGACAGCAACAAACGATAATCATTGAATTAATGGCTCCGAACTAAACTGTCATATGAGCTTTCCGCTGTGGTTAACTTAAATATAAGTTCAACAAATATTGCAACATGGTTGAAATCGCCAATTGACCCATAGATGAGTAATTGACCCTTAAGGTGTAACAGCACTTATTCGACCCCAGTCAGAAAGCACATACCAGAAATAAGAACATATTTTACACAAAAAAGTTCCTACGCATTGGTTTACCATTCAATATTTGTGGAATAATTTGGTAATTGTGGTATCAAATGAAAGTTAAATTGTTGGTGACTATTGTAGACAACATTTGACTTATACTTTTAAATGAAAATAGTTGCATGAAATTTAAAAAGAAGGGTACATTTGTCATGTTTGTCAGATCTGAAGTTCCTGTTTCGGTAAAATCGAAGTTTAGGGAACCATTTGTCTGGCGTACTAAATTATAATCCTGGTACCTTTGATAACTATTTACACCACTGGGTCGATGCCACTGCTGGTGGACGTTTCGTCCCCGAGGGTATCACCAGCCCAGTAGTCAACACTTCGGTGTTGACATGAATATCAATAATGTGGTCATTTTTACAAATTTCCTGTTAACAAAACTTTGAATTTTTCGAAAACTAAGGATTTTCTTATCCCAGGCATAGATTACCTTAGCTGTATTTGGCACAACTTTTTGGAATTTTGGATCCTCAATGCTCTTCAACTTTTTACTTGTTTGGCTTAATAAATATTTTGATATGAGCGTCACTGATGAGTCTTATGTAGACGAAACGCGCGTCTGGCGTACTTAATTATAATCCTGGTACCTTTGATAACTATTGTCTACTATATGCAATTAAAGGTATGTTGACTTTATTCAGTATAATACACCATATGGTGTTGTTTTGACCTGGAATGATCGTCGCTTTATTTGAACTTAGGACAAAAGAGCTGTTTATATAAAAAAGTAGATGTGGTATGATTGGCGATGAGACAACTATTCAGAAGTGACCAAATGACACAGAAATGTGCCTGATTCGGCGAATAAAATAGTGGTGTCCTTTTTAAAGATGATATTACCCATTGCAGATACCATCATTTATATACGAAAAATGCAAGTTTGTATTTTCTTTTCAAAATTTCATGATTCATATTATGGATACATTATGATTAAGAATAAAGGTGCTTGTGTTTGCTTTTTGTTTTATTACGAGAAAACGGAAATTCACCGTTTCTTACCTTAAGCAAATACTTTGTTCCTCTTCGAGATACCTCTTCTCTGTAGGAAATAATTATGAAGCCGTGGTACTGAGTTGCCATCGCACTCTCTACTTCGCCTTCTACCTGAACAAAATGAATTGAAGCCGTTGTCAAATTTTATATTTTCTTTTCTTTTTATATATATATATATGAAAAAAAATTTGTTCTTATTTACAAAATAAACCAAAGTAATAAGGACAAAAAGGTCAAGTTTTGGTCTAAGAATATTATTTTTGTATAGGTATTTCAAAGGACAAGATACGATAAGGCCTACTTTTTTTGAAAGCTACTTATTATGTTAAAATATTCCCTAATGCTTGAAGCTTGTTAGAATGAACTCCAAAACCAATAACTTTAGCAACTGAGTGAGGTGAGGGGCTAAACTTCCTGTTATTATTCAAATATTGCAATTATTTTTCACTCTTCAGGTCTTTTGTACAACATTTTTTTTAGTTTTTAAGTGCCTGCACCAACGTGACCCAGGATTTTTTTATTCGAATGTCATAAGCACTGTTTTTGCTGTCTAAATCGACGTAAATTTCTCTGGGTCAGGTAGGCGCACCCTATTAAATTTTAAGAAACAATGACCAAAAATCGTAATTTTTCCTTCTTTTGGCGTTTTTTTATGCCCTTTAACCCCCTAACCTCACCCATTTTCTGAAAATAAATGGTTTTGAAGTTCAGCCAAACAAACTTCAAACATAAGGGAATATTTTTAACGTGATAGGTAGCTTTCCCAAACAGAATTTGAAAAATGAGAAAATAGGGGGGCCAAAAACAGGCCTTATCGTACCTTGTCCTTTGTTTGGAAATGCATAAAACCAAAACATATAAATGAATTTCATCAGATGTTTGATGAAATAACATCACATTTTTTGTGTTTGAGTTCACTTTCATGTTATTAAAACACATGAAACAAACATATTTGATACATCATCTCGATTTAGATTCTATCATTTTTTATTTAGGATAATTTGATAATATTTGAATTTCAAAGTACTGAAAAATATGTGGGTTAAGTGATATGCCTTTGCAATGATTCTTAACAACATAATAGATGTGGTTGAATAACAAATGTTTACTTAATACTTTGACAACAGACTTTACACCTGGATCTTAAAAATGAATTACTCCTAAATTACTTTATTTTTTGTATGTGATATCTAAGATTATCATTCTTCAACCTCTGCACATTTTTACTGTTCTGCCTGTGCCGAGTAAGACACATGGCAGGTGTTATTAAATAGTCCGTTTCATTATGTGTTGGTGTTTGTTTCGGTGGCAGTTCAGTGTAACTGTTGTTTCGTTATTTTACTTTCTTAAATTTGATGTGTTTCCCTCAGTTTTGGTTTGTGACCCGACTTTCTTTCAGTTAAATCAAGTTATGACTATTGAACAGCGGTATACTTCTATTGCCTGTGTTTATTCTACTCTTTCACGAAATATCAAATTATTTTTTTTTTAAATTCTTTTTGAACTTTCGAAAATCACCCTTAGCAACGGATCATACAATAGTTTTAAGTTAACTAAATGCAAAAAAGTACATTGAATGATGCTAAATAAATTGCAAATACAATTGTTTTTAAAATACAACTGTCACAATAACGAGGGTAATTGATTTGTTTGTGAATATATATATATAGGTTTTAAAGAGCTAAATTGAAAGAACGTCATTTCTACTATGGCTTAAAATTTTACGATTGCACAATATTAGTTGAAGTAATAGAGAGATAAGCATAAAGAAGTAGAATCCTGACTGAAAGTTTTAGTTAATACATTATTCACCACTAGATTACTGTATACCATTAATTACACAAAAGTTACCAAATCGATTAATGTTTAGGAAACGAATATTTTTAAACGGTTTGAAAGTATATAAGTCAAACATCACGAAAATAATAAAAAAATGAATAAATATATTAAAACAAAAACATAATTAAAATGCTAAGGAGCAAATTTTACGAATATGAACCCATTAAAGGAACTCGATGATTGAGTGTCAAGCATAGTTAATAGTGTAATACCACCATTGATGTTCCCCTATTAGTGTTTTAAAAAAAATGTGCAGAATTTATCTTTGTTTCAAATAAAGAAATACTTGGCATGAAAAAAAAAGAAAAAATTCACATAACATTTCATTGCATATAAGAAAATAACCATCACTGAAAGTTAACCAATCAAATGTATCCCCTTATTTTATTTGTGTACAAGGTTTATTCACCATGTAACCTTTAGATTATAAAACATTCTATAGAAATCCCAAATAAAAAATAATGGTGCTTTGAATACCCAAGACATATGTTTATGACACAGAAATGTTTTACTGCAATAAAATGTAGGATTAATTACCTTCAACTGTCAAGTTCAAGGGAATATTTTATTTCGACCTATTTTCGTATACAACCAGATGTGACGTACCATGATTTGGTGGTATTACACCTGAACGTTAAAAAATAATGGAGAACAATTCTTTTTCTACACATTGCATTCTTCGAGTTACTAATTTGTATGTGGTGCATAAGTCCCATGGAGAATGTTAAATAATGAATGTCAGCTCCTGTTCCAAAACATGTCACCGGAACATAACAACTAAAATGGATGTTGTGCATGCCAGCATTGTTACAGATAAAGCAGGTTTATCTTTATTTTAAAGTACAAGTACAAAGAGAAGAAGTATTGTATGATAGTAAAATTCACCAATTTCATCAAATTTTATTTTCTGTCATTTGATTACAAAAATTTAAAATATTATAAAAAATATGATAATTAATTACAATACTATGTAAACCAAATAAAATCATTACGTGTTAATATTTTTTAATAACATAAATTCTACTCACTTTAACAGCCAATGCTTTGACTTTGGAATCTGCTTTCCTCATGGAAGAATATGCTGCCTGAACAGTCACAACAGCAGCCAAAAGACAGAATACAATAGCGATCTTCATCTTTAGTGTTTAATTGGTGTCCTGTTGCTGGAGTTGGACATTTATATAGCTGTCCAAAAGTTCAAAACTTGTTAATATAACGTGCTTCAGGTTATAAAATTGTTATTAAACTGAGAAAAAAACAAGCTGTTGTATTGCAAAATTCGTTTTTATTAAAAACATTTGCTTTAAGGTTTAAATTATTTTAATACATACATCATTGAATTGAAAAAAGGCTTGACCATGAAATATTTATAGAATAACTAATTGAAGAATTCAAATAGAGAAACATATACAACGAGTGACCGAACAACACATTAGTGTACGTAGCTCATGACTTAATTACATTTCATTTCTAAATTCGAATATAAAAAGTCTATACATTTAAAGGGTTTTAACAAACCTATAATCTCTGGCAAATAGTGGATATGTTCAGCGTTACACTACAGAATAAGGAGGCATTCCACAAAATTTCACACTTTGGGAAAAAGAAAAATTCTAAAAAATCAAAAATATTTCCCCTAGTAATGCAACGGTGCTCATTGTATTCAACATTCATTACTTTATAAAAATAGACATAACTTTTGTCTATCGATATATTACAAATAAGGAAAACAAATCAATTTCAAATAATGATTTCCTTATAGAATATGAGAGTATCGTCAAAATTTCCCGCGTTCTTAATGAAACAGTACATTTCTATTTGACGTAAGAAGCCTCTACATGTTTTTTTATTCTTCTCTACGAATTAAGAGACACAAGGTGAATTATATGGTTGATGTTGATTATGTTTTTCTCATACACATTACTTGTCGCTATGGATAATAAAGAAAACTTTCACACTGTTAAAAAATGGGCTGGCCGAACTGTAAACTGCCACGTATATATCAGTGGAGTATTGCGGAGCACGTACTGATAAACAGTATGTGTCGAAGATGGAGACGGAGATGTGATACTAGTAGCAGTCGTTTTACATTTATGATGTTATTTAGAAGAATGTTATCATTGTCTTATAGGAACATGTAATTTTGTTAAACAAAAAAAAAATCCCAAACAAAATAAAAAAACAAAACAAAACAAAACCAAAAGACCAAATGCAATATCATAAAATTGACAGAGAATAAAATGATGATATACACTGTAAAAGATTGTTATAAACATTTCTTATGATAATTCTTGTAATCAGATTTGTTACTTTCGGAGCTTCCACTCGATGCGGGTTTTTTTGTCGTAAAATAGGAAAATTTAGTGCTTTTATCGCAGAGCAATTGAGGAATATTAGTTATTTTCTCCTATGCTGTTTTTTGTAATATATATCTGCGGACATCCTAAAAAGATGATTGTAATTATGTTCCTTCAAAAGAGTCAAGACGAACTAGATACTTAAAAACAACAAAACCTATTAAAAAAAACACCATAAATAGTTATCAAAGGTACCAGGATTATAATTTAGTACGCCAGACGCGCGTTTCGTCTACATAAGACTCATCAGTGACGCTGATATCAAAATATTTATAAAGCCAAACTAGTACAAAGTTGAAGAGCATTGAGGATCCAAAATTCCAAAAAGTTTTTCCAAATACAGCTAAGGTAATCTATGCCTGGGATAAGAAAATCCTTAGTTTTTCGAAAATTTCAAAGTTTTGTAAACAGGAAATTTATAAAAATGACCACATTATTGATATTCATGTCAACACCGAAGTGTTGATTACTGGGCTGGTGATACCCTCTGGGACGAAACGTCCACCAGCAGTGGCATCGACCCAGTGGTGTAAATAGTTATCAAAGGTACAAGGATTATAATTTAGTACGCCAGACGCGCGTTTCGTCTACATAAGACTCATCAGTGACGCTCATATCAAAACATTTATAAAGCCAAACTAGTACAAAGTTGAAGAGCATTGAGGATCCAAAATTCCAAAAAGTTTTTCCAAATACGGCTAAGGTAATCTATGTCTGGGATAAGAAAATCCTTAGTTTTTCGAAAATTTCAAAGTTTTGTAAACAGGAAATTTATAAAAATGACCACATTATTGATATTCATGTCAACACCGAAGTGTTGACTACTGGGCTGGTGATACCCTCGGGGACGAAATGTCCAGCAGCAGTGGCATCGAACCAGTGGTGTAAATAGTTATCAAAGGTACCAGGATTATAATTTAGTACGCCAGACGCGCGTTTCGTCTACATAAGACCCATCAGTGACGCTCATATCAAAATATTTATAAAGCCAAACTAGTACAAAGTTGGAGAGCATTGAGGATCCAAAATTCCAAAAAGTTTTTCCAAATACGGCTAAGGTAATCTATGCCTGGGATAAGAAAATCCTTAGTTTTTCGAAAATTTCAAAGTTTTGTAAACAGGAAATTTATAAAAATGACCACATTATTGATATTCATGTCAACACCGAAGTGTTGACTACTGGGCTGGTGATACCCTCGGGGACGAAACGTCCACCAGCAGTGGCATCGACCTAGTGGTGTAAATAGTTATCAAAGGTACCAGGATTATAATTTAGTACGCCAGACGCGCGTTTCGTCTACATAACACTCATCAGTGACGCTCATATCAAAATATTTATAAAGCCAAACTAGTACAAAGTTGAAGAGCATTGAGGATCCAAAATTCCAACAAGTTTTTCCAAATACGGCTAAGGTAATCTATGCCTTGGATAAGAAAATCCTTAGTTTTTCGAAAATTTCAAAGTTTTGTAAACAGGAAATTTATAAAAATGACCACATTATTGATATTCATGTCAACACCGAAGTGTTGACTACTGGGCTGGTGATACCCTCGGGGACGAAACGTCCACCAGCAGTGGCATCGAACCAGTGGTGTAAATAGTTATCAAAGGTACCAGGATTATAATTTAGTACGCCAGACGCGCGTTTCGTCTACATAAGACTCATCAGTGACGCTCATATCAAAATATTTATTAAGCCAAACTAATACAAAGTTGAAGAGCATTGAGGATAAAAAATTCCAAAAAGTTTTTCCAAATACGGCTAAGGTAATCTATGCCTGGGATAAGAAAATCCTTAGTTTTTCGAAAATTTCAAAGTTTTGTAAACAGGAAATTTATAAATTACCACATTATTGATATTCATGTCAACACCGAAGTGTTGACTACTGGGCTGGTGATACCCTCGGGGACGAAACGTCCACCAGCAGTGGCATCGACCCAGTGGTGTAAATAGTTATCAAAGGTACCAGGATTATAATTTAGTACGCCAGATGCGCGTTTCGTCTACATAAGACTCATCAGTGACGCTCATATCAAAATATTTATAAAACCAAACTAGTACAAAGTTGAAGAGCATTGAGGATCCAAAATTCCAAAAAGTTTTTCCAAATACGGCTTAGGTAATCTATGCCTGGGATAAGAAAATCCTTAGTTTTTCGAAAATTTCAAAGTTTTGTAAACAGGAAATTTATAAAAATGACCACATTATTGATATTCATGTCAACACCGAAGTGTTGACTACTGGGCTGGTGATACCCTCGGGGACGAAACGTCCACCAGCAGTGGCATCGAACCAGTGGTGTAAATAGTTATCAAAGGTACCAGGATTATAATTTAGTACGCCAGACGCGCATTTCGTCTACATAAGACTCATCAGTGACGCTCATATCAAAATATTTATAAAGCCAAACTAGTACAAAGTTGAAGAGCATTGAGGATCCAAAATTCCAAAAAGTTTTTCCAAATACAAATTTTTTCCAAAAATATATGAGTCTATAAGTATAACAATAATTCAGCTGTTGATGATGTTTGATTAATCCCTAGATATGATCTCATATCGATTTCTAGTTTAATAACCGTTGAAATATACTATATACATAGTATAATAATGATAATTATAATACAATTAACACTTAAATTTGAATATCTGCCTACAGTAACTTTTAAATTAAAAACTAAACTTCATTAGCCCTTTTGGTATATGTTCGTATAAATTATATTTGGGATTATGAAACGCCAAGGTCATTAACGACGATATATAAAAAAGTTGGCTCAAAGTGCTATACCAACAGACCACTTTGACGATGATGATGACTAGGTCATTTACAAGGTCATAAAGGATGATTTATATAAACATAATTCATTGACCTATAATGGTTTACTTTTATAAATTGTTATTTGGATGAAGAGTCGTCTCATTGGAACTCACACCACATCTTCCTATATCTATCTATAGGCCTTGTTATATGAACACACCACAAAGACGAGGATAATGACCTGGTAATTGACAAGGGAGCTAAATATAAAAAAACTAGATGCAAATAAAGAAGATTTTTGTTTTTGTATTGATGCTTTAATGATTTTTGAGGGTCTCATTTAAAAAAAAGTCTTTGTGGTTTTAGTTATATGAGATCACTTTCTCAAACAAACGTTTTTACAATGTAAATTTCTTTATTCCTCAAAAATCCCCTATCATAACACTACTTCTGACGTTGGGATCATATGACAATGACCGTTTCTGCCAGTCGTTTCGGTTGTTCGTCTATTCGTCAAACAAGTATGTATGTTCGTCAAATGTTTCTTAGAAACGCTTCGTAAAATTCTTTTTATTGATCAGCAGCTTGATATAGAGGAGTTGCAAAAAATTAAAAAGTCATCGAGTTTGATCGTCTTGATGTCCTTTATCTACAAGATTACTGTCTCATTGCTAAACCTTTTTCTGATCAGTTTTTCAGATTTATTAGTTTATATCCTCCATTAGGTTGACATTGGCTGTATAATAATGCTAAGTAGTTGGTGCTTCGGTACTGGCATATACATCAAGTACTTTTGCTATTACATTTTCATTGAAAAACTGATAGATTATTAGATACGCTGTTGACAGAAAGGTATGTATTGCCTTTATGCAATGCTGATCAAATTATGCAACTCAATAAAAAAAAAATTGAAAAAAAGCAGTATGCGAAACATTCAAAGTCAATAAACCATAACTAAAGGTGCATGGCCAAATCACCTCTATGAAAATGAGAAATACCAATCCACACTAACTAAGTTTTATGGACACCATCACGAATTGATTGATTTATACGATGTGTCTGTGTCTAAACTAACTAATGATATTTTGACCACGTTTTATATTGGGTTCTATACACAGTTTCGTATAAAAATAAATAAGGGTTATTCCCCGACTAAAAATAACCATAGAGGTAAATCCATTTTTTTATTTACTTAGTTGATGAAAAAGAATCCTGTTTTTTTTATTTCATTGTAAAAAGTAGTTAAATAACTTTCACAGGTTGAATGATTAAAATAATTTAAAAATAGATTGAATATACAAGTTTGAGGGGAGACAACACTGTAAACATTGAACATTTAAAAATGGTTTTATTTGCAGCAACGGTAGCTCTTTTCGAAGCAGGAGACTGCACTATGAAGCGAGATTTTTTTGAAAGGCCAGGTAAAAACCTATCAATTTCATACAGTTTTGAGCATGTGAAATTAATGTGCCTGTATCATGTCTACATGGGTATGCAAATGACTTGATTTCAGTTTTTGTTTGTTCAGATAAGGCAACGTTCTCCCCATTTTCTCTAGATAGAACTTTTTTTTGTTATTTTAAAAGTACATTTTATTTATAAACAATAAGCAAGATTACAATCTAGAGAAATTCTGATTACAGTGATATCTAGTTTTATACAAGTATCTGTATTTAGCATCCCACCACTAAGTTTCACTTATGCATGGTCCCTTCAATTATGATGTCATAGTAAAAACTGCTGATTGCACCTAGTGTGGTTAATAACTATGTCGTATGTCTGCTTAGTATCGAACGAGAATTATTCCTGAATATGACTTTTCCGAGTGTGATTTCGCATTGCTATACGACTTGTCTAGGTATTTTGTACATTCATTATTCATGAATTCAATTTTGATTTTTCTGTTATGGTTTCGGTTGGATAATGTGTTATGTTGTATCGTCTATACTCCAAATATTTATAAAATGTACTTTCAATATAATCATTGTCATAAAAATAGTTTGGACTGGTATTGTGAAAATAATTGTATAAAGTTCGAGATTGCATGTTCGTTACGTAAGTGCCTCACTGCTTGTGATGTCCTGCTGTCTGTCGTTGATGGAAGATTGTTTTGTGTTTCTGTTGTGTCGACTATGATGTTATAAGTTTGTGCGTTTCTCTGTGATTCGTGTCATTGCATGTGTGTGTGCTGTATATCTGTAACTTAGTGTTATCATTTTAGCAATATGTTTCAGAATGTCATTAAAGCGAGAGGTTTCGCTACCCATAAAACTAGGTTCAACCTACAATTTTTCCTAAATTTTTGTACCCAGTCAAGAACATGACAGTTGGTAAATAACTCTTTAACATGTATGTGGTCATTTGTTCTTGTAGCACTTCGTTGTTCCTGTTGTTCCTTGGTTTTCCTCTAATAGTTGATGTTTTTCCTCGGTTTTATTTTGTAACCCAAATTTGTTTTCCCTCAATCGACATACCACTTTTGAACACCGGATTACTACTGTTGCGTTTATTCAATACAACTTCATACTAAATATAACACTATTGACCCATTATAAAAAATACACTACCCTAAAGTTTCAAACTTACTGGACTATGAGAAAAAGTAAAATAACAAAAATACCGAACTCTGAGGGAAATTCAAAATGGAAAGTCCCTAATCAAATGGCAAAATCAAAAGCTCATACAGAGCAAAAACAAAAAATGGATAACAACTGTCATATTCCTGACTTGGTACATGCATTTTCTTATGAGGAAAATGGTGGATTATACCTGCCTTTTTAGCTAGATAAACCTCTCACTAGTATGACAGTCGAATGAAATAAGCGGCGTCATTAATCATTATGGAAATGTCTTGCAAATGCAAGTACAACTAGTTATCAAATATCACTTACCAGAACAGTTTCATCGTAGACTTACCCAATCAAAAAAACTTAAACATTCAAAATTTGCAAAAGTTTCAAAGTGAACAGACCAGCATTGAATATTCGAGGCCAAACAAATCTCCATTGATTTTATAACTGCAAATGCTAATACTATTGCAAACCAAATGTCATTGACTTACCAATAGAAGCTTAACTTAAACTGATCTAATCACATAGCGTAACTGCTCAACAATGTTAGATAAATACAATAGACCATGACGTAGGTAGCGGTGCCAAGATAAATCTAGTCTAGTTCCCTATTATCTGACATAACTACAAACTGTTTCGCTCCCTTATGCAAAGCTGACTTAAGTTGGTTTAGATTATTTTTATTGTCATTTTTTTATCAAATATGTTGCTACCTCTACGTATGTATACGTTGATATATGTTCTCGCATATTCTTTTAATTTTACTGTTCCTGGTATATTTATATCTAACATACCGCCGGTCGCACGAATATAATGGAGTTATTTTCTTCAAATATCACTTGTTATATAGTTCTTTGCGTGTTCACATTGTTACCTGCTTTTGTTTTCGCTTAATCGATTCATAACTATTGAACAGCGGTATACTACTTTTGACTTTATTTAGGTCTTGTTCATTTTTGACTTCCGAAATATTTGGTTTGAGCGTTCTTGGTGAAGGTATATCAAGTGAAGCACAAAACCAATAAGGTATTTTTATTTCAAACGAGCTATAAGTGGTTTGAGGAACCTCTTAAATAGTTATCAAAGATACCAGGATACGCCAGACGCGCGTTTCGTCAAAATAAATACAAAATATTAAAAATTTATAAACATGTATTTTTGGCGCAAACATAATATTAATTATTTTGACCATGTAACAAAGTGAGAACATTCATACTTAGACAAATAATTAATATCTAAAAACACATGAACACGAGACATGATAGGCTAATTCTAATTTACACATAAAGTGTGTCTATATATTTTGACAGGCAGAGGTTCAACACAAATATGTTCATCGTGTAAAATAAGTAATATATTGTGACCTATGTAGGTGCAAATTTGTTGAATAGCGAAGAACAAAATCTCGTCGCAGCTACTAAAAGCTAGTTCAAGCCAGTTTAATTTTGTTTTTGTATACATAAAATTATGATCATTGTTACATCAAATAAAATTTACTACATAAACTTCTTCTTTTAACCTTACAATCGCGATGATTAGCATATATTTATATCGTATATCAATAATTGAATGAATGATGGACGCACGACTGATTTCAACAGTGATAACATCAATTTATACACTTATGAAAACATATGTAATACCCATATCCTCAGTGATTGATATAATCTTGCATCCAGTTCATGTTAAGTAATGGGCATAGAAAACTCTATAGTCCTTACAGCACATTTGCAGGCCAATCTCAAATTACATCACTAGCAAGGCTTTCCCTTAAGGAATAGTATTCCCAATACTCAAAACAAAAATATTTTCAACACTTTTTTTTAAATATTATTCCTTAATAACTTTACAACGCTACTAAACATTTCAAAATACGCGTATACAGTTCTTTATAAATACTTTCATAATTCAATAAATGCTCATGAATTTGACCACATACAAACTTTTAAAAGTCGCATTAAGGCAATGAACTCATATCAAAATGCAGATTTTAATTTGAATAACATCTTCAGCATTTGGAAAACTTGTTGTAAGCAAAGGGACTTCACCTCCAAGTGTCAACTATGCTGGCTTGTCTCTTACTTTACTGTTGATGAATCAAACACACTATCTTCTTCCTAATCAGGAACATTGACAATTGTATTTCCACTTGATTCTTCACAACTCAGCTGAAAATATATTAACCAATAACAACATGTTTATTTGTACTTAAGACAGCATTAGTCACACTTTGAAAAGGAAAAATCCGTTTGCCTACAATCCACGTGGAAAACCACAAGGGAATCAGTGTCCCTTGAACTGTAGACATAGAAATTTAAATTAAAAAAAATAACCATACATAAAATTTTAGTATTCATTGGTACTAGTATACAAAATCATTCAACATTAGTTATTATATTAATTAAATGAAACAAAACAAAAATATTGCAATCATTATTTAATCTCTATTTTTTTCATTATTTATATCCTATTTTCTGAAATCAAAATATTGCTTAAACTTGCAATTTGTTCTCACCAGATTCTGATCAGAGAAATGCTTTCCTTTAAGGTTGATTGAACTCATTGACTTAAATTATCGTGCAATGTCATATTGCGTCTCCTTCATTCGTCAACTTGTCAAAGCTGTAGTGTAGGTAACACCATCTGAAAACAAAAACATTCTATTCAATTTTATATACAATCAAACAGACCGCTGAACGCGGCTCTCAACGAAGACACCTTATAATTCAATACACATCACTCCGGTAAACAACCCATACATCAAGTGACATGTAATTTCACACTAAATTATTCCACTTTCTCAATCTTTCTATTCTTTTCTAACAAAGTCTTTTAAGAGCATTTTCTATCAGTATGTACGATATAAAAATAAATAAAAAATCCACAACACTTACAAAAAGTTACAAAAGAAACTATTTACCCTATATCAATTTATAATTCTCCTTTGATATACAGGTCTCCAAAATGGCCAGAGCCCCCACTTTTACATACAATATTATATAGCGATAGCACTTTTGCCCTGCGTTTAACCGGCGCACGGTATTACAAATATTTGACCACCTGAGTTGAGAATAACTACCCAAGGTCTAAATCCGAAAACATTTTGCCACCAAGGTCAAACATTACCATCTAATTCTATCAAGAAGCCACCAAGGCGAAAATAAATGACCATCAAGGTCTTAAAGCCCCCAAGGCTAGTATTTTTAATTTAATGTTGCCACCAAGGCAAATGTAAAAAATTATAAAAATGAACACCTAGGTCTACTGCCACCAAGGCATTATAAATGACCACCTAGGTCTATTGCCACCAAGGCATATATAAATGACCACCTAGGTATAATGCCACCCAGGCATATATAAATGACCACCAAGGTCTTAAAGCCACCAAGGCAAATGTAAGTAAAAGTTAAAGAATATAATTACTTTGCCGTCAACACGTGGAGCACGACCAGCCCACAGCTTATATATTGAACGAATGAGGATGTATCACATGTACTTCCACCAAAGATATCAACCAATGAGGTTAATGTAAATTAATTAAAAAAAACAAACACCAACATTTAGTGCGGTTTTACCGGGTCGATATATTAATTAAATTACAACTGATTTATACTTTGCAACCTTTAAATGAAAACTTAAAAATGATAATATTAAAACTTCACAAAAATTTGAAAGAAGGTAATGAACACTTTTTATCTAGCAGTACTAGAAGCACGCAGTTCAGTCAAAGGGTGACGAAGGATACAAAAGGAACAATTAAACTTTTTAGTCGAAAAATAAACATACAACGCCATGAAAAAAAAAGACTAGTAGACAAACAACAGTAAACAAAACAGGATATAAAAAACTAAAGACTGAGCAATACGAGCCCCACCAAAACCCAGGGGTTAACTGATTCGCTCTGGATAACTGCTTTACTTGCAGCACCCGTCGTGTTGCTCATGTAAGTACAAACCCCGCGGTAATACTAATTTGGTATGTCATATTTGAGGTTAAGGACAGGATTGTGGTGATACATGCGAGTCAGCCAAATGATATTTCTCTTTATAGATGTGTATGTAGATGTGTTTGCTTATGTTTGTGCTAGTGGAACCAAAAATTCGGTAGGTCACATTTAGGGAACAGGAGGACGGGATTGTTGTGATACGTGCGATTAAACTATGTGTTTTCTCTATTTGTAGACGAGCGTGTAGGTGAGTGTGACTAAGGTTGTGCTTGTGGAAATCAAAAAATGAAAAGGACGGCACCACATGCAGTTACATTTCTTTCTGCAGCTGTTACATATGTCGTTAGAACGTTTATTAGACAAATTTTCAACACTCCGTTCGAGAAGTTGTCAAGTCGCAAAGTTTCTGTGTCTAAAGGCCAACCACACCTTGTTCTCGGGCAAAAATGCATTAGGATGGTGATATCTTTTGTTTAACACATAAAAGATTGGCAATAGGCTGAACGTTGTAAAAGGATCTGAGTGTTGAATCTGTGTCGACAATTGTTTTTTTGTAATAGTTGGTTTTAAGCAATATCCATTTCAACATTTGAATCTACTGATAGAACAGTGGCGGATCCAGGGGGGGGGGGGGTTCCGGTAGTTGGAACCCCCTTATTTTGGGCCGATCAATGCGTTTGAATGGGAACATATAGTTGGAACCCCCCCCTTTACTCTGCGTTGGGAACCCCCCCTTTTTAAAATGGCTGGATCCGCGCCTGTAGAATATCAATTGGTTTCAAAATTGAGTAAAAATAACCCATCTGCTTCTTTGTGTTGTGTAGATTTATTTTTTTCGACGTTTCTCTTTTCAATGACATAGCATCCTTTTCACTTGTCGCTTTTTCAATCCAACAGTTATTCCACCATTAAAACTTACAAACATTTTAGCAAAATCTAAAAAAATAAAAAGGCGTATGATCACTACTGGCACTCTGAAAATGTGATGTTATTGTATGAGAAGGGTTCAATTTAGCTTATTTTTCGTTACATTTTCTATGTACAATTACATAAACGATATTTCACATGGTCAGATAGAAGATATTTTCTTTCAAATATCTAAATTCGCAACTAAACATTCAGTTTAATCTTCACTTAATTTCATATGCATGCCTTCTTTATTAAGCTTTATATTGTGATTGCTTTTTACAGTGTTTTCACAATCAAAAAGCTTTTTTTTCCATGCTTGTTTATGTGCCAAAGAAAGTGTGCGTTATCAACAAGTTTTCTGTGGTAGACTTGAAATTCCCATCTCTTTTTGTAATGTATTCTTGACATCTGTGAACATTCTTTGTTTTTACTCCATTATGTCCAGAGCTTTCAAGATCGTCTCGCGATACTTGACCGCCGTTAGATATTCTGTCACGATCATTTCTCTCGTTTAAACCGAATGACACCCGTGATATATGCGAGTCCTCAAGATATGTCTTTTGTGTATTTCGCAGAATTACACTTTAATATTGTAAAGCTGTTTTTAATAGCGTACTTATGAACTGAACGTAATGTTTATTTTAATTTTTAAAGTTCTTAGTGGGGGTCTTTGACAAAAGGATCATTATGTTACCTAGATGCTTGTTAAATAGATATCGCCATTAAATGTAATGTACTTCATTGTCGCGCTTCATCATGCAGTAATAAATACATTACAAATTTCTTTTAAGAATATATCTTTAAAATGAAAATACAGTAGCTAACATTTATTTATTACCAATGGTTTTCGGAAAATGTGACCTAATTTTCTAGACTTTATCTTTTAAAAGTAGATTGCAGCATTTTTTTTTTTACCAAATACATGCAATTTGCAATACTAGTATAATATAAGTTATATCATTGATGATCATTATCATTATGATTCAACCAGAACCCAAGAAGTAGATGGATACCGCCGACCTGACATAAATTGTTTGCTGTTCATGTGTATATACTTTATTACTTTACTATCAACTATTTTTTTTCCTTTTTTGGAACAAAAATGATATCTAATGCAAAATTCAACGCACACACACACTGTGATTTGCTAAGGGAACCACAAAAACATATTGACAAGAAAACTGAAAGTACACGGTTACGATTGCGGCAGAGTTATTAAAATAGTTAAGAGGCAGCTACGGATACAAAATGGTTACCCACAGATAAAGAAATGACAAAGTCAATCCTTTGATAAGAGAAACCAAAAAAAATTAAAAAAATCTGATAATATAAACCCCAAAAAACCAATACGAGTTCATAATTAATAGCATTATATAGTTAAGATTGTGAGAAGATAAGTTGCAGATTAACATGGGTAACCCAAATAAAGCAAGAACAAAGGTCAGCAGTTACAGAAACAAAAGTGGAACAGACGAATGATCAAACGAGCGGACAAACGAACGCAAAGACAAACAGGCAGTCTCATCACTATATACCACCAAATGTAAAGTGATAGTTTGATATGTATGATATGTATAATCATATATGCATTTACATTATAAGTTATTTTCTTTTACATTAAATTAATTAGTAGTATAATATGAGGTGTGCTGTCCAATAATGGGTCAAGAATAACAGACGATGGGTCATACTATATATTTGTATTATTACAAATTTCTTACTTCATTTACTTTGATATTTAATATTAATCAATTAAATCAAAATCAATCATATCGTGTACTTTGTTAAACTATTTTTAATTTACTGTATATTATGTTTGAAAATTATATTGTAATTATTCTTCTCATTTTGGGCGCCGTGATTTGCAAATAAATTAAAATATTACCACCGTAATGAAAAAGCAGGGGTATAATAATAAATACATGTCAGGCTACTGCAATTACAAACATGTTATCTGATAAGTTAAGATTAACAATTGAACGGTTTCAAGGACTATTTTAGTTTTAAAATCATGTATGTATTGATATGTAAAGGATTAAAATCAAAACATACTTAATTCGAATACTTTTGAAATTTTGAATAAAACCTGTCTGGTTAAATATTTACTTATGTCTGGTATATATTCAGGTGCATAATATTCTTTTACATATTTTTGTAGACCTTTTTCCTAGTTCGAATAAATGTATCACGCCAAAAGAATAAAAAATTTCTCGGAAGGGTGGGGACTATTCCCGGTACTACGTTCGAGAAATTGGAATATGTGTAGCATACTAAATATTGCGATCGGGAACCAGTCCAAGTGTTAGCGTACTCGGGCTTAAAGAAGGTCATCGGCTCGATCATTGGCCAGGTTAAACCGGAGTCTTGAAAATTTGTTCTACTTAGTAACACAAAAAGTAGAAGTTAAAGCAAAGAGTTAAAATAATGTGTTTTTATAGGATGATATATAATAACAAAGACGTGGTATGATTGCAACTCTTCAGAAGAGACCAAATGACACAGAATTTAACAACTATAAGTCACCGTAAGGCCTTCAACAATGAACAAAGCCCATATCACATAGTCATCTATAAAAGACCCCGAAATGACAAATGTAACACAATTCAGACGAAAAAACTAACGGCATAATTTATGTACAATATAATAAAATAAAAATAAAAAAACGAAATACATTAACAAACGAAAACCACTGAATTACAGGCTCCTGACTTTGAACAGGCACATTCAGAAAATGATGGGGTTAAACATACATGTATTTGCGAGCGCCTAACCCTCCCCTAACATAAGACAGTGGTGTAATAGGACAGCATAAGCACAAAATATAACAATCAGTTGAAAAGGGCTTAACCTATTAAAAGGATACAAGAACATATAACAAAAACAGAGTGGATGTGGAAAGGTTCTTTTGAATCCCAACGACAGAAAGACACTAAGTACAGATCTGGGGTTACTCGAAGTTACTGACAAATAATTCAAAGCCAATAACAACTAATATACAAACCAGGTATCTAAGACTAAACTATCAATCAGTTCACATCCAACATCTAATGAGTTTAGTGTTAAGAATTCATAAACAGGCAAAGAAAAACATAACCTTATGCAAGACCAAAATACAGGTATCGACAGATTGTAGAGCCATGAATATGCATATGCATTTATGTATATATCAATAATATTTGCTTTTAATTTACTGATAACAAAATCAATATGTCTTCATACGGAATTAACATTACGAAATCATGCTCACCTGTTGGTCTAGTATAGTCAGAGTTAATGCTAGATAACACTAACATGTTGACGCCTTAATATGTATGTAATATTTGCCATTATCATATACTTAGACTAACTAACATATGATTTTTACCGTATGATAATAGCATTAAATTAAAGTATTTTCCATATTTTTCGAATTGGTGCGTAGCGGGCTGATATGAAAAGTTTATCACATGCTTCGATTGTTATCACATGCCTTTCCGTAACGTTATCACATGGCATTCCGGTGATACTCGGCAAATTCCGGAAAATACACTTCAATGCTACGTTTTCAGTGAAAAACATTACAAAGTAGTGTACAAAACAATTATTTGAATACTGGAAAGTATATTGTGTAAAATAATTAAATTAAATTAAAAAAAAAAAAAAAAAAAATATATTAAATAAATGCATTTTTTAAGTTTTTCTGAAACATAATTTAGAAAGTTACTTTAAAAAAGTTGACTTTTCCAAACAATGTTCACTATGTATATTGTTGAAATTTTGTTTGTCGATTCGTTCATATTAAAATGTGTTTTTTTCCTCTGTTAAGGCATATATGATAGAAAGATTTCATATTGAATGTATCAAATTTTGGGTCCGACGTCCGTCAACTTTTTACTCTTTCAACTTCTTTTCGGGAACCACGTAAAAGGATCAATATATGAATCTGTTATTTTTCTCTACTGTTGAAGCATATGATAAAAAGATCATAACATGTCATTTTTCATATCGCATGTATTATCAGCCCTCGGTCAATATCAGCCCTCGAGCCATGCGGCTCTTGGGCTGATATTGAACCTAGGGCTGATAATACATGCGATATGAAAAATGCCATGTAATAATCTGATACTATTCGATATTCTCCAACTCATCACTATCATTATCATCATCGTCTTTGTTATCGTTATCTTTGTCATCGCCGTCCTTTCCTTTACACTCCTTTCCTCCCCCTCCTCATTTCAATCTCATATGTGGAGACAAATCACACATTCATACAACATTAGCAATATTTGTGTTTAAAGTTAAATTTAATGAGATGCTTTCAATTGAATAAAATATGTTAAAAATCATATTTTATCGATGTATGTTCTTTCTTGTCTTTGGTTTCCCGTATGTATACTCGTATATCCCCGATCGTATAATTAACATATTTTATTATCATTCGTTACCATGTGCTAGGAAAGATTGCCCTTACACTTGACCAATCTGTCAAACTGTTACTGTTTTTTTTAATATTTTTTGTCTATTACCGTATTATGTAATTCAACATATTTCATTGTAAAAAAAATAAAAAACACAAAACAAAGACTGCTTTGAATGTTTGAATTATTTGGTTTCCAGAAAACAATTTTTTTTTGAAAGGACCTTCAATTTATTCATTAAATCGTGACCAACAATACACATAACTATGCGATAATTTTTTTAATGAACGAATTGATTAAATTGAGAATCATATATTTCACCGTCTTCACTTCTTCCCTATTACCTTTTCAAACATAACTGTAATTAGAGTTATGATCTATCAAGCGTTTCTTTATAAGGTTACACTGGATCAGTTTTGTATGTGCATGTTCTTAAAGTGCTTAAAATTACTATTGTTGTTGTTGAGTATGTTGGTGACGACTTAATAAGTTTTAAAAGTTATATACAAATGCATGATCCTATCAGATATATAATTATAAGTAAATTATAATTGAGACGAATTCTCTGTTTCCGAATTCGCGAATACAAACAGATAAATGCAGCTGATTGAGGTACAAAAGGGTGACTCTAATTTTTGCCCCTAAATACTTACTAATGAAATAATGCACTTTTTTTTATAATAACATCTAAAATACCATCGTTTAAAAAAATCCCCATGATTGCTTTATTCTTTTGTGAATTTGTTATGAAACGAAACATTTTTTTTAGAAAGGAACCGAATTTGTAAGATAAAAAGAGAGACAAACAAAGATGTGTTCATAGAACACGGATGCATCAATCGCACTATCATTTTCTATGTTCAATTGACCATTAAATTGTGGTCAAAACTTTAATTTGGCATTAAAATAAGAAAGAATATATCACAAGGAACATACATGTGTACTAAGTATCAAGTTGATAGGACTTCAACTTCATCAAAAACCACCTTGACCAAAAACTGTAACCTGAAGCGGGACAGACGGACGGGTAAACGAACGGACGAACAGACCAGAAAACATAATGCCCATAAATGGGACAAAAAACTACTAAAGGTATATTCAAACTCGACTGACAACGCCATAGCAATAAAATTGAAAACGACCAAAAGACAAAAAGAGCATTCAACATCGGAAAAAAACGAAGACGGGATTGTGGTAAAGACAATTGGAACATATTTGTCGTTATCTGTACTAAGATATTACATTACGATGAACTAATTTTCTTACAGCTCCGTAATTTTTTTAAATTTCAACTACACTACTTGTCATCCTTGACTAATAGCTTCTCTATAGGCATTAGACTTATACTTAGGGAATTAGGATAGGAAATGGAAGTTCTCTGAAATATCGCATTCGCTGATATCTAACGAATAGTTGGGGTTTGGGGTTGGTGGGAGGTGGGCTGGCCACTGTTCTCTTTTTGTGAAATATTTGTTTTTATACTGCATTTTTCTGATCTTTTACTGCTGTCCCTTAATTGTCTTACCCTTTTTTGTAAACTCCGGGGTTCGACCCTGTTATATATGATATTATTGTCTATAAAAACGATGGTTGCATGAAATGAAGTTGAAAATATTATGAGTCTCTTGTATTCGATTCTAAAGACCGTTTTACAAAGTGTCAAGTGATTTCTAATATATCTGTATACTGCAAGATTAGGGAATTGTTGTAAGACAAATAATGCCTTTCTTCTTATTAGTATTTCAATAAAGCAAAATCTGACTGTGTGTTTAAAAAACTTCGAACGGTTAAAATATTGCCCTCGAAAAAATTTGAACATTAATGTAAAACAATGAATTTTAAGTTAAATACAACAGATTTGCGCTCAAAACATACAGTCACAAGATTATATTTTTGTAGACGGTTAATAACGACTTTACACTAAATCCATTGGATATTAGATTAGTACTGATGGATTTTTTATGGTACGTAATTATTTTGTATTAGTTACGTTTTGAAGAAGATTAATCCTTCGACTTTCTTTCGGTACCTCATTTGTAAAATTTACAGAAGGATGAGTGGAATTACATCAGTTTAAAGATTTCTGATTGGGGATAAAAAATCTTTGTATTTTGCTACCTTAACACTGGCACATTCAACATGTGCCTATCCCAAGTCAAGAGCCTGTAGTTCAGTGGTTTCCGTTAGTTCACATCTGTCATATTTGGTTATCGAATATTGTTTTGATTTGAAACAGGCCATTAGTTTTTTTAATTTAACTTTTTAATTTTTTTCATGTCGGTATGTCGGGCCTTTTATAGACGACTACACGGTATTTGGTTTTCTAAATGTTGTAGGCCGCGAGGTTGCTTAAACATGGTTGTTGCTTGCATCCTTTTTGTTTGAACTTTAGTGGATTGTTTACTCATTGGAAATCATTCCACATATCCTTATTTGTATCAAGTCCTCAGAATTATGTGAACAATAAAGAATGAACGTTATACTTGCAAATTTGCAGTAAATTGATTCAATCGCATGTAATATCCTTCGATAAAAACTAATCTACACAGAAAAAAATGGGACCGATTCCCTCAGAAAAATAAAACATGATCTCAGACGGACACTATACCTACCGTGAATATTTTCACGGAAAAACAATTTTACATCCAATGGAAGTCAACCAAGTGTTAAAAATACGATTTTGTAACGCATAGTTAACCTATCATGATTTGTTTGGATAGGGGGGTGTTGACATCTAGATGACTATTAGGGTTACATTTCTATTGTTGTAATTATCCCGCCTCCCTTTGACCCTCCATTAAAGTTGTGTTTCAGATTATCCTATCTTGAAAGGACATTTAATTTACAATAAAGACATTTATTAACATTTCATTTCTAAGAGTTGTCTTATTTCTACATCTATGGGAATTTCGTTTTTTTCAACGTTTTAAATTTTCACATATTCGCTGCAGAAACCAATTTTAAGTTTTTTACTCTTTAAATATCAAGGACAGGTAAAATTATTTATTTTCTTAAATCGAATTTAATTTGTTCGATTTGACATGTCTCTTTATTAAGCTTTCGAGCTAAAAACTTTTCCTTGATGATTTAACAGTATAATTACAATCATGAAGGCTGGTATATAAAAATCTAAATATATGTAGCGATAGACGTAATATATATATTTAACTTTGCAAAAACTGATGATCTGCAAAATTCTTTTGTTAAAATAGGAGCGCATGGTATTTAAAACATAAAACATTTCTTATGTTTCTCATTTAAATCCTTTTCACTTGATAGTTCAATATGTAAATATTTTGTACAACAGAATGTTTTTTGGATTATTTTTTCAAATCATTCTTCAGAATTATTGTGAGTTGAAATTTATTTCTTATATCTATATAATTTTATTTCACATTGAACAATATTGGTATACATCCACAGTGATTGACTTAAGCATTAGAAAAGCACGTTGTTGGTGTATGTAATTGAAAGCACAAAAAGCAATTATTATGTGTCCCGATTTAATTTTATATAAATTAACGAGGGGCAAGTGTAATTTTCGCCAATACAGTAATACTTACACACAAAAAAGAATATGTCTATTGTAAATATAAAAAAGAAGATGTGGTATGATTGCCAATGAGAAAACTTTCAACAAGAGACCAAATATAGACATATAAAACACCGTTATATGTCTGTTGTCAAATACAATCAACACAATAACTTTTATCCTTTAAAAGAAGATTAAAAAAAAACTTAAACAAATTTTTAGGATCTGTTTCGTTTTCGCGAGTAAAAGTGCAAGTGGCAAAATCAAGACAAATGACAAACTGGCAAATAGATTATACTGACAAAAGACAGTCTTGATTGGGAGAATAATTGCTTTATTGTCCTGTTATTTTGAGCCAGTGATTCCAACAGGATAACGTTCCTTTCAATGCACTATTTATATAAAATAGGATTCTGTTAACAAATTTTTCATAAAATCATATTTTAAAGATATGACATATAGTTGTCTGCTTCTTTTATTTTCTAAACTTTTAGTACTACCTACGATTAAAAGGAGGCTTCAGTTATGTGTGTGATGTTTAATCACGTTATAAACCTTCTGTCGAATTTCAGAATCCGATGTCTCGTGTAGAGAGATTGTAAAACCCTATTATAAGTTATATGGTTCACTACTGACCCCGAATTTCAGAATCCGATGTCTCGTGTAGAGAGATTGTAAAACCCTATTATAAGTTATATGGTTCACTACTGACCCGTTACGGATCACAGAGGGTTAGTAAAATCCATAGGGGGTGAGGCCGGAGGCCGAGTCCCCTATGAATTTTATTCACCCTCTATGGATCCGTAGGGGGTCAGCAGTTAACCGTATAACGAATTTATCGGACGCTGGACTTTTTCTGCGGCGTTTTGTTGAAAAATAAACAATGAAACACAACAACATTAATAGATGACGTCGCCATTAACGCGTCATGAACCCCATATGAAACTTACTAACCCCATACGGTCTCATAGGGAGTCACCACGTGACGGCATTTAACCAATCACAACATGATAATTCATCTGTGGTCCGATAAAATATAATAATTCTGTGAGGGGTCCGTATACGTAGGTGGTCTTTTGCAAGGATATATTTCTGTGCCTATCCAATATACCCTCGTTTTGGAATGGCACTCTAAACTTACCCGACCTACGAGCTGTATAACATCATATATATTGTCAATTTGTTCTCGTCCTAAACATGCATGAGTATTTTGCCACTGAAATTTTAGCAACCAACAATAAATCAATCAATCAATCAAGTTGCAAACAAACAAATATATCAGTTTACAAAAAAGTTAAAAACAATAATAAAAAAATGTATTTTGAATCAGACAAAAATAATGATTTTTTTCTAATTTATCATATTCGTTAACTCTGCATGAGGATGACAAAACCAAACTTTATTAGGTGTAAACAAAATTAGTCAGAAGAGTAAATTACGTTTTATTCGAAAGGAATTTAATTAACACAAGGGTACATTTAAAACGCACACGAAGAAAACTTCAGCGTTTTACAACGATATAAATTTAAATCCTATCCAGTATGCACAATCTCATGGCATCCTCTGACATGTTTTTGTATTGCGATTGTTAATATACGTTTCAATGGTTTAAGTATTTCAAGTTTCATTGACCTCAAAATACCGGTCTTCGAAATACCAAGAAGGCAAACGAAATGATCAATAATAAATATTATTCAGATGATGTTACGATGTCAACTTTTTTTTTATTATCGAAATGTAATTATATTGCCTTTCCGTTTTGCTCAGCTCACTTGAGAAAATAGGATATTTCTGTCATCCAAATGATAACACGTGCTCCAACAATAAAGTGCACAGGTGAATTAAATAATAAAATATATAAAATTCGTGTTTTCATGATCATAGCTAAAAAATGTAATTATAAGTATTGAATGCTTCTTCTTGTAACTTTATAGGGTTGTAATGGCGTTGACCGTGCGTACATTTTTAGAATGAAGCGCTTCCGCGCTTCATACAAAATGTACTTCGGTCAACGCTTTTACACCTCAATAAATTTACAAAAAGAAGCATTCAATTCTTAAATAATAAACATATTCGTCTTGTTTTAAAATTACTTTTAGAATTTAGAAACGATTTCGGCAGGTTATATGAAATCACTGACAAAATGGGTTATTTTGTACCTATTAAAAATTTAAACTATGTTTCTAAGTTTCCACATGAGTAGAGAACAAACCATAGAAGTTGAAAACTTGTCACGAAAATAAGTTGCAGTAAGTATATTTATATAAAAACGTATAAACTACATTCTCATTATATATTCTAACCCTTCCGGAGCACTTAGATCACTCTCAGTTTTTGGTGGGGTTCGTGTTGCTTAGTCTTTAGTTTTCTATGTTGTGTATTGTGATTTATTATTTGTCTGTTTGTCTTTTTCATTTTTAGCCATGGCGTTGTCAGTTTATTTCCGTTCTATGAGTTTGACTGTCCCTCTGGTATCTTTCGTCCCTCTTTTATATGATAAGATTTTACCCGAATGTGATACCCAGCAAGGTGAAACGTACTTTAGATCTATTTGTACACGTAAGTGGGTTGAACTGGTCCAACATTCATATAATTGTTTTTCTGTTTGTATTAAGACATTTTGATCCTAAACAGTATGCAACTCATCTGACGTGGTCTGTTGGATGAATTGCTCGTTTATACATAAGTTTGTTGATGTTTTCGGTCTGTTAACTTGTTAATTTCGTATAAATTTGCAATCAGAAAATTTAATAAGCATCAAAGATTCACCGAATAGACTGAAGAGATGATTATCAATATATCAAAATTCCTTAAAATGTCATTTGAGGTATCAAATTTTTATCACAAAATTTCCTTAAAAAAAACCCTCTTTTGGCTACACATTTTTTGAAAATTTGGGCAGATGTTCTCTGCATCAATACCAATTTGACTGGTCTTGGGGGCATAAAAAAATAAAACAGTTCTGAAATTAATCATCAATTATATCAATACAAAACAGCGTCAATATCTATGCTATCATCCTTGTATTAACTCTGTAACTCATTATAATCCCTTTTTAACCTCATTGTTAAAACAGAGACTTCAATAATGACGACTTCAGTATGTATACTGAAGTTATCCTGTTAAACTAGCTTTAAATAAAGCTAATACTAATAATGTACACTGCCCTTTTCTCGATATCGATATCTATATCATTAACGGGAAACTCTATACCAAAATTAATGATACAAGAGATGATTTTTCATTTCCTATCGTTAATTATCAATTTTTAGATGGTGACGTTCCCTTGTCACCATCTTGTGGTATTTATATATCTCAACTGGTAAGACTCGCTCGTCTATGTAACAACGTATAAGAGTTTAGCGAGAGAAATTTGTGTATTACTGAAAAAATTATTACACCAGGGTTTTCGATATCACAAACTAGTCAAAACATTTACTAAATTTTACCATCGGTACAAGGATATCATTCGTAAATATAATTCAACATGCAGACATCTTATACGTTCAAGTATTTTTTTTATGGTAATATTCTTTACAAAGCACAAAAATGTGGGCATTCAACTAACAAATCCTTAAACAGACTTATTAATAAGGAATATAGTTACGATACTGTTGTTAGGTCATTAAAGATTGCATGTTTTGGCTTTAATGTTGATTCACTTATATGGTCTTTGCATTCGAAATAAACACAATCTATTCTAAAACCAGTTGTTGGCATGATACGGGTTGTATTCCTCTAATATATTTTATGATGGTATAATATCAAACCCCTAAAAGGAGGGATTGCACTTGATATTCACATGATGAAGTCATAATCCTTCAATCAGTTTAATTGAGGTCTGGAGCTGGCATGTCAGTAACTGCTAGTAGTCCTTTGTTAATTTATGAATCATGGTCATTTTGTTTAGTTTCTTTTGTAACCTATTCTAACATCGGACTCGGACTTCTTTTGAACTGAGTTTTACTGTGCGTATTGTTGTGTGTTTGTTTTTTCTACATTGGCTAGAGGTATAGAGGGAGGGTTAAGATATCAAAAAACATGTTTAACTCCACCGCATGTTTCGAGCCTGTCCCAAGTCAGGAGCCTTTGGCTTTTGATATTCTTGTATGATTTGAAATTTTAGTTTCTTGTGAATACTTTGGATTTTAGTATGACGTCCATCATCACTGAACTAGTATAGAAGTTTGTTTAGGAGCCAGATGAAGTACGCCTCCGGGTGCTGGAGTTTCTCGCTGCATTGTATACTCATTGGTGGCCTCGGTTGTTGTCTCTTTGAAACATTCCCCATTTCCATTCTCAATTTTATTTTGTATATCGAATGTACCTTTTTCTACTGTAGAAAACATTTCATTATTAATTTTAAATTCAACATGAGGGGTTAGCTACAAAGACGGGACATATCTGATGTAAACTTCATGCAGACAATGCGAATTACTTAACTTCTCGTACGATTCGTCAAGTAACGCTTTCGTAAATTCGTTCGTCATTATCCTGGTCATCTCTAAAAGCCCACTTATGAGTTATGTCCTACAAAAAAGGTATGGCAATTCTGGGAAACGGTTTTTTGACGAATCTTCTTCTTCTTCTTCCAAATCTTCACATCCTTTGTAGGACAACCACACCGTTAAGGCATGTAGAACAAAACCCACCACCATAAATGTAGGAATATATGTACACTATATTTTGAATAATGCTATCCTCCACCAATAAATATACAGGATCACTTTTGTAGTTGCACATGTATCTTGTTGTATGTATTCTTAGTTGCGTTTAAAATTGTTAGGCTAGTTACCGGACATATATACAGGGGGATTATATATGTTTACGTAGTAAAATAGTTCATTCTTAAAAGATAAATGTTGTAAATAAATTACTTTTATCACGTTCGCACTGGTAAAAAGAATAACAGATTTGCAGCAGTAAAATCTAAAATAGTTCGTCTTTCGTAATATGGACTAAGGATCTAAAAGAAGCTAAAAACACTTTCTTTTCTTTTCATTAATTTAAAATTGAATAAAACGTTCATATTGTCTAAAAATTTATTCAACGCATAGAAATTGTCTTTTCACATCATAAAATCTAAAAACAAACAAGATTTTTAAAATTTCGTCGTATCGGTATATTAGCACTTTTTGCGACGTTTACGATCTAGGCACGCACTGTATATGTAATGGCAATTGTCATATGTTTGTTTACATAGTTCTAAAACTTGTCTTTAAAAGGTAAAAGATTTTATCGCACATCTATATTGGCACCGGCACACACATATTACGTATCTGTTGCAGCATTCTGCATAATGTTCTTTGCACGTATGGGCAAAATACACCCAGGAACTCCGAAGTGTTTGAGATTTATATGATGTTATACAGTGAGCTCGACCTATTTGGAATTGGCTGACCTACACACCCAGAACCCTCCCTACCATAGATCCTGACCAAGTCATCTTCCAATCAGCTATGGTTGAAGTAGGAGTTTACATCTGGCGCTGTGTATAAGGAATATGAGACGTTTTGCTTGGTGTTCTATCTTCGAGACTTCTTCACTGACGAAGTTGTCGTTGTACCATGGTTATGTCCATCAATATCTGTATTTTGGTCCCTTCACTTAGAGACTCCCACTCTATTTTGCTGTTGTTTGTTAGTATATTCTCTATCTCTTTAATTACAGGCCTTCTGATGTTATCCCAAGCTTTACATTTGACCAAAAGATGTTCAACAGTTTCCACTTCCTGACTGCAGGCGTTACATATCTCCTGGTTTCCTTCTTTGTAGATTTTATATCTCAGGGGCTGCAGTGAGTAGGTTCCAGTGAGGAGTTTTAGTTTGATTGGAATTCTAAAACGGTCTTTGTTGGTGTATCTTTTTATCTTCAGTATGTTGTGGATTCTGCCTGCCATGAAGTTGTCTGTTTGAAGGTATTTTAGCCCTTGGTACAGGTTGGCAATAACTGATATTTCGTTAACCCAGTGGTTAGCAATTTGCCTTTTTATTTGGTTGACAATGGTGTTAGTCACATCTGGATTATTTAGCATATCCATGGCCCTGCCGAGGTTGTATTTGAATATGACCCTCTGTACTTCAATATACCAGCTGTGGCTTCCTGAGGATTTTACAGTTAGTTGTCTTTTACCAAGCTGTTTTTCAACACTATTGTCTGCTTGCTGACATATGCTACAGAAGAATGTCATCATTTTGGTATGGATTTGTGCCTCGACTGGTAGGATGCCTGTTATGATGTAGACTGCTGGATCAGGAGTACTCATGGGGACTGAGAGAATTTGTTTGAGCATCTTTTTCTGGAACTTCTCTAAGGTTTCCAAGTGTGCTGATTTTGGTGTCAAAAGCTCCATCCCGTAGAGTAGTACTGGTGATATGTAAGTCTTATATAGATGAATTAAGCTTTCAGGATATAGTCCGTTTTCTCCATGGAATCCACTTCCGAACAAGGCATAGGCGCTTCTTCTTGCTTTCTTGACATTTTCTTCAACATTGGACTCAATATTTTGTCTCATTTATGGTGTTCTTATTATACCAAGATGTGTTGATTTTGTGACGTTTGGCATTGGATCTTTTCCTAGCTGGTATTGTTCTGGTTCACAACTGTTCTTGGCTGGTTTAGGTTGGATGTGTATTGCCACACTCTTCTGGGGTTGGAGCTTATATCCTTCCATTCCTGCGTAGTCGGCAGATATATTTATTTGTACCTCCATATCAGGTGGTCTATTTCCCAATAACGCAATGTCGTCTGCACATGCTGTAGTATTGCAAAGGACATTCCCAATTTTGCATCCAAGGCCTGATTGCTGTAATCTATTCAGTAGAGGGTTAACATAGACCTTGTATAAGTCAGTGCTGAGGATTCCTCCTTGGCGCACACCTTGACTCACTGGAAACTCGTCAGCAATCATTCCTTCCCATTTGATGGCACTAGTTGATTGCCAGTGCATACTCTGTATTATCCTCCAGAGAGTGTCGTCGATACCACAATGAAAGAGTCGTCGCATGAGGTGACTGTGTACCACTACATCAAATGCAGACTTTGCATCTAGTAGAACCAGTTCAAATTCTTGGTTGCTGTCTACACTCTCTCGATAGACTTCTTTCACGACCAGAGCTGCGTTTAGTGGCGATGATTTTGCTGTGAAGCCTCGTTGGGTGGGATTTTGATCTTGAAGGACTCTTGGTTGTATTCTGTCTCTGATTATTGCCTCTATTATCTTATAATTATTAACGACTGGCAGTACTGTAATACCTCTGTAGTTGGCAGCATGACATCGGTCTCCCTTGTTTTTGAAGACAGGTGTAAGAAGTCCTTTCTTAAGTATGTCTGGGACACAGCCATGTTTAAATACTAGATTGATGAGCCGTAAAAGTAGTTGTTCTAGTTTTTCTCCTGCATAGATGAGGTGCTCAACAGTGATGCCATATATCTCTGCAGATTTACCTCTGTTTAGTGACTTTATGGCCTTCTTAAGCTCTTTCTGGTTTGCCGGGGGTGTTTCCTTACTTTTTACCATGTCGTTGATTAATTTGATTTCATATTCTACCAGTTCGTGATAGTGATGGTCCTTCAGCTGGGATGATTTTTCTGCTGATGCTAGATTTCCAAAGTGTTCAGTAAAGCATTCGATTACTTGGTCACCAGAGTAAGAATTGTCATTTACATGTAGATCCATTGTACCAGCCCTGTTTCTATTCCTGTTTCCTTTTACTAGTTTGTGGTACAGCTTACTGTCTCTTGTTCTTGCCTCCAATATCTCTTGTTTTTCTCTGTCTCGCTCTCTGGCCTGCTCAACTTTCACCTGCTTTTTAAATTCCTTTCTAGTGTTAACTCTGTCTTGATAAGACTTGTCAGCTGGGTTGGTGGGTTTCCCATTTCTACTCCATACCTCATAGCATTTTCTCATCTCCTTCAAGCTACTTTTGATGATTGGTGTCCATACTTTCAGTTTTGGCTTTGCCTTATATTTAGATTTCTTGGATGAGCTCTCAGTTGCTGCTTTTGTTAGCATTTGGTGAATCTTACTGATTAGGAGATCGGCATCCTCTGCTGTCTCAGCTGGGCTTTCTGCTATCATATCCACCTGCCCGTTTATAATTGCCAAATATAGATCTTGGTCTACTTTGTCCCATTTTATAGTTGGTTGAATTTGCTGAAATTTGTTGTTTTGATTTGTATCGCTTTTTGGTATCCCTATTATAACTTCACATCTAACAGGATAATGGTCGGAGTGATTTCTTATGACATCCGTCAGGACCTCTTTCTCTGCAACCTGTATATGTCTGGACTTATGCAGGAAGTAGTCAAGTTCGGAACATTCTTGGCCATTTGTCTTAATAAAGGTCCTCCCAGTATTCTCGTAGCCTAGCCTATAGTCTGCGATTAGTTGTTGTAAATACTTTTTCCGCTTGTTTTGCCTTTCTTCATTTCCCAGATCTTCATTGAGGTCTCCACCAATTATAATTTCATGCGTATCTTGGTATTTAGTAATGATCTCATTTAGTTGGTCAATGGTATCCATATATTCATCTGTACTGCTTTGCCCTCCTGTTGAAGGTAAATACACTGATACCAAGAGTAGTTTTTGATCTTTCCCTGTTATTTCCACACATTGGATCCTCTCTTTACCGTCGTCCAATGGTCTAACTTTACTATCTATTTCGTTTTTCCATATTACAGCAACCCCTCCATGTCCCCTTGGTAGAAATGCTGGTTGTCATATTCATCACAACCTTTTGCAGCATAGTTGGTACATTTGCCAATTTCTTGTATGTGACTTCCATCACCACGTGACAAAAATGTAGGCATCTTCACTTTCAACACATGTTGAGCAGCGGATGAACAATTATTATACTGTACAAAATATTTGGGAAATTAAAATCTAACAAGATGGTCACCCTCCCTCAGTCGTACGGGAATCAAGATTTCGTACTTTAATACGGAACATAAATTATTTTTATACTACCCTTCAGAATGACAATCATGAGAGAAGGAATACATGCGCGCCTTCTATCTGGTAAATGACGTCATAAAGGCGTGCAAAATTGAGAATCTTTTCAGGTGAAAGACATGATTCCAGAAATGACGAAATCATTACATTTGCCAGATAGAGGGGATCGTCTGTATCCCTGCACTATTTAAGTTCATCAAGCGTCTTCGTGATCGTCATTATGTAGGGTAAACTAGAAATAATTGTTGTTGTGTATATACTTAATCACTAGTCCCTAATGACAGCAATGCCGATTACTAGATATAAAAAATTATTTGCAGAACAAATTTCGCAATTCAATAGTATCAATCGCTTGCTCAACATGGGAAGGAAGTGATGATGCCCTTAAGCGCACAAATGATGTTCACTAAAACAGAAGTATTTGACGAAAATGCAACGAATTCGAAAGTGGTCTTCATTTTCAAAGCCTCCTTGATGTCACGAAAACAAGTTTATCTAATTCCTTGATATTTTGTAAATCGGTTACGCTTATGATAAAAAATACATAAGTACTAGCTCTTTCGTCGCGCTTTCTGAATGAAATAAAATATTTCATCTAAAGCCCACCATTTTCAAACCTTCAGTTAAAAAATAAAATCAAAAAGTATTATATGTTCCCTCTGAAAATAATATGGTGCCAAGAAAACACATTTGACTAGGATTCTTTTGTTTTGTACATACCTTAAAATTATTTTGTAATACGGAGAATCTCCTATTAAGCTACACAACCAGAAAAAATGACCTTTGTTTGAGTTATCAATTAATGCATGTGCATGAACACTTCGTTTTCTGTAAAATCAGAGTTTAAACTGGTTATTTTTTGCGATGTTCTTATTATTGCAACAAAATGATGCAACATGGAAAATTTTTGAACAGTGATTGCAGTCTAACTTTAAGAACATTATTGCTTCAGCATTTCATGAAATCGCAATATGTATCCTCGCATTTGTGTCTATTGCTCAATATAAGCTATGATAAATGCACGTTCTATATGAATTTACAGGACAGAATTTGCAAGTTAGAATATATGCACATCAATAAACTTTCATCGTATTTTATCACAAAAACTTTGAATAAAAAACTTGTCCTTCAAAAGTATGGGTGAGATGATTCGTCTTGCGCATGAACTGTTATCTCTGGAAAGATAAGATATATTACAGTATATTTACCAATCCTTTTAATCTATGTCTGTGCAGTATATGTTTAAGTAATTTGCACAAAAAACCTGCAAAATTAGAAATAACCTTTTAACACCATTTTAATGACCCATGTCGAAAAGGGTCGAAGTATGGTTGTCAATGAGAAAGCTATCTATAAAGATAAAGATGTAAATAACTGCGGGTCAGCTAACGGCTCTCAACAACACACACAATATGTATACAAAACAATGTAGAACAATCAAAGCTAGTCATTCTATCCTTACTATTATTGGTAATATCTTAATTCATAAAAACACTGATAAAGTTTGTTACAATAGCTATATTGAAATACATTGATTTAAAATGATTTCAACACCAATAACAGGACATGGTTTTCCATAATAAAATAAACGTTTATTTTATAGGGCATTTAAAAGAAACAAGATACCCCATCACGAAATGGGTAATCAAATAAGGAGCTTTTGTTATACTGGTTCATCCACAATCAACATGCTCAATACACATTTCATCAAAGGGTACACTAACTGGCATGGGTATTCTTTTTCATATAGATATAAATCGGAACTAAATGATAGACACGATAGGACTAGTTCGTTGATAAATGGCTACGAATAATAAAATGTTTAATATTCATTAGAGAGACATCGCGGATACATTTGCACCCTTATCGTATATATTATATAATTTTTTTTTAGATTTGCCAAAATGATTTATGATAATAGTGTAAATTGAATCTTTGTGGTTACTTGCTACATACAATGTTTTTAAATAATTTATTTTAAAAGCTATATTTTAATATTTAAAATTAATGGTTATAGTTTTTGTTATTGACTAAACTCTTTGAGTATTTATGATTTTTGAATTCATATGTTTTCCCTGGAATCTGGTGCTTAATACTTGGTACTTAATAAGATCTTTCCAAAGCAAAAAATATTGTAGTTTTATATTCTTCTCCCCAAATTAAACTGGAATCTGTTGGTACTGATACATACTTTTTATTACAAAAAAAAATCAAGGTTGATGATTATTCGTTCTTGACACTCGTGATTTTCTAAAAATCTATTTTGGTTTTTAATTTTTAACTTGTAGCTACAAAGCTTTGATATTCATAAGTTGCCATAAAAGAAGCGAATATTTAACATTAAACACACTTATTCATAAGGTTAAGGTAATAATGATGGACGTTTTAACGACCTTGACTAGCTATACAGCCCTCACACGGTTTGAGGTTAATGTGGACAAATGCTCACAAACAACTAAATTAACATGATTATCACCACAAGATGTCTTTGCGGGCCAAACATAATTTCTTATTCGAATGTTTATTTTAACATGCATTATTTCAGTATTTTTGTGATTTTACTTTTTAAATTGTTTTCGCTTTTGAATTCTTTCATAATTTTACGTAGACATCATAGCTTTTTATAAGGTATGGATATTGGTCATTGTTGATGAATCTGCACAGTGCTATAAAACTATTTACATCCTCATCCTTGGATCTCTGATGGATGGTTGTCTTATTGGAATTTAGACCACATCTTTTTTTCGGCCCCACCGACATAGGTCGAAGCCATAAAATGTTAACATTAGTCGTCAGTCCGCGACGAACAGTTATACGGACTATTCTATAAACCTCTACATATTGACCTGATTTTCTGAATGTGAGCCAACTATGATGTGTCAGAGATCGACTTTACGTATGGTTTCACTCCTCTAACTTATACTGAAATTTCGAACTTTGGACTTTTTTCTTTGCGAGTGGGGCCATTCCTGTCTTCCCGACACACATAATTTGTATCATTCTTATCTCTATAATTTTAAAATGGACCTAGTCAAAAACATAAACAATACCGAAATACTGGTATATGTTAAAATATAAATTACTCAAATAGCATGAAAAAAACCCACATGTCGAAATCCTTTTTTTTTTAATTAAGATTGATTCAAAACCTACTTTGAGTAATATCTATTTTATTTTATTATAATAGTCATACTTACCAATGCTTGGACATCAACACAGCCACCCACACCGCCGTTGTGGGACGAGCCTTGTTTCGTCCACAATGTTATTGAAAGTAAATTTGATAGAACTGTGAACTATACATTGCAAAATGGAGAACAAGAGTACTGTGACGATATGTATGGTATCTACACAGAAGGATGGTACAGATTCAGTGGAAATGAGAATGTATTGACAAAACCTCCAAAACAAAGACAATGTGGTTCAGCTACGCCTATATGGTTTGATGGTAACGTGTTTCTTTAGTATAAATCCCTTGCATGATAAATTATTCAATATCCACAGAAATTTGTTTAAATATTTAAAATTTGAAACAGTTTATTAATTTAATTTTATACTCTATTACATTTATATATATTATATATATTATATATATAAACAAGTCTAAATTTAGTCCTGGTATCTATGATGAGTTTATTTGAAAACACCTTTCAAACCTCTGATTGCATTGGATTAAAACCGCAATTTTTATACGTGTGCATGTAAAAAGTAAAATCACAAAAATACTGAACTTAGAAGAGGAAAATCAATTCTGAAAGTCCATAATCACATGGCAACATCAAATAACAAAACGTATAAAAAACGAATGGACAAGAACTGTCATATTCTGACTTGGAACAGGCATTTTCAAATGTAGAAAATGGTCGATTAAACCTGGTTCTATAGCGCTAACCCTCTCACTTTAATGACATTCTCATCAAATTCCGTTATATTTACATTGATGCGTTAAATAAACAGACACAATAAATAAAATAGTCAAAATATGGGTACATCAGTCATCATCGTATAACAATTTTCGTTGTAGAGGAGTCTAAATACATCACAAACAACATTTTTCAAAAAACCAAAAGAGTGATAACAAAATATTTTAACAAAACGCATTTAACAGGTCGAACAACTGACGTTCTTAAACCCTGTTGACTGCCATTGACGATTGCAAAATAAATTGATCACAAGGTGTAACAAAATGGATCTCTTAACTAATTTAATACCAAGTAGAAAACAATAAATTTGTGGCAAAGATGATAAATAGTTATCAAAGGTACCAGAATTATAATTTAGTACGCCAGACGCGCGTTTCGTCTACATAAGACTCACCAGTGACGCTCATATCAAAATATTTATAAAGCCAAACAAGTACAAAGTTGAAGAGCATTGAGGATTCAAAATTCCAAAACGTTGTGCAACCACAACATGAGGTGCTAATTTTTTTTTACACCATATCCGAAATTCGACAAAAAATGTCTCTTCAGGGATGTTAGAGATCGAAAAGTATTTGAAAGGCTATTAGATTTACCTCAATTTAGGATAGACACTTGAATTTAAAAGAGTCAAAATAGAATGAACGGATTATATAAACGAAAATATAAACAAGTCTTAATTGAAAACAATGTTCAAACCTATGAATTCGTTGGATAAAAACAGCAATTTTTATACGTGTGCATGTAACAAATAACGATGTAGAGGGGTCGCTTTTGACTAACAGGTCGAACAACTGAGGTGTAACAAAATGGATCTCTTAACTAATTTAATACCAAGTAGAAAACAATAAACTTGTGACAAAGATAGTAAACCACAACATGAGGTGCTTAATTTGTTTTACACCATATACGGATTAATGCATCTTCAGTGATGATTGATAGAAAAGTATTTGGAAGGCCATCTAATTTATCTCAATTTAAGTTAAAATTTTGAATTTAAAAGAGTCAAAATAGGATGAACGGATTATATAAACTGGAGGGAAAATATAATACAAGTCCAAACGAAAAAAATATAAGCAAGTCTAAATTGAAAACAACGTTCAAACTTATGATTGCGTTGGATAAAAACCGCAATTTTTATTTTAATTTCTGCTAAGATTTTCTTTAATTTAACAGGACATTATCCAACGAGCTTTGCTGAAATATTAACAGTAACAGCTTGTATGGTCGGAAATGATACAGACTGTGAATACAGTTGGAATGTGTCTGTAATGCATTGTGGGGGATATAATGTTGCATACTATGGCCCGCCTCAATATTATATCAACACCGGCTGTGGAAGATACTGTATGGGTAACTATTATCATTGGTTCCATTTTGCATAATTTTTTAATTTTCGATTTATGAGTTTGACTGTCCCTTCGGTATCTTTCGTCCCCTTTTGTCCTGAGAGAGAGAGAGAGAGAGAGAGAGAGAGAGAGAGAGAGAGAGAGAGAGAGAGAGAGAGAGAATGGTTGCAACTATACTTGGTATTTATAGGACACAAAGGCATGACGATAAATTTATTGTGGAAGGAAGAGAAGCGACACACACAATGAGGTCCTCTCGTTTAATAGTCTAGATAAGATCAATAAAAAATATCATGTTTTAATCACTTAGGTTGTAGTCACATCGGAATGCAATACAAGGGTAATACATGCATATAGTCTCGTGCGTTATTTCAGAATACACAAATGACCCCTGTTCTAACTACAGCATAATAGACTATGACTTCACCAGACATCAAGACTACTACGATTATTCATACATGTACAGCTGTGATGAATTTTGGTCAGGAGGGTGGTATTATTTTGAAGGCGGTTATAACTTGTCAACAAGTCCGGCATCATCCGGTCAGTGTGGATCGTATTATCCAATTTGGATTAATGGTAAGATCTATCAAAAACAATCCGTCATTTGAAATTGTTCAAAATATGATCTCTTTAATGTTTTTTTTTAATTAAAAAAGTATTCATCGTTTTTGCTTTCTAACTTATTGTTGAGGTTGTGTTATTGAACTGGTTTTCTTTTTTGTGTTCGTTTTAATTGTCTCTTGATGAAATATGGATGGTATTTGATTTGAAATAAAATTTTCCTGCACTATTCCGAAATAAAAGTTATTTAAAAAACGTGCTTTTGGTGCCTAAAACAAGATTTTATATCAATTTCAGGATTAATTGCAAAGTTGTTTTTGGAAGCTATTCAATCTATGCGTGTCAAATGAAGGTAATGCAACAATTTTTTAAATATTGAATAATTTGTTTTTAAATTAACAGAAACAATTGAGCAAACAGATGACACCGATTTTGTATATCTCAGAGCATGTGAAGGAGGTCATTGGTCTGAATGTGCTTATTCCTGGAGTATACCAACATTGAAATGTGGAACTAAAAACATTATGTATCTTAGACAGAAAGGAATGTGTGGCAGATTCTGTCTAGGTTGGTATTTATATATTATTTGACATATGTCCAATCATCATTAATTAAAATTGCATAATTAACAGAAAATACTTTGTCGATTTTGAAATCAAAATGAAAATGAAGAAAGTCGAATCCATATTTAAAAAGCAGTGTATACTTCAGCTCCTAACCACAAAATAAGATTATAAATTTTGACATCATAATTATCTGTATAACGGACTGAAAATATGTGTTTGTCGGTGTTTCAATGACGTTGACTATCATTTGAGGAAACATTTTAAAAACATGTTCATTCAAACAGGAATTTTGCTATGCTTCTGACAAATTCTAAACCACAATGTAATCAATGATAAAGTGGGCCAATTACTCTGACCAAACAATAGGATTAACAGTGATATTGTAATGTATAAACAAGTATCGATTTGTGGAAATAACATAAAAAGTCAATTTCAAAACAGAAAGCAATATGAAAATTCAGAATGTTCAGTTTTAGGTTTCAGCTTGATCTCGATATGTATAGGCTCTGTATCACTTTGAACAGGCTGTTAAATCAAATGAAGAGGTTTCATCATTTTTGTTTGTAGAATCGAGAAACTCCTCTGAGGTTTCTACCACCCCATCATATGTGTGGGATGAGCCTTGTCACTGGCACAATATAATTACAAGTAATTTTGAGAGATCTGTCAATTATACACTGCAAAGTGGAGAACATGATAACTGTTACGACTGGGATATCCACATAGAAGCATGGTATAAATTTAGTGGAAACGAGAGCATACCAACGAATCCTCCTAAGCAGGGACAGTGTGGTTCATCTTCTCCTATATGGCTGGATGGTGAATATATAATATTCTTAAGATGATATATATGTGAATGTTATCTGACAAAGAAATGTTTAATGTTAATGATTAAAAAAGAATTTAATGAATCTATACCAAATATATTGTTATCAACCTTTGTAACAACAGTTTTAAGTGTATTCATTAATTTCGATATTCAACCTAGTGGGTAATGTTTATATGCAAAGTTGTTTTTGATTAGGTTTGTATCCGACAACTTATGGTGAAATGGCCACACTGACAGCATGCGTTGTAGGAAATGAAACCGAATGTCAACACAGTTGGAATGTGACTGTAATGCATTGTGATGAATACAATGTTGCATATTTGAAACCTTACTATTACATGACGAACTGTGGCAGATATTGTATGGGTGAGCATGTTACTATGAACACTATATTATACAAGGAACATGTGTTAGCAAATGTAAATTATCCAGCGCCTCACAAGGCTAGCAGATAACGAATTTCCTCATTCCATTTTATGTACACAATACTAGTAATAGATGTAAAATATATTTTAATATACATTATGGTAAATACAAACGGAAATGACATGAGCAATACATGATATATAAGATAATAAAAATTTCAAAAGATTTTGAAAATTTGCTCGAATGTAAACAAACTGGTCGGGTAGAGAAAAATCTTGAACCACAGCCAAGTTATGTCAGTTGAAATGTTAGTTTGTAAGAAAACTGCTTTTAAAACAACCTTGCTAAAAATATCCTAGTGATATGTGTGCATTATACAACAATGGGTTCTGATAATAGGATAAATTTATATCTAAAGATGTTTAGTCATCAAAAAAGAATAATACATCAATATTATTTTTCGGTGAACATATATGAAATGTAAACAATACTTTGCGTTCATATGTAAATTGAACTTTATGATTTCAAAGTGTGAGAGAGAATTGAATAATAAGAAAGTTATTCGGCGAAATAGACCAATCGTGTAATAAGACAGTAAATGTCACGTTTCTATATTTTAAAATATATACATGTTTAAGACCTTTAGTAAGAAAGAAAATCACTGTACTCTAAAGGTTAAAAATGTTAACTTTATTTGATAAATAAAAGCAACAGTAGTGTACCGCTGCTTGAGTTACTTTTGATTGTGCATGCACGCTTGAATACAAAGCTTCTACTTACTGTCATATCTTTCATTCGAACAATCGGGAATTTTATTGGCCATGCAATTTTTTGTCATTTGTTTACGTACGATATGGTATCATCTTAATTTGACCTATGTGTAAAATATCCTTTTAGATTTTGGTGAATTCATTTTTAGCAGAAGACAAAAGACTTGATTAAACTAACATTGGTATGATTTTGGTAGCATGTGGATGCAGTATAATGGTAAAACAAGCATAATATAGTCTTATGTGGGTTTTCTTCTTCTTCAGAATACACAAATGATCCCTGTTCAAACTACAGCGTAATAGATTATGACTTCACCAGACATCAAGACTACTACGATTATTCATACATGTACAACTGTGATGACTTTTGGTCAGGAGGGTGGTATTATTTTGAAGGCGGTTATAACTTGTCAACAAGTCCGGCATCGTCCGGTCAGTGTGGATCGTATTATCCAATTTGGATTAATGGTAAGATCTATAAAAAACAATCCGTCATTGTGCCGTTTCTATGGAAATTGTTCAAAAATATGATCTCTTTAATGTTTTTTTTATTAAAGTATTCATCGTTTTTACTTTCTAACTTATTGTTGAGGTTGTGTTATTGAACTGGTTTTCTTTTTTGTGTTCGTTTTAATTGTCTCTCGATGAAATATGGATGGTATTTGATTTGAAATAAATGAATTTTCCTGCACTATTCCGAAATAAAAGTTATTTAAAAAACGTGCTTTTGGTGCCTAAAACAAGATTTCATATCAATTTCAGGATAAATTGCAAAGTTGGTTTTGGAAGCTATTCAATCTATGCGTGTCAAATGAAGGTAATGCAACAATGTTTTAAATATTGAATAATTTGTTTTTAAATTAACAGAAACAATTGAACAAACAGATGACACCGATCTTGTATATCTCAGAGCATGTGAAGGAGGTCATTGGTCTGAATGTGCTTATTCCTGGAGTATACCAACATTGAAATGTGGAACTAAAAACATTATGTATCTTAGACAGAAAGGAATGTGTGGCAGATTCTGTCTAGGTTGGTATTTATATATTATTTGACATATGTCCAATCATCATTAAATTAAAATTGCATAATTAACAGAAAATACTTTGTCGATTTTGAAATCAAATTGAAAATGTAGAAAGTCGAATCGATATTTAAAAAGCAGTGTATACTTCAGCTCCTAACCACAAAATAAGATTATCAATTTTGACATCATAATTATCTGTATAACGGACTGAAAATATGTGTTTGTCGGTGTTTCAATGACGTTGACTATCATTTGAGGAAACATTTTAAAAACATGTTCATTCAAACAGGAATTTTGCTATGCTTCTGACAAATTCTAAACCACAATGTAATCAATGATAAAGTGGGCCCATTACTCTGACCAAACAATAGGATTAACAGTGATATTGTAATGTATAAACAAGTATCGATTTGTGGAAATAACATAAAAAGTCAATTTCAAAACAGAAAGCAATATGAAAATTCAGAATTTTCAGTTTTAGGTTTCAGCTTGATCTCGATATGTATAGGCTCTGTATCACTTTGAACAGGCTGTTAAATCAAATGAAGAGGTTTCATCATTTTTGTTTGTAGAATCGAGAAACTCCTCTGAGGTTTCTACCACCCCATCATATGTGTGGGATGAGCCTTGTCACTGGCACAATATAATTACAAGTAATTTTGAGAGATCTGTCAATTATACACTGCAAAGTGGAGAACATGATAACTGTTACGACTGGGATATCCACATAGAAGCATGGTATAAATTTAGTGGAAACGAGAGCATACCAACGAATCCTCCTAAGCAGGGACAGTGTGGTTCATCTTCTCCTATATGGCTGGATGGTGAATATATAATATTCTTTAGATGATATATATGTGAATGTTATCTGACAAAGAAATGTTTAATGTTAATGATTAAAAAAGAATTTAATGAATCTATACCAAATATATTGTTATCAACCTTTGTAACAACAGTTTTAAGTGTATTCATTAATTTCGATATTCAACCTAGTGGGTAATGTTTATGTGCAAAGTTGTTTTTGATTAGGTTTGTATCCGACAACTTATGGTGAAATGGCCACACTGACAGCATGCGTTGTAGGAAATGAAACCGAATGTCAACACAGTTGGAATGTGACTGTAATGCATTGTGATGAATACAATGTTGCATATTTGAAACCTTACTATTACATGACGAACTGTGGCAGATATTGTATGGGTGAGCATGTTACTATGAACACTATATTATACAAGGAACATGTGTTAGCAAATGTAAATTATCCAGCGCCTCACAAGGCTAGCAGATAACGAATTTCCTCATTCCATTTTATGTACACAATACTAGTAATAGATGTAAAATATATTTTAATATACATTATGGTAAATACAAACGGAAATGACATGAGCAATACATGATATATAAGATAATAAAAATTTCAAAAGATTTTGAAAATTTGCTCGAATGTAAACAAACTGGTCGGGTAGAGAAAAATCTTGAACCACAGCCAAGTTATGTCAGTTGAAATGTTAGTTTGTAAGAAAACTGCTTTTAAAACAACCTTGCTAAAAATATCCTAGTGATATGTGTGCATTATACAACAATGGGTTCTGATAATAGGATAAATTTATATCTAAAGATGTTTAGTCATCAAAAAAGAATAATACATCAATATTATTTTTCGGTGAACATATATGAAATGTAAACAATACTTTGCGTTCATATGTAAATTGAACTTTATGATTTCAAAGTGTGAGAGAGAATTGAATAATAAGAAAGTTATTCGGCGAAATAGACCAATCGTGTAATAAGACAGTAAATGTCACGTTTCTATATTTTAAAATATATACATGTTTAAGACCTTTAGTAAGAAAGAAAATCACTGTACTCTAAAGGTTAAAAATGTTAACTTTATTTGATAAATAAAAGCAACAGTAGTGTACCGCTGCTTGAGTTACTTTTGATTGTGCATGCACGCTTGAATACAAAGCTTCTACTTACTGTCATATCTTTCATTCGAACAATCGGGAATTTTATTGGCCATGCAATTTTTTGTCATTTGTTTACGTACGATATGGTATCATCTTAATTTGACCTATGTGTAAAATATCCTTTTAGATTTTGGTGAATTCATTTTTAGCAGAAGACAAAAGACTTGATTAAACTAACATTGGTATGATTTTGGTAGCATGTGGATGCAGTATAATGGTAAAACAAGCATAATATAGTCTTATGTGGGTTTTCTTCTTCTTCAGAATACACAAATGATCCCTGTTCAAACTACAGCGTAATAGATTATGACTTCACCAGACATCAAGACTACTACGATTATTCATACATGTACAACTGTGATGACTTTTGGTCAGGAGGGTGGTATTATTTTGAAGGCGGTTATAACTTGTCAACAAGTCCGGCATCGTCCGGTCAGTGTGGATCGTATTATCCAATTTGGATTAATGGTAAGATCTATAAAAAACAATCCGTCATTGTGCCGTTTCTATGGAAATTGTTCAAAAATATGATCTCTTTAATGTTTTTTTTATTAAAGTATTCATCGTTTTTACTTTCTAACTTATTGTTGAGGTTGTGTTATTGAACTGGTTTTCTTTTTTGTGTTCGTTTTAATTGTCTCTCGATGAAATATGGATGGTATTTGATTTGAAATAAATGAATTTTCCTGCACTATTCCGAAATAAAAGTTATTTAAAAAACGTGCTTTTGGTGCCTAAAACAAGATTTCATATCAATTTCAGGATAAATTGCAAAGTTGGTTTTGGAAGCTATTCAATCTATGCGTGTCAAATGAAGGTAATGCAACAATGTTTTAAATATTAAATAATTTGTTTTTAAATTAACAGAAACAATTGAACAAACAGATGACACCGATCTTGTATATCTCAGAGCATGTGAAGGAGGTCATTGGTCTGAATGTGCTTATTCCTGGAGTATACCAACATTGAAATGTGGAACTAAAAACATTATGTATCTTAGACAGAAAGGAATGTGTGGCAGATTCTGTCTAGGTTGGTATTTATATATTATTTGACATATGTCCAATCATCATTAAATTAAAATTGCATAATTAACAGAAAATACTTTGTCGATTTTGAAATCAAATTGAAAATGTAGAAAGTCGAATCGATATTTAAAAAGCAGTGTATACTTCAGCTCCTAACCACAAAATAAGATTATCAATTTTGACATCATAATTATCTGTATAACGGACTGAAAATATGTGTTTGTCGGTGTTTCAATGACGTTGACTATCATTTGAGGAAACATTTTAAAAACATGTTCATTCAAACAGGAATTTTGCTATGCTTCTGACAAATTCTAAACCACAATGTAATCAATGATAAAGTGGGCCCATTACTCTGACCAAACAATAGGATTAACAGTGATATTGTAATGTATAAACAAGTATCGATTTGTGGAAATAACATAAAAAGTCAATTTCAAAACAGAAAGCAATATGAAAATTCAGAATTTTCAGTTTTAGGTTTCAGCTTGATCTCGATATGTATAGGCTCTGTATCACTTTGAACAGGCTGTTAAATCAAATGAAGAGGTTTCATCATTTTTGTTTGTAGAATCGAGAAACTCCTCTGAGGTTTCTACCACCCCATCATATGTGTGGGATGAGCCTTGTCACTGGCACAATATAATTACAAGTAATTTTGAGAGATCTGTCAATTATACACTGCAAAGTGGAGAACATGATAACTGTTACGACTGGGATATCCACATAGAAGCATGGTATAAATTTAGTGGAAACGAGAGCATACCAACGAATCCTCCTAAGCAGGGACAGTGTGGTTCATCTTCTCCTATATGGCTGGATGGTGAATATATAATATTCTTTAGATGATATATATGTGAATGTTATCTGACAAAGAAATGTTTAATGTTAATGATTAAAAAAGAATTTAATGAATCTATACCAAATATATTGTTATCAACCTTTGTAACAACAGTTTTAAGTGTATTCATTAATTTCGATATTCAACCTAGTGGGTAATGTTTATGTGCAAAGTTGTTTTTGATTAGGTTTGTATCCGACAACTTATGGTGAAATGGCCACACTGACAGCATGCGTTGTAGGAAATGAAACCGAATGTCAACACAGTTGGAATGTGACTGTAATGCATTGTGATGAATACAATGTTGCATATTTGAAACCTTACTATTACATGACGAACTGTGGCAGATATTGTATGGGTGAGCATGTTACTATGAACACTATATTATACAAGGAACATGTGTTAGCAAATGTAAATTATCCAGCGCCTCACAAGGCTAGCAGATAACGAATTTCCTCATTCCATTTTATGTACACAATACTAGTAATAGATGTAAAATATATTTTAATATACATTATGGTAAATACAAACGGAAATGACATGAGCAATACATGATATATAAGATAATAAAAATTTCAAAAGATTTTGAAAATTTGCTCGAATGTAAACAAACTGGTCGGGTAGAGAAAAATCTTGAACCACAGCCAAGTTATGTCAGTTGAAATGTTAGTTTGTAAGAAAACTGCTTTTAAAACAACCTTGCTAAAAATATCCTAGTGATATGTGTGCATTATACAACAATGGGTTCTGATAATAGGATAAATTTATATCTAAAGATGTTTAGTCATCAAAAAAGAATAATACATCAATATTATTTTTCGGTGAACATATATGAAATGTAAACAATACTTTGCGTTCATATGTAAATTGAACTTTATGATTTCAAAGTGTGAGAGAGAATTGAATAATAAGAAAGTTATTCGGCGAAATAGACCAATCGTGTAATAAGACAGTAAATGTCACGTTTCTATATTTTAAAATATATACATGTTTAAGACCTTTAGTAAGAAAGAAAATCACTGTACTCTAAAGGTTAAAAATGTTAACTTTATTTGATAAATAAAAGCAACAGTAGTGTACCGCTGCTTGAGTTACTTTTGATTGTGCATGCACGCTTGAATACAAAGCTTCTACTTACTGTCATATCTTTCATTCGAACAATCGGGAATTTTATTGGCCATGCAATTTTTTGTCATTTGTTTACGTACGATATGGTATCATCTTAATTTGACCTATGTGTAAAATATCCTTTTAGATTTTGGTGAATTCATTTTTAGCAGAAGACAAAAGACTTGATTAAACTAACATTGGTATGATTTTGGTAGCATGTGGATGCAGTATAATGGTAAAACAAGCATAATATAGTCTTATGTGGGTTTTCTTCTTCTTCAGAATACACAAATGATCCCTGTTCAAACTACAGCGTAATAGATTATGACTTCACCAGACATCAAGACTACTACGATTATTCATACATGTACAACTGTGATGACTTTTGGTCAGGAGGGTGGTATTATTTTGAAGGCGGTTATAACTTGTCAACAAGTCCGGCATCGTCCGGTCAGTGTGGATCGTATTATCCAATTTGGATTAATGGTAAGATCTATAAAAAACAATCCGTCATTGTGCCGTTTCTATGGAAATTGTTCAAAAATATGATCTCTTTAATGTTTTTTTTATTAAAGTATTCATCGTTTTTACTTTCTAACTTATTGTTGAGGTTGTGTTATTGAACTGGTTTTCTTTTTTGTGTTCGTTTTAATTGTCTCTCGATGAAATATGGATGGTATTTGATTTGAAATAAATGAATTTTCCTGCACTATTCCGAAATAAAAGTTATTTAAAAAACGTGCTTTTGGTGCCTAAAACAAGATTTCATATCAATTTCAGGATAAATTGCAAAGTTGGTTTTGGAAGCTATTCAATCTATGCGTGTCAAATGAAGGTAATGCAACAATGTTTTAAATATTAAATAATTTGTTTTTAAATTAACAGAAACAATTGAACAAACAGATGACACCGATCTTGTATATCTCAGAGCATGTGAAGGAGGTCATTGGTCTGAATGTGCTTATTCCTGGAGTATACCAACATTGAAATGTGGAACTAAAAACATTATGTATCTTAGACAGAAAGGAATGTGTGGCAGATTCTGTCTAGGTTGGTATTTATATATTATTTGACATATGTCCAATCATCATTAAATTAAAATTGCATAATTAACAGAAAATACTTTGTCGATTTTGAAATCAAATTGAAAATGTAGAAAGTCGAATCGATATTTAAAAAGCAGTGTATACTTCAGCTCCTAACCACAAAATAAGATTATCAATTTTGACATCATAATTATCTGTATAACGGACTGAAAATATGTGTTTGTCGGTGTTTCAATGACGTTGACTATCATTTGAGGAAACATTTTAAAAACATGTTCATTCAAACAGGAATTTTGCTATGCTTCTGACAAATTCTAAACCACAATGTAATCAATGATAAAGTGGGCCCATTACTCTGACCAAACAATAGGATTAACAGTGATATTGTAATGTATAAACAAGTATCGATTTGTGGAAATAACATAAAAAGTCAATTTCAAAACAGAAAGCAATATGAAAATTCAGAATTTTCAGTTTTAGGTTTCAGCTTGATCTCGATATGTATAGGCTCTGTATCACTTTGAACAGGCTGTTAAATCAAATGAAGAGGTTTCATCATTTTTGTTTGTAGAATCGAGAAACTCCTCTGAGGTTTCTACCACCCCATCATATGTGTGGGATGAGCCTTGTCACTGGCACAATATAATTACAAGTAATTTTGAGAGATCTGTCAATTATACACTGCAAAGTGGAGAACATGATAACTGTTACGACTGGGATATCCACATAGAAGCATGGTATAAATTTAGTGGAAACGAGAGCATACCAACGAATCCTCCTAAGCAGGGACAGTGTGGTTCATCTTCTCCTATATGGCTGGATGGTGAATATATAATATTCTTTAGATGATATATATGTGAATGTTATCTGACAAAGAAATGTTTAATGTTAATGATTAAAAAAGAATTTAATGAATCTATACCAAATATATTGTTATCAACCTTTGTAACAACAGTTTTAAGTGTATTCATTAATTTCGATATTCAACCTAGTGGGTAATGTTTATGTGCAAAGTTGTTTTTGATTAGGTTTGTATCCGACAACTTATGGTGAAATGGCCACACTGACAGCATGCGTTGTAGGAAATGAAACCGAATGTCAACACAGTTGGAATGTGACTGTAATGCATTGTGATGAATACAATGTTGCATATTTGAAACCTTACTATTACATGACGAACTGTGGCAGATATTGTATGGGTGAGCATGTTACTATGAACACTATATTATACAAGGAACATGTGTTAGCAAATGTAAATTATCCAGCGCCTCACAAGGCTAGCAGATAACGAATTTCCTCATTCCATTTTATGTACACAATACTAGTAATAGATGTAAAATATATTTTAATATACATTATGGTAAATACAAACGGAAATGACATGAGCAATACATGATATATAAGATAATAAAAATTTCAAAAGATTTTGAAAATTTGCTCGAATGTAAACAAACTGGTCGGGTAGAGAAAAATCTTGAACCACAGCCAAGTTATGTCAGTTGAAATGTTAGTTTGTAAGAAAACTGCTTTTAAAACAACCTTGCTAAAAATATCCTAGTGATATGTGTGCATTATACAACAATGGGTTCTGATAATAGGATAAATTTATATCTAAAGATGTTTAGTCATCAAAAAAGAATAATACATCAATATTATTTTTCGGTGAACATATATGAAATGTAAACAATACTTTGCGTTCATATGTAAATTGAACTTTATGATTTGAAAGTGTGAGAGAGAATTGAATAATAAGAAAGTTATTCGGCGAAATAGACCAATCGTGTAATAAGACAGTAAATGTCACGTTTCTATATTTTAAAATATATACATGTTTAAGACCTTTAGTAAGAAAGAAAATCACTGTACTCTAAAGGTTAAAAATGTTAACTTTATTTGATAAATAAAAGCAACAGTAGTGTACCGCTGCTTGAGTTACTTTTGATTGTGCATGCACGCTTGAATACAAAGCTTCTACTTACTGTCATATCTTTCATTCGAACAATCGGGAATTTTATTGGCCATGCAATTTTTTGTCATTTGTTTACGTACGATATGGTATCATCTTAATTTGACCTATGTGTAAAATATCCTTTTAGATTTTGGTGAATTCATTTTTAGCAGAAGACAAAAAACTTGATTAAACTAACATTGGTATGATTTTGGTAGCATGTGGATGCAGTATAATGGTAAAACAAGCATAATATAGTCTTATGTGGGTTTTCTTCTTCTTCAGAATACACAAATGATCCCTGTTCAAACTACAGCGTAATAGATTATGACTTCACCAGACATCAAGACTACTACGATTATTCATACATGTACAACTGTGATGACTTTTGGTCAGGAGGGTGGTATTATTTTGAAGGCGGTTATAACTTGTCAACAAGTCCGGCATCGTCCGGTCAGTGTGGATCGTATTATCCAATTTGGATTAATGGTAAGATCTATAAAAAACAATCCGTCATTGTGCCGTTTCTATGGAAATTGTTCAAAAATATGATCTCTTTAATGTTTTTTTTATTAAAGTATTCATCGTTTTTACTTTCTAACTTATTGTTGAGGTTGTGTTATTGAACTGGTTTTCTTTTTTGTGTTCGTTTTAATTGTCTCTCGATGAAATATGGATGGTATTTGATTTGAAATAAATGAATTTTCCTGCACTATTCCGAAATAAAAGTTATTTAAAAAACGTGCTTTTGGTGCCTAAAACAAGATTTCATATCAATTTCAGGATAAATTGCAAAGTTGGTTTTGGAAGCTATTCAATCTATGCGTGTCAAATGAAGGTAATGCAACAATGTTTTAAATATTAAATAATTTGTTTTTAAATTAACAGAAACAATTGAACAAACAGATGACACCGATCTTGTATATCTCAGAGCATGTGAAGGAGGTCATTGGTCTGAATGTGCTTATTCCTGGAGTATACCAACATTGAAATGTGGAACTAAAAACATTATGTATCTTAGACAGAAAGGAATGTGTGGCAGATATTGTCTAGGTTGGTATTTATATATTATTTGACATATGTCCAATCATCATTAAATTAAAATTGCATAATTAACAGAAAATACTTTGTCGATTTTGAAATCAAATTGAAAATGTAGAAAGTCGAATCGATATTTAAAAAGCAGTGTATACTTCAGCTCCTAACCACAAAATAAGATTATCAATTTTGACATCATAATTATCTGTATAACGGACTGAAAATATGTGTTTGTCGGTGTTTCAATGACGTTGACTATCATTTGAGGAAACATTTTAAAAACATGTTCATTCAAACAGGAATTTTGCTATGCTTCTGACAAATTCTAAACCACAATGTAATCAATGATAAAGTGGGCCCATTACTCTGACCAAACAATAGGATTAGCAGTGATATTGTAATGTATAAACAAGTATCGATTTGTGGAAATAACATAAAAAGTCAATTTCAAAACAGAAAGCAATATGAAAATTCAGAATTTTCAGTTTTAGGTTTCAGCTTGATCTCGATATGTATAGGCTCTGTATCACTTTGAACAGGCTGTTAAATCAAATGAAGAGGTTTCATCATTTTTGTTTGTAGAATCGAGAAACTCCTCTGAGGTTTCTACCACCCCATCATATGTGTGGGATGAGCCTTGTCACTGGCACAATATAATTACAAGTAATTTTGAGAGATCTGTCAATTATACACTGCAAAGTGGAGAACATGATAACTGTTACGACTGGGATATCCACATAGAAGCATGGTATAAATTTAGTGGAAACGAGAGCATACCAACGAATCCTCCTAAGCAGGGACAGTGTGGTTCATCTTCTCCTATATGGCTGGATGGTGAATATATAATATTCTTTAGATGATATATATGTGAATGTTATCTGACAAAGAAATGTTTAATGTTAATGATTAAAAAAGAATTTAATGAATCTATACCAAATATATTGTTATCAACCTTTGTAACAACAGTTTTAAGTGTATTCATTAATTTCGATATTCAACCTAGTGGGTAATGTTTATGTGCAAAGTTGTTTTTGATTAGGTTTGTATCCGACAACTTATGGTGAAATGGCCACACTGACAGCATGCGTTGTAGGAAATGAAACCGAATGTCAACACAGTTGGAATGTGACTGTAATGCATTGTGATGAATACAATGTTGCATATTTGAAACCTTACTATTACATGACGAACTGTGGCAGATATTGTATGGGTGAGCATGTTACTATGAACACTATATTATACAAGGAACATGTGTTAGCAAATGTAAATTATCCAGCGCCTCACAAGGCTAGCAGATAACGAATTTCCTCATTCCATTTTATGTACACAATACTAGTAATAGATGTAAAATATATTTTAATATACATTATGGTAAATACAAACGGAAATGACATTAGCAATACATGATATATAAGATAATAAAAATTTCAAAAGATTTTGAAAATTTGCTCGAATGTAAACAAACTGGTCGGGTAGAGAAAAATCTTGAACCACAGCCAAGTTATGTCAGTTGAAATGTTAGTTTGTAAGAAAACTGCTTTTAAAACAACCTTGCTAAAAATATCCTAGTGATATGTGTGCATTATACAACAATGGGTTCTGATAATAGGATAAATTTATATCTAAAGATGTTTAGTCATCAAAAAAGAATAATACATCAATATTATTTTTCGGTGAACATATATGAAATGTAAACAATACTTTGCGTTCATATGTAAATTGAACTTTATGATTTGAAAGTGTGAGAGAGAATTGAATAATAAGAAAGTTATTCGGCGAAATAGACCAATCGTGTAATAAGACAGTAAATGTCACGTTTCTATATTTTAAAATATATACATGTTTAAGACCTTTAGTAAGAAAGAAAATCACTGTACTCTAAAGGTTAAAAATGTTAACTTTATTTGATAAATAAAAGCAACAGTAGTGTACCGCTGCTTGAGTTACTTTTGATTGTGCATGCACGCTTGAATACAAAGCTTCTACTTACTGTCATATCTTTCATTCGAACAATCGGGAATTTTATTGGCCATGCAATTTTTTGTCATTTGTTTACGTACGATATGGTATCATCTTAATTTGACCTATGTGTAAAATATCCTTTTAGATTTTGGTGAATTCATTTTTAGCAGAAGACAAAAGACTTGATTAAACTAACATTGGTATGATTTTGGTAGCATGTGGATGCAGTATAATGGTAAAACAAGCATAATATAGTCCTATGTGGGTTTTCTTCTTCTTCAGAATACACAAATGATCCCTGTTCAAACTACAGCGTAATAGATTATGACTTCACCAGACATCAAGACTACTACGATTATTCATACATGTACAACTGTGATGACTTTTGGTCAGGAGGGTGGTATTATTTTGAAGGCGGTTATAACTTGTCAACAAGTCCGGCATCGTCCGGTCAGTGTGGATCGTATTATCCAATTTGGATTAATGGTAAGATCTATAAAAAACAATCCGTCATTGTGCCGTTTCTATGGAAATTGTTCAAAAATATGATCTCTTTAATGTTTTTTTTATTAAAGTATTCATCGTTTTTACTTTCTAACTTATTGTTGAGGTTGTGTTATTGAACTGGTTTTCTTTTTTGTGTTCGTTTTAATTGTCTCTCGATGAAATATGGATGGTATTTGATTTGAAATAAATGAATTTTCCTGCACTATTCCGAAATAAAAGTTATTTAAAAAACGTGCTTTTGGTGCCTAAAACAAGATTTCATATCAATTTCAGGATAAATTGCAAAGTTGGTTTTGGAAGCTATTCAATCTATGCGTGTCAAATGAAGGTAATGCAACAATGTTTTAAATATTAAATAATTTGTTTTTAAATTAACAGAAACAATTGAACAAACAGATGACACCGATCTTGTATATCTCAGAGCATGTGAAGGAGGTCATTGGTCTGAATGTGCTTATTCCTGGAGTATACCAACATTGAAATGTGGAACTAAAAACATTATGTATCTTAGACAGAAAGGAATGTGTGGCAGATTCTGTCTAGGTTGGTATTTATATATTATTTGACATATGTCCAATCATCATTAAATTAAAATTGCATAATTAACAGAAAATACTTTGTCGATTTTGAAATCAAATTGAAAATGTAGAAAGTCGAATCGATATTTAAAAAGCAGTGTATACTTCAGCTCCTAACCACAAAATAAGATTATCAATTTTGACATCATAATTATCTGTATAACGGACTGAAAATATGTGTTTGTCGGTGTTTCAATGACGTTGACTATCATTTGAGGAAACATTTTAAAAACATGTTCATTCAAACAGGAATTTTGCTATGCTTCTGACAAATTCTAAACCACAATGTAATCAATGATAAAGGGGACTCTGACCAAACAATAGGATTAACAGTGATATTGTAATGTATAAACAAGTATCGATTTGTGGAAATAACATAAAAAGTCAATTTCAAAACAGAAAGCAATATGAAAATTCAGAATTTTCAGTTTTAGGTTTCAGCTTGATCTCGATATGTATAGGCTCTGTATCACTTTGAACAGGCTGTTAAATCAAATGAAGAGGTTTCATCATTTTTGTTTGTAGAATCGAGAAACTCCTCTGAGGTTTCTACCACCCCATCATATGTGTGGGATGAGCCTTGTCACTGGCACAATATAATTACAAGTAATTTTGAGAGATCTGTCAATTATACACTGCAAAGTGGAGAACATGATAACTGTTACGACTGGGATATCCACATAGAAGCATGGTATAAATTTAGTGGAAACGAGAGCATACCAACGAATCCTCCTAAGCAGGGACAGTGTGGTTCATCTTCTCCTATATGGCTGGATGGTGAATATATAATATTCTTTAGATGATATATATGTGAATGTTATCTGACAAAGAAATGTTTAATGTTAATGATTAAAAAAGAATTTAATGAATCTATACCAAATATATTGTTATCAACCTTTGTAACAACAGTTTTAAGTGTATTCATTAATTTCGATATTCAACCTAGTGGGTAATGTTTATGTGCAAAGTTGTTTTTGATTAGGTTTGTATCCGACAACTTATGGTGAAATGGCCACACTGACAGCATGCGTTGTAGGAAATGAAACCGAATGTCAACACAGTTGGAATGTGACTGTAATGCATTGTGATGAATACAATGTTGCATATTTGAAACCTTACTATTACATGACGAACTGTGGCAGATATTGTATGGGTGAGCATGTTACTATGAACACTATATTATACAAGGAACATGTGTTAGCAAATGTAAATTATCCAGCGCCTCACAAGGCTAGCAGATAACGAATTTCCTCATTCCATTTTATGTACACAATACTAGTAATAGATGTAAAATATATTTTAATATACATTATGGTAAATACAAACGGAAATGACATGAGCAATACATGATATATAAGATAATAAAAATTTCAAAAGATTTTGAAAATTTGCTCGAATGTAAACAAACTGGTCGGGTAGAGAAAAATCTTGAACCACAGCCAAGTTATGTCAGTTGAAATGTTAGTTTGTAAGAAAACTGCTTTTAAAACAACCTTGCTAAAAATATCCTAGTGATATGTGTGCATTATACAACAATGGGTTCTGATAATAGGATAAATTTATATCTAAAGATGTTTAGTCATCAAAAAAGAATAATACATCAATATTATTTTTCGGTGAACATATATGAAATGTAAACAATACTTTGCGTTCATATGTAAATTGAACTTTATGATTTCAAAGTGTGAGAGAGAATTGAATAATAAGAAAGTTATTCGGCGAAATAGACCAATCGTGTAATAAGACAGTAAATGTCACGTTTCTATATTTTAAAATATATACATGTTTAAGACCTTTAGTAAGAAAGAAAATCACTGTACTCTAAAGGTTAAAAATGTTAACTTTATTTGATAAATAAAAGCAACAGTAGTGTACCGCTGCTTGAGTTACTTTTGATTGTGCATGCACGCTTGAATACAAAGCTTCTACTTACTGTCATATCTTTCATTCGAACAATCGGGAATTTTATTGGCCATGCAATTTTTTGTCATTTGTTTACGTACGATATGGTATCATCTTAATTTGACCTATGTGTAAAATATCCTTTTAGATTTTGGTGAATTCATTTTTAGCAGAAGACAAAAGACTTGATTAAACTAACATTGGTATGATTTTGGTAGCATGTGGATGCAGTATAATGGTAAAACAAGCATAATATAGTCTTATGTGGGTTTTCTTCTTCTTCAGAATACACAAATGATCCCTGTTCAAACTACAGCGTAATAGATTATGACTTCACCAGACATCAAGACTACTACGATTATTCATTCATGTACAACTGTGATGACTTTTGGTCAGGAGGGTGGTATTATTTTGAAGGCGGTTATAACTTGTCAACAAGTCCGGCATCGTCCGGTCAGTGTGGATCGTATTATCCAATTTGGATTAATGGTAAGATCTATAAAAAACAATCCGTCATTGTGCCGTTTCTATGGAAATTGTTCAAAAATATGATCTCTTTAATGTTTTTTTTTATTAAAAGTATTCATCGTTTTTGCTTTCTAACTTATTGTTGAGGTTGTGTTATTGAACTGGTTTTCTTTTTTGTGTTCGTTTTAATTGTCTCTCGATGAAATATGGATGGTATTTGATTTGAAATAAATGAATTTTCCTGCACTATTCCGAAATAAAAGTTATTTAAAAAACGTGCTTTTGGTGCCTAAAACAAGATTTCATATCAATTTCAGGATAAATTGCAAAGTTGGTTTTGGAAGCTATTCAATCTATGCGTGTCAAATGAAGGTAATGCAACAATGTTTTAAATATTGAATAATTTGTTTTTAAATTAACAGAAACAATTGAACAAACAGATGACACCGATCTTGTATATCTCAGAGCATGTGAAGGAGGTCATTGGTCTGAATGTGCTTATTCCTGGAGTATACCAACATTGAAATGTGGAACTAAAAACATTATGTATCTTAGACAGAAAGGAATGTGTGGCAGATTCTGTCTAGGTTGGTATTTATATATTATTTGACATTTGTCCAATCATCATTAAATTAAAATTGCATAATTAACAGAAAATACTTTGTCGATTTTGAAATCAAATTGAAAATGTAGAAAGTCGAATCCATATTTAAAAAGCAGTGTATACTTCAGCTCCTAACCACAAAATAAGATTACAAATTTTGACATCATAATTATCTGTATAACGGACTAAAAATATGTGTTTGTCGGTGTTTCAATGACGTTGACTATCATGTGAGGAAACATTTTAAAAACATGTTCATTCAAACAGGAATTTTGCTATGCTTCTGACAAATGCTAAACCACAATGAAAGCAATGATCAAGTGGGCCCATTACTCTGATCAAACAATATGATTAACAGTGATATTGTAATGTATAAACAAGTATCGATTTGTGGAAATAACATAAAAAGTCAATTTCAAAACAGAAAGGAATATGAAAATTCAGAATTTTCAGTTTTAGGTTTCAGCTTGATCTCGATATGTATAGGCTCTGTATCACTTTGAACAGGCTGTTAAATCAAATGAAGAGGTTTTATCTTTTTTGTTTGTAGAATCGAGAAACTCCTCTGAGGTTTCTACCACCCCATCATATGTGTGGGATGAGCCTTGTCACTGGCACAATATAATTACAAGTAATTTTGAGAGATCTGTCAATTATACACTGCAAAGTGGAGAACATGATAACTGTTACGACTGGGATATCCACATAGAAGCATGGTATAAATTTAGTGGAAACGAGAGCATACCAACGAATCCTCCTAAGCAGGGACAGTGTGGTTCATCTTCTCCTATATGGCTGGATGGTGAATATATAATATTCTTTAGATGATATATATGTGAATTTTATCTGACAAAGAAGTGTTTAATGTTAATGATTTGAAAAGAATTTAATAAATCTATACCAAATATATTGTTATCAACCTTTGTAACAACAGTTTTAATATATTCATTAATTTAGATATTCAACCTAGTGGGCAATGTTTATATGCAAAGTTGTTTTTGATTAGGTTTGTATCCGACAACTTATGGTGAAATGGCCACACTGACAGCATGCGTTGTAGGAAATGAAACCGAATGTCAACACAGTTGGAATGTGACTGTAATGCATTGTGATGAATATAATGTTGCATATTTGAAACCTTACTATTACATGACAAACTGTGGCAGATATTGTATGGGTGAGCATGTTACTATGAACACAATATTATACAAGGAACATGTGTTAGCAAATGTATATCTTCCAGCGCCTCACAAGGCTAGCAGATAACGAATTTCCTCATTCCATTTTATGTACACAATACTATTAATAGATGTAAAATATATTTTAATATACATTATGGTAAATACAAACGGAAATGACATGAGTAATACATGATATATAAGATAATAAAAATTTCAAAAGATTTTGAAAATTTGCTCGAATGTAAACGAACTGGTCGGGTAGGGAAATGACCTTGAACCATAGCCAAGTTATGTCAGTTGAAATGTTAGTTTGTAAGAAAACTGCTTTTAAAACAACCTTGCTAAAAATATCGTAGTGATGTGTGTGCATTATCCAACACTGGGTTCTGATAATAGGATAAATTTATATCTAAAGATGTTTAGTCATCAAAAAAGAATAATACATCAATATTATTGTTCGGTGAAAATATATGAAATGTAAACAATACTTTGCGTTCATATGTAATTTGAACTTTATGAGTTCAAAGTGTGAGAGAGAATTGAATAATGAGAAAGTTATTCGGCGAAATAGACCAATCGTGTAAGACAGTAAATGTCACGTTTCTACATTTTAAAATATATACATGTTTAAGACCCTTAGCAAGAAAGAAAATCCCTGTGCACTAAAGGTTAAAAATGTTAACTTTATTTGATAAATAAAAGCAACAGTAGTGTACCGCTGCTTGAGTTACTTTTGATTGTGCATGCACGCTTGAATTCAAAGCTTCTACTTACTGTCATAGCTTTCATTCGAACAATCGGGAATTTTATTGGCCATGCAATTTTTTGTCATTTGTTTACGTACGATATGGTATCATCTTAATTTGACCTATATGTAAAATATCCTTTTAGATATTGGTGAATTCATTTTTAGAAGAAGACAAAAGACTTCATTAAATTAACATTTGTATGATTTTGGTAGCATGTGGATGCAGTATAATGGTAAAACAAGCATAAAGTCTTATTTGGGTTTTTTTCTTCTTCAGAATACACAAATGATCCCTGTTCAAACTACAGCGTAATAGATTATGACTTCACCAGACATCAAGACTACTACGATTATTCATACATGTACAACTGTGATGACTTTTGGTCAGGAGGGTGGTATTATTTTGAAGGCGGTTATAACTTGTCAACAAGTCCGGCATCGTCCGGTCAGTGTGGATCGTATTATCCAATTTGGATTAATGGTAAGATTTATCAAAAACAATCCGTCATTTTGCCGTTTCTATGGAAATTGTTCAAAATATGATCTCTTTAATGTTTTTTTTTATTAAAAGTATTCATCGTTCTCCCTTTCTAACCTATTGTTGAGGTTGTGTTATTGAACTGGTTTTCTTTTTTGTGTTCGTTTTAATTGTCTCTTGATGAAATATGGATGGTATTTGATTTGAAATAAATGAATTTTCCTGCACTATTCCGAAATAAAAATTGTTCTCAAAAGGTGCATTTGGTGCCTAAACTAGCTTTCATATCGTGAAAGGATTAATAACAAAGAAGTTTTTGGAAGGTTTTCAATCTAAACGTGTCAAATGAAAGGTAATGTAACATTTTTTTGAATATTGAATAATTTGTTTTTAAATTAACAGAAACAATTGAGCAAACAGATGACACCGATCTTGTATATCTCAGAGCATGTGAAGGAGGTCATTGGTCTGAATGTTCTTACACCTGGAGCATACCAACATTGAAATGTGGAACTAAAAACATTATGTATCTTAGACAGAAAGGAATGTGCGGCAGATACTGTCTAGGTTAGCATTTCTATATATTAATTGACATAATGTGTAATGGTCATTTAATTAAAATTACACATCTGAAAGAAAATATTTGGTCGATTTTGAATTTAATCGGAAAATGTAGATTGCCGATTCCACAGATAAGAATCAGTGTGTATTTTAGCTCATTACTATAATTTCCCCAAATTGTACCATCAGGAATATCTGTATTACTGACTGAAAGTGTGTATAGGTGGCACGGTAGTATTTGCATTCCAGAATTTAGGTTGCTCTTTTGTGTACCCTATTACGTTAATGTATCTAAACAGAGTGATTGGACAAAAAATACAGTATCAACTGAACATACTTTCCTAAACTGAGGGATGAATCAGGTGTAGAAAAATATGAAATAATTTTACATACAGATGAAAATGAATTTTTGAGAATTTTTTTAAATGTTGTATTCACTGCACCATAAAAGATCTAAAAGTACTAGTGGCCTTTTTTTTTTTTAAAATAGCAGAAAAAGTAAACGGTCATGATACATATTCAAATTCATTTCTGAATAGTAAAATGAAAGTACTTCAGTTAGCTGTGAATGTAGAAATTTTTGCAGTGTTAGAAAGTGGTGAAAATTCTAAAAAGGCTATCATTATGGCCAGGAGATACTACCGTGTCACCTATATCTCATTATTATATAATGAGTTATCGGTGTTTCATTGACGTTTCCTCGTCATTTGTGGAAACATCTGGAAAATCAGTTAATTCTGAAATAAACTTTGATATTCGTTGCATTCTGTTATATGCACATTTATAATGACTGTCGTAATAGATTGTGGCTATCATTTACAATAGACAATGAGATTTTTAAAATAAAAGTCGAATACAATATAGATAGAAACATGAAAATTCACAAACTGTCAGATTTCTGTGTAATCTAGATCTGCAATACATATAGACGACCTAACATTATAATCAAATGAAGAAGTTTATCTTTTTTGTTTGCAGAATCGAGAAACTCCTCTGAGGTTTCTACCACACCATCGTATGTGTGGGATGAGCCTTGTCGCTGGCACAATATAATTACAAGTCATTTTGAGAGATCTGTCAATTATACACTGCAAAGTGGAGAATATGAAGAATGTTATGACTGGGAGATCCACTTTGAAGGATGGTACAAATTCAGTGGAAACGAGAGCATTCCAACGAACCCTCCAAAGCCGGGACAGTGTGGTTCATCTTATCCTATATGGCTGGATGGTGAGTATATAATATTCGTTGATGATATATATTTGATTTTTTTCTGACAAAGAAATGTTCAACCAATCATGATTCAAAAAGAATCGAAAAAAATGATATTAATCAATACCAAATATAATGTTATCAACCGTTGTAAGAGCAATTTAAAGAATATTCATTTGTTCTCATATAATTATAACCAACTAAGCAATGTTGATATGCAAATTTGATTTTTGTTAGGTTTGTATCCTACAACTTATGGTGAAATGGCCACACTTACAGCATGCGTTGTAGGAAATGAAACCGAATGTCAACACAGTTGGAATGTTACTGTAATGCAATGTGACGGATACAATGTTGCTCATTTGAAACCTGCATATTACATGATGAACTGTGGCAGATATTGTATGGGTGAGCATGTTACTGTAAACACTAATACAAGGAACATATGTAAGAAAATGCAAATGTTCCAGCTCTAAACAAGGGGGCAAACAATATAATTATATATTTATTAGGACAATTGACGAATCGAGTGTTATGACAGGAAATTAAACGTATCTCTATTTTAAGTTATATACAAGTTTAAGATCCTTAGTTAGAAATAAAATCCCTGTTCCCCAAACGTTAAAATTGTTAACTTTTATTTGATAAATATAAGTAACAATAGTATACCGCTGTTTGAGTTACTTTTTATTGTGCATGCACGCTTGGACACAAAGTATCTATTTACAGTCATAGCATTCATTCTATAAATCAGGACTTTTATTGGCCATGTTATTGTTTACCATTTGTTTACCTATACTATTGTATCATCTCAATTTCACTTATATGTAAAATATCCTTCCAGATTTTGATAAATTCATTTTTAACAGAAGACTTGATTAATTTAACATTGGTATGGTTTTAGTTACATATGAATGCAGTATGATTGTAATACGAGCATAGTCTTATGTTGTGTTTTCTTCAGAATACACAAATGACCCCTGTTCAAACTACAGCATAATAGATTATGACTTCACTAGACATCAAGACTACTACGATTATTCATACATGTACAACTGTGATAACTATTGGTCAGGAGGGTGGTATTATTTTGAAGGCGGTTATAACTTATCAACAAGTCCGGTATCGCCTGGTCAGTGTGGATCGTATAATCCGATTTGGATAAATGGTAAGATTTATCAAACGAACAATGTCACTTTGCTTTTTTTAGGGAAATTGTTGAAAATAATATCTCTTGATTTGTTATTTTTTGTTTATATTATTTATTGTATTTCGATTTCTATTCTGCTGCTGTAAATAAGTTTCTGAGTTGATTTTCTGTTCTATATCCATTTTGATTGTCTGTTGAAACTCGGATACTATTTGATTATCAAATATTTTGTTTCAGCACGATTTCAAAGAAATTAATTTTCAGAACGTGCATCATGATCTGATGCGTAAAACCAGATTTCAGATGTTGCAATTATTAATTTTGTAGTTATTTTAGAAGCTTTTCTTCTAGATTTGTGAAATACAGGTAATGTAACAATTTGCAAATTACTTGAATATTTGTCTTATTTACAGAAACTATTGAACAGACTGATGACACAGGTTTGGTATATCTAAGAGCATGCGAAGGAACTGATTGGTCCGATTGTGCTTACAGCTGGAGCATACCAACTATGAAATGTGGAAATAAAAACATTATGTATCTAAGACAGAAAGGAATGTGTGGCAGATACTGTCTAGGTTGGCCTTTTTATATCATTTCAATTATAAGCCTGGTACCTTTTAAAATTAAATCAATATTTCATTCATCATTTGAATAAAATAACACAACTAAAAGATGTTTTTTTACTATTTAAAAATAAAACCAAAAATTAGGAAGTCGAACCTTCAGTAGGAAACAGTGTGTAACGGTAACGGTTTATTTCTTCCTCTGTTTGATTTTATCCTGAGGATAATTTGTCCCGGTAATTTTTTTCCAGGCATGGTATTTCATAGGTTCATTTTTTCCAGAGGAGTGAAAATCTATCTGTGTTATGCAGATATTTTGTACCGGTCTATATTTGCCGTACACAGAACCGTGTGAAATAGAGTCCCATTAACTACTATGTAAGTTACTCACAATCAATATATACCTGACTATAATTATAAAATACTTCACAAAGGTAGACCAAATTTGCATAATTTATCAAAGGGAGGTAATTATGAGCAATTTATATTTTAAAGATATTAATATAATATATTTCTGAATCTATTTTATAGTGAAATTTTTCCTTCAGTCTTATTTTTGATATATTCATTTATATAAAAAGATGACTTACAACTTGATTTTATAAGACAGGTAACATTTCACAGGTAAAAACTATCCAGCTGTTAAATATGCTTTTGTTCCAATATATTATTATGCTATGATTTATCTGATTTCCATATAATCAACAACTACATCTCTGTCCCCAGACAAAACTGTTAAAAATATCATCATAATCAAATTCTTCTATTACTGTTAACAGTAGTAATGCAACTATATTTCTACCTTACTTTTAAATGTATATTTGTACTGAGATCTGAAAACAACTCACTTTTACATCATCGGTATTTCACTAACCTTATTTAATCATGATATTATTTTCACAATTGCGATCTTTGAAATTACTTCTGGTTTTCTTTCCTATGTTTCATGATAATTTTCTTTTTTGAAAGGATGATATTGACTTGAATATTTAAGGAAATTTTTTCAAGGATAATTTGTGAAATTATTTCTCATTATAATACATTTTTTTTAACAATTTCGCTTTATTTCAAATACACTATTATTATTTCATAGTATTTTGAAGGATAAGTTTTTTCTAATAACTATTCAATAAATTAACTACCCAGATAAAATTTCACGGGAAAGGAAAAAATATCCCAGGGAAATATTTTCCTCCGGATAGAAAAATAACAACAACTACTGTGACATTTTCTCCTCCGGATCAAATTTCACCCGGATATAATTTTGCTTTACATACAGACCCTTACTACAACATAATTTTCACAAATTGTTCCATTACGATTATCTCTTTTACTGTCTGCATGTATATATACAGCAGAATACTAAAGTGTCTGTCGGTGTTTTAATGACGCTTTACTATCATTTGAGGAAACATTCATTTTTATAAATTTCCTGTTTACAAAACTTTGAATTTTTTGAAAAACTAAGTATTTTCTTATCCCAGGCAAAGATTACATTAGCCGTATTTGGAACAACTTTTTTGGAATTTTGGATCCTAAATGCTCTTGAACTTTGTTCTTGTTTGGCTTTACAAATATTTTGATATGAGCGTCACTGATGAGTCTTATGTAGACGAAACGCGCGTCTGGCGTACTAAATTATAATCCTGGTACCTTTGATAACTATTGGAAAAAAGGGAAATTAAAAAAGGATCTTTGCAATTCTTCTGACAAATGCAAAACCACAATGCTTGCAAAGATCAATTATGTCCATTACTCTGATCAAACAATTGAATTAACCGTAATCTTGGAATATATATATACAAATATTCACTTTTTTTAAATAAAAATAAAAAAGTCGAGTTCAAAAAAGAAAAAAAATTAAAATTTAACATTTGTTTAGTTTTAGAAGTCAGCTTGATTTCGATACGTATAGGCACTTTATCAATCAATACAGGGTTTTATATCAATTGAAGAAGTTTCCTTTTGTTTGTAGAATCGAGAAACTCCTCTGAGGTTTCTACCACTCCATCGTATGTGTGGGACGAGCCTTGTCGCTGGCACAATATAATTACAAGTCATTTTGAGAGATCTGTCAATTATACATTACAAAGTGGAGAATATGATGAATGCTACGACTGGGAGATCCACATGGAAGGATGGTACAAATTCAGTGGAAACGAGAGCATTCCAACGAACCCTCCAAAGCCGGGACAGTGTGGTTCATCTTATCCTATATGGCTGGATGGTGAATATATGATATTCGTTGATGATATATATTTGAATTTTATCTGGCAAAGAAATGTTTAACCAATCATGATTTAAAAAGAATCGAAAAAAATGATATTAATAAATACCAGATATAATGTTATCAACCATTGTAAGAGCAATTTAAAGAATATTTATTTGTTCTCATATAATTATAACCAATTAAGCAATGTTGATTGCAAATTTGATTTTTGTCAGGTTTGTATCCTACAACTTATGGTGAAATGGCCACACTTACAGCATGCGTTGTAGGAAATGATACCGAATGTCAACACAGTTGGAATGTTACTGTAATGCAATGTGACGGATACAATGTTGCTCATTTGAAACCTGCATATTACATGATGAACTGTGGCAGATATTGTATGGGTGAGCATGTTACTGTAAACACTAATACAAGGAACATATGTAAGAAAATGCAAATGTTCCAGCTCTAAACAAGGGGGCAAACAATATAATTATATATTTATTAGGACAATTGACGAATCGAGTGTTATGACAGGAAATTAAACGTATCTCTATTTTAAGTTATATACATGTTTAAGTTCCTTAGTTAGAAATAAAATCCCTGTTCCCCAAACGTTAAAATTGTTAACTTTTATTTGATAAATATAAGTAACAATAGTATACCGCTGTTTGAGTTACTTTTTATTGTGCATGCACGCTTGGACACAAAGTATCTATTTACAGTCATAGCTTCCGTTCTATCAATTCGGATTTTCATTGGCCATGCTATTGTTTACTATTTGTTTACCTATGTTATTGTATCATCTCAATTTCACCTATGTGTTAAATATCCTTTTAGATTTTGATAAATTCATTTTTAACAGAAGACTTGATTAATTTAACATTGGTATGGTTTTGGTTACATATGTATGCTGTACAATTGTAATACGATCATAGTCTTATGTTGTGTTTTTCTTCAGAATACACAAATGACCCCTGTTCAAACTACAGCATAATAGATTATGACTTCACTAGACATCAAGACTACTACGATTATTCATACATGTACAACTGTGATAACTATTGGTCAGGAGGGTGGTATTATTTTGAAGGCGGTTATAACTTATCAACAAGTCCGGTATCGCCTGGTCAGTGTGGATCGTATAATCCGATTTGGATAAATGGTAAGATAAATCAAATGAACAATGTCACTTTGCTTTTTCCAGGGAAATTGTTGAAAATAATATCTCTTGATTTGTTCTTGTTTGTTTATATTATCTATTTTATTTCGAATTCTATTCTGCTGCTGTAAATAAGTTTCTGAGCTGATTTTCTTTTCTATATCCATTTTAATTGCCTTTTAAAACTCGGATACTATTTGATTTTCAAATATTTTGTTTCAGCATGATTTCAAAGAAATTAATTTTCAGAACGTGCATCATGATTTGATGCGTAAAACTAGATTTCAGATGTTGCAATTATTAATTTTGTAGTTATTTTAGAAGCTATTCTTCTAGATTTGTGAAATACAGGTAATGTAAAAATTTGCAAATCACTTGAATATTTGTCTTATTTACAGAAACTATTGAACAGACTGATGAATCAGGTTTGGTATATCTAAGAGCATGCGAAGGAACTGATTGGTCCGATTGTGCTTACAGCTGGAGCATACCAACTATGAAATGTGGAAATAAAAACATTATGTATCTAAGACAGAAAGGAATGTGTGGCAGATACTGTCTAGGTTGGCCTTTTTATATCATTTCAATTATAAGCCTGGTACCTTTAAAAACTAAATCAATGTTTCATTCATCATTTGAATAAAATAACACATTTACACGAAGATGTTTTGACGATTTTAAAATAAAACCGAAAATTTAGAAAGTCGAACCTTCAGTAGGAAACAGTGTGTACAGCCCCTTACTACAATATAATTTTCACAAAATTGTGCCATTACGATTATCTCTTTTACTGACTGAATGTAAATATACAGCGGTATACTAAAGTGTCTGTCGGTGTTTCAATGACAATTACTATGATTTTAGGAAACATTTGGAAAACTGGTAAATTAAAAAAGGAACTTTGCAATGCTTCTGACACATGCAAAACCACAATGTTGGCAAAGATCAAGTATGTCCATTACTCTGATCAAACAATTGAATTAACCGTAATCTTGGAATATATACACAAATATTCACTTTTTCAAAAATAAAAATAAAAAAGTCGAGTACAAAACAGAAAAAAATATAAAATTTAACATTTGTTTAGTTTTAGAAGTCAGCTTGATCTCGACATGTATAGGCGCTTTATCAATCAATACAGGGTTTTATATCAATTGAAGAAGTTTCCTTTTGATTGTAGAATCGAGAAACTCCTCTGAGGTTTCTACCACTCCATCGTATGTGTGGGATGAGCCTTGTCGCTGGCACAATATAATTACAAGTCATTTTGAGAGATCTGTCAATTATACACTGCAAAGTGGAGAATATGAAGAATGTTACGACTGGGAGATCCACATGGAAGGATGGTACAAATTCAGTGGAAACGAGAGCATTCCAACGAACTCTCCAAAGCCGGGACAGTGTGGTTCATCTAATCCTATATGGCTGGATGGTGAATATATAATTTTTGTTAAAGCTATATATTTGAATTTTATCTGACAAAGAAATGTTAACCAATCATCATTTAAAAAAATCGAATAAATTGATATTAATCAATATCAAATATAATGTTATCAACCGTTGTAAGAGCAATTTAAAGAATATTCATTTGTTCTCATATAATTATAACCAACTAAGCAATGTTGATATGCAAATTTGATTTTTGTCAGGTTTGTATCCTTCTACTTATGGTGAAATGGCCACACTGACAGCATGCGTTGTAGGAAATGAAACCGAATGTCAACACAGTTGGAATGTGACTGTAATGCAATGTGATGGATACAATGTTGCTCATTTGAAACCTGCATATTACATGATGAACTGTGGCAGATATTGTATGGGTGAGCATGTTACTGTAAACACTAATACAAGGAACATATGTAAAAAGATGCCAATTTTCCAACGCTATACAAGGCTAGCAAACAATATAATTATATATTTAATAGGAAAATTAACGAATCGAGTGATATGACAGGAATTGAAACGTATCTTTATTTTAAAATATATACATGTTTAAGATCCTTAGTTAGAAATAAAATCCTTTGCACCAAACATTAAAATTGTTAACTTTTATTTGGTTAATATAAGTAACAGTAGTATACCGCTGTTTGAGTCACTTTTTATTGTGCATGCACGCTTGAACACAAAGTATCTATTTACAGTCATAGCTTCCATTCTATGAATTGGGACTTTTATCGGCCATATTATTGTTTACCATTTGTTTACCTATGTTATTGTATCATCTCAATTTCACCTATGCGTAAAATATCCTTATAGATTTTGATAAATTCATTTTTAACTGAAGACTTGATTAATTTACCATTGGTATTGTTTAGTTGCATATGAATGCAGTATAATTGTAATACAAGCATTATCGTATGTTGTGTGTTTTTTTCAGAATACACAAATGACCCCTGTTCAAACTACAGCATAATAGATTATGACTTCACTAGACATCAAGACTACTACGATTATTCATACATGTACAACTGTGATAACTATTGGTCAGGAGGGTGGTATTATTTTGAAGGCGGTTATAACTTATCAACAAGTCCGGTATCGCCTGGTCAGTGTGGATCGTATAATCCGATTTGGATAAATGGTAAGATTTATCAAATGAACAATGTCACTTTGCTTTATCTAGGGAAATTGTTGAAAATAATATCTCTTGATTTGTTCTTTTTTTGTTTATATTATTTATTTTATTTCGATTTCTATTCTTCTGTTGTAAATAAGTTTCTGAGCTGATTTTCTGTTCTATATCCATTTAAATTGTCTGTTGAAACTCGAATACTATTTGATTTTCAAATATTTTGTTTCAGCACGATTTCAAAGAAATTAATTACAGAACGTGCATCATGATCTGATGCGTAAAACTAAATTGCAGATGTTGCTATTATTAATTTTGTAGTTATTTTAGAAGCTATTCTTCTAGATTTGTGAAATACAGGTAATGTAACAATTTGCAAATTACTTGAATATTTGTCTTATTTACAGAAACTATTGAACAGACTGATGACACAGGTTTTGTATATCTAAGAGCATGTGAAGGAACTGATTGGTCCGATTGTGCTTACAGCTGGAGCATACCAACTATGAAATGTGGAAATAAAAACATTATGTATCTAAGACAGAAAGGAATGTGTGGCAGATACTGTCTAGGTTGGCCTTTTTATATCATTTCAATTATAAGCCTGGTACCTTTTAAAGCTAAATTTAATATTTCATTCATCATTTGAATAAAATAACACTACTAAACGAAGATGCTTTGACGATTTTAAAATAAAACCGAAAATTTAGAAAGTCGAACCTTCAGTAGGAAACAGTGTGTACAGCCCCTTACTACAATATAATTTTCACAAAATTGTGCCATTACGATTATCTCTTTTACTGACTGAATGTATATATACAGCAGTATACTAAAGTGTCTGTCGGTGTTTCAATGACAATTACTATCATTTTAGGAAACATTTGGAAAACTGGTCAATTAAAAAAGGAACTTTGCAATGCTTCTGACACATGCAAAACCACAATGTTGGCAAAGATCAAGTATGTCCATTACTCTGATCAAACAATTGAATTAACCGTAATCTTGGAATATATACACAAATATTCACTTTTTCAAAAATAAAAATAAAAAAGTCGAGTACAAAACAGAAAAAAATATAAAATTTAACATTTGTTTAGTTTTAGAAGTCAGCTTGATCTCGATATGTATAGGCGCTTTATCAATCAATACAGGGTTTTATATCAATTGAAGAAGTTTCCTTTTGATTGTAGAATCGAGAAACTCCTCTGAGGTTTCTACCACTCCATCGTATGTGTGGGATGAGCCTTGTCGCTGGCACAATATAATTACAAGTCATTTTGAGAGATCTGTCAATTATACACTGCAAAGTGGAGAATATGAAGAATGTTACGACTGGGAGATCCACATGGAAGGATGGTACAAATTTAGTGGAAACGAGAGCATTCCAACGAACTCTCCAAAGCCGGGACAGTGTGGTTCATCTAATCCTATATGGCTAGATGGTGAATATATAATTTTTGTTAAGGATATATATTTGAATTTTATCTGACAAAGAAATGTTTAACCAATCATCATTTTAAAAAAATCGAATAAATTGATATTAATCAATATCAAATATAATGTTATCAACCGTTGTAAGAGCAATTTAAAGAATATTCATTTGTTCTCATATAATTATGACCAACTAAGCAATGTTGATATGCAAATTTGATTTTTGTCAGGTTTGTATCCTACAACTTATGGTGAAATGGCCACACTGACAGCATGCGTTGTAGGAAATGAAACCGAATGTCAACACAGTTGGAATGTGACTGTAATGCAATGTGATGGATACAATGTTGCTCATTTGAAACCTGCATATTACATGATGAACTGTGGCAGATATTGTATGGGTGAGCATGTTACTGTAAACACTAATACAAGGAACATATGTAAAAAGATGCCAATTTTTCAGCGCTATACAAGGCTAGCAAACAATATAATTATATATATAATAGGAAAATTAACGAATTGAGTGATATGACAGGAATTGAAACGTATCTTTATTTTAAAATATATACATGTTTAAGATCCTTAGTTAGAAATAAAATCCCTTTGCACCAAACATTAAAATTGTTAACTTTTATTTGGTTAATATAAGTAACAGAAGTATACCGCTGTTTGAGTCACTTTTTATTGTGCATGCACGCTTGAACACAAAGTATCTATTTACAGTCATAGCTTCCATTCTATGAAGTGGTACTTTTATCGGCCATGTTATTGTTTACCATTTGTTTACCTATGTTATTGTATCATCTCAATTTCACCTATGCGTAAAATATCCTTATAGATTTTGATAAATTCATTTTTAACAGAAGACTTGATTAATTTACCATTGGTATGGTTTAGTTGCATATGAATGCAGTATAATTGTAATACAAGCATTATCGTATGTTGTGTTTGTTTTCAGAATACACAAATGACCCCTGTTCAAATTACAGCATAATAGATTATGACTTCACTAGACATCAAGACTACTACGATTATTCATACATGTACAACTGTGATAACTATTGGTCAGGAGGGTGGTATTATTTTGAAGGCGGTTATAACTTATCAACAAGTCCGGTATCGCCTGGTCAGTGTGGATCGTATAATCCGATTTGGATAAATGGTAAGATTTATCAAATGAACAATGTCACTTTGCTTTTTCTAGGGAAATTGTTGAAAATAATATCTCTTGATTTGTTCTTTTTTTGTTTATATTATTTATTTTATTTCGATTTCTACTCTTCTGTTGTAAATAAGTTTCTGAGCTGATTTTCTGTTCTATATCCATTTAAATTGTCTGTTGAAACTCGAATACTATTTGATTTTCAAATATTTTGTTTCAGCACGATTTCAAAGAAATTAATTTACAGAACGTGCATCATGATCTGATGCGTAAAACTAAATTGCAGATGTTGCTATTATTAATTTTGTAGTTATTTTAGAAGCTATTCTTCTAGATTTGTGAAATACAGGTAATGTAACAATTTGCAAATTACTTGAGTATTTGTCTTATTTACAGAAACTATTGAACAGACTGATGACACAGGTTTGGTATATCTAAGAGCATGCGAAGGAACTGATTGGTCCGATTGTGCTTACAGCTGGAGCATACCAACTATGAAATGTGGAAATAAAAACATTATGTATCTAAGACAGAAAGGAATGTGTGGCAGATACTGTCTAGGTTGGCCTTTTTATATCATTTCAATTATAAGCCTGGTACCTTTTAAAGCTAAATTTAATATTTCATTCATCATTTGAATAAAATAACACAACTAAAAGAAGATGTTTTGACGATTTTAAAATAAAACCGAAAATTTAGAAAGTCGAACCTTCAGTAGGAAACAGTGTGTATAGCCCCTTACTACAATATAATTTTCACAAAATTGTGCCATTACGATTATCTCTTTTACTGACTGAATGTATATATACAGCGGTATACTAAAGTGTCTCTCGGTGTTTCAATGACAATTACTATGATTTTAGGAAACATTTGGAAAACTGGTAAATTAAAAAAGGAACTTTGCAATGCTTCTGACACATGCAAAACCACAATGTTGGCAAAGATCAAGTATGTCCATTACTCTGATCAAACAATTGAATTAACCGTAATCTTGGAATATATACACAAATATTCACTTTTTAAAAATAAAAATAAAAAAGTCGAGTACAAAACAGAAAAAAATATAAAATTTAACATTTGTTTAGTTTTAGAAGTCAGCTTGATCTCGATATGTATAGGCGCTTTATCAATCAATACAGGGTTTTATATCAATTGAAGAAGTTTCCTTTTGATTGTAGAATCGAGAAACTCCTCTGAGGTTTCTACCACTCCATCGTATGTGTGGGATGAGCCTTGTCGCTGGCACAATATAATTACAAGTCATTTTGAGAGATCTGTCAATTATACACTGCAAAGTGGAGAATATGAAGAATGTTACGACTGGGAGATCCACATGGAAGGATGGTACAAATTCAGTGGAAACGAGAGCATCCCAACGAACTCTCCAAAGCCGGGACAGTGTGGTTCATCTAATCCTATATGGCTGGATGGTGAATATATAATTTTTGTTAAGGATATATATTTGAATTTTATCTGACAAAGAAATGTTTAACCAATCATCATTTTAAAAAAATCGAATAAATTGATATTAATCAATATCAAATATAATGTTATCAACCGTTGTAAGAGCAATTTAAAGAATATTCATTTGTTCTCATATAATTATAACCAACTAAGCAATGTTGATATGCAAATTTGATTTTTGTCAGGTTTGTATCCTACAACTTATGGTGAAATGGCCACACTGACAGCATGCGTTGTAGGAAATGAAACCGAATGTCAACACAGTTGGAATGTGACTGTAATGCAATGTGATGGATACAATGTTGCTCATTTGAAACCTGCATATTACATGATGAACTGTGGCAGATATTGTATGGGTGAGCATGTTACTGTAAACACTAATACAAGGAACATATGTAAAAAGATGCCAATTTTCCAGCGCTATACAAGGCTAGCAAACAATATAATTATATATATAATAGGAAAATTAACGAATTGAGTGATATGACAGGAATTGAAACGTATCTTTATTTTAAAATATATACATGTTTAAGATCCTTAGTTAGAAATAAAATCCCTTTGCACCAATAATTAAAATTGTTAACTTTTATTTGGTTAATATAAGTAACAGAAGTATACCGCTGTTTGAGTCACTTTTTATTGTGCATGCACGCTTGAACACAAAGTATCTATTTACAGTCATAGCTTCCATTCTATGAATCGGGACTTTTATCGGCCATGTTATTGTTTACCATTTGTTTACCTATGTTATTGTATCATCTCAATTTCACCTATGCGTAAAATATCCTTATAGATTTTGATAAATTCATTTTTAACAGAAGACTTGATTAATTTACCATTGGTATGGTTTAGTTGCATATGAATGCAGTATAATTGTAATACAAGCATTATCGTATGTTGTGTTTGTTTTCAGAATACACAAATGACCCCTGTTCAAATTACAGCATAATAGATTATGACTTCACTAGACATCAAGACTACTACGATTATTCATACATGTACAACTGTGATAACTATTGGTCAGGAGGGTGGTATTATTTTGAAGGCGGTTATAACTTATCAACAAGTCCGGTATCGCCTGGTCAGTGTGGATCGTATAATCCGATTTGGATAAATGGTAAGATTTATCAAATGAACAATGTCACTTTGCTTTTTCTAGGGAAATTGTTGAAAATAATATCTCTTGATTTGTTCTTTTTTTGTTTATATTATTTATTTTATTTCGATTTCTATTCTTCTGTTGTAAATAAGTTTCTGAGCTGATTTTCTGTTCTATATCCATTTAAATTGTCTGTTGAAACTCGAATACTATTTGATTTTCAAATATTTTGTTTCAGCACGATTTCAAAGAAATTAATTTACAGAACGTGCATCATGATCTGATGCGTAAAACTAAATTGCAGATGTTGCTATTATTAATTTTGTAGTTATTTTAGAAGCTATTCTTCTAGATTTGTGAAATACAGGTAATGTAAAAATTTGCAAATAACTTGAATATTTGTCTTATTTACAGAAACTATTGAACAGACTGATGACACAGGTTTGGTATATCTAAGAGCATGTGAAGGAACTGATTGGTCCGATTGTGCTTACAGCTGGAGCGTACCAACTATGAAATGTGGAAATAAAAACATTATGTATCTAAGACAGAAAGGAATGTGTGGCAGATACTGTCTAGGTTGGCCTTTTTATATCATTTCAATTATAAGCCTGGTACCTTTTAAACTAAATCAATATTTCATTCATCATTTGAATAAAATAACACAACTAAAAGAAGACTTTTTTTACGATTTAAAATAAAACCAAAAATTAGGAAGTCGAACCTTCAGTAGGAAACAGTGTGTACAGACCCTTACTACAACACAATTTTCACAAATTGTTCAATTACGATTATCTCTTTAACTGTCTGCATGTATATATACAGCAGAATACTAAAGTGTCTGTCGGTGTTTCAATGACGCTTTACTATCATTTGAGGAAACATTCATTTTTATAAATTTCCTGTTTACAAAACTTTGAATTTTTTGAAAAAACTAAGTATTTTCTTATCCCAGGCAAAGATTACCTTAGCCGTATTTGGAACAACTTTTTGGAATTTTTGATCCTCAATGCTCTTGAACTTTGTTCTTGTTTGGCTTGACAAATATTTTGATATGAGCGTCACTGATGAGTCTTATGTAGCCGAAATGCGCGTCTGGCGTACTAAATTATAATCCTGGTACCTTTGATAACTATTGGAAAAAAGGGAAATTAAAAAAGGATCTTTGCAATTCTTCTGACAAATGCAAAACCACAATGCTTGCAAAGATCAATTATGTCCATTACTCTGATCAAACAATTGAATTAATCGTAATCTTGGAATATATATACAAATATTCACTTTTTTTAAATATAAAAAAAAAAGTCGAGTTCAAAAAAGAAAAAAAAATTAAAATTTAACACTTGTTTAGTTTTAGAAGTCAGCTTGATTTCGATACGTAAACGCACTTTATCAATCAATACAGGGTTTTATATCAATTGAAGAAGTTTCCTATTGTTTGTAGAATCGAGAAACTCCTCTGAGGTTTCTACCACTCCATCGTATGTGTGGGACGAGCCTTGTCGCTGGCACAATATAATTACAAGTCATTTTGAGAGATCTGTCAATTATACATTACAAAGTGGAGAATATGAAGAATGTTACGACTGGGAGATCCACATGGAAGGATGGTACAAATTCAGTGGAAACGAGAGCATTCCAACGAACCCTCCAAAGCCGGGACAGTGTGGTTCATCTTATCCTATATGGCTGGATGGTGAATATATGATATTCGTTGATGATATATATTTGAATTTTATCTGGCAAAGAAATGTTTAACCAATCATGATTTAAAAAGAATCGAAAAAAATGATATTAATAAATACCAAATATAATGTTATCAACCATTGTAAGAGCAATTTAAAGAATATTTATTTGTTCTCATATAATTATAACCAACTAAGCAATGATGATATGCAAATTTGATTTTTGTCAGGTTTGTATCCTACAACTTACGGTGAAATGGCCACACTAACAGCATGCGTTGTAGGAAATGATACGGAATGTCAACACAGTTGGAATGTTACTGTAATGCAATGTGACGGATACAATGTTGCTCATTTGAAACCTGCATATTACATGATGAACTGTGGCAGATATTGTATGGGTAAGCATGTTACTGTAAACACTAATACAAGGAACATATGTAAGAAAATGCAAATGTTCCAGCTCTAAACAAGGGGCAAACAATATAATTATATATTTATTAGGACAATTGACGAATCGAGTATTATGACAGGAAATTAAACGTATATCTATTTTAAGTTATATACATGTTTAAGATCCTTAGTTAGAAATAAAATCCCTGTGCACCAAACGTTAAAATTGTTAACTTTTATTTGACAAATATAAGTAAGAGTTGTATACCGCTGTTTGAGTTACTTTTTTTTGTGCATGCACGCTTGGACACAAAGTATCTATTTACAGTCATAGCATTCATTCTATAAATCGGGACTTTTATTGGCCATGTTATTGTTTACCATTTGTTTACCTATGTTATTGTATCATCTCGATTTCACTTATATGTAAAATATCCATTTAGATCTTGATTAATTCATTTTTAACAGAAGACTTGATTAATTTAACATTGGTATGGTTTTAGTTACATATGAATGCAGTACAATAGTAATACAAGCATAGTCTTATGTTGTGTTTTTCTTCAGAATACACAAATGACCCCTGTTCAAACTACAGCATAATAGATTATGACTTCACTAGACATCAAGACTACTACGATTATTCATACATGTACAACTGTGATAACTATTGGTCAGGAGGGTGGTATTATTTTGAAGGCGGTTATAACTTATCAACAAGTCCGGTATCGCCTGGTCAGTGTGGATCGTATAATCCGATTTGGATAAATGGTAAGATTAATCCAATGAACAATGTCACTTTGCTTTTTTTAGGGAAATTGTTGAAAATAATATCTCTTGATTTGTTCTTTTTTGTTTATATTATTTATTTTATTTCGATTTCTATTCTGATGCTGTAAATAATTTTCTGAGTTGATTTTCAGTTTTATATCCTTTTTAATTGTCTGTTGAAACTCGGATACTATTTGATTTTCAAATATTTTGTTTCATCATGATTTTAAAGAAATTAATTTTCAGAACGTGCATCATGATCTTATGCGTAAAACTAGATTTCAGATGTTGCAATTATTAATTTTGTAGTTATTTTAGAAGCTATTCTTCTAGATTTGTGAAATACAGGTAATGTAAAAATTTGCAAATTACTTGAATATTTGTCTTATTTACAGAAACTATTGAACAGACTGATGACACAGGTTTGGTATATCTAAGAGCATGTGAAGGAAATGATTGGTCCGATTGTGCTTACAGCTGGAGCGTACCAACTATGAAATGTGGAAATAAAAACATTATGTATCTAAGACAGAAAGGAATGTGTGGCAGATACTGTCTAGGTTGGCCTTTTCATATAATTTCAATTATAAGCCTGGTACCTTTTAAAACTGAATCTATATTTCATTCATCATTTGAAAAAAATAACGCAACTAAAAGAAGATGTTTTGACGATTTTAAAATAAAACCGAAAATTTAGAAAGTCGAACCCTCAGTAGGAAACAGTGTGTACAGCCCCTTACTACAACACAATTTTCACAAATTGTTCCATTACGATTATCTCTTTTACTGACTGAATGTATATATACAGCAGTATACTAAAGTGTCTGTCGGTGTTTCAATGACAATTACTATCATTTTAGGAAACATTTGTAAAACTGGTAAATTAAAAAAGGAACTTTGCAATGCTTCTGACAAATGCAAAACCACAATGTTGGCAAAGATCAAGTATGTCCATAACTCTGACCAAACAATTGAATTAACCGTAATCTTGGAATATATACACAAATATTCACTTTTTCAAAAATAAAAATAAAAAAGTCGAGTACAAAACAGAAAAAAATATAAAATTTAACATTTGTTTAGTTTTAGAAGTCAGCTTGATCTCGATATGTATAGGCGCTTTATCAATCAATACAGGGTTTTATATCAATTGAAGAAGTTTCCTTTTGTTTGTAGAATCGAGAAACTCCTCTGAGGTTTCTACCACTCCATCGTATGTGTGGGATGAGCCTTGTCGCTGGCACAATATAATTACAAGTCATTTTGAGAGATCTGTCAATTATACACTGCAAAGTGGAGAATATGAAGAATGTTACGACTGGGAGATCCACATGGAAGGATGGTACAAATTCAGTGGAAACGAGAGAATTCCAACGAACTCTCCAAAGCCGGGACAGTGTGGTTCATCTAATCCTATATGGCTGGATGGTGAATATATAATTTTTGTTAAGGATATATATTTGAATTTTATCTGACAAAGAAATGTTTAACCAATCATCATTTTAAAAAAATCGAATAAATTGATATTAATCAATATCAAATATAATGTTATCAACCGTTGTAAGAGCAATTTAAAGAATATTCATTTGTTCTCATATAATTATAACCAACTAAGCAATGTTGATATGCAAATTTGATTTTTGTCAGGTTTGTATCCTACAACTTATGGTGAAATGGCCACACTGACAGCATGCGTTGTAGGAAATGAAACCGAATGTCAACACAGTTGGAATGTGCCTGTAATGCAATGTGATGGATACAATGTTGCTCATTTGAAACCTGCATATTACATGATGAACTGTGGCAGATATTGTATGGGTGAGCATGTTACTGTAAACACTAATACAAGGAACATATGTAAAAAGATGCCAATTTTCCAGCGCTATACAAGGCTAGCAAACAATATAATTATATATTTAATAGGAAAATTAACGAATCGAGTGATATGACAGGAATTGAAACGTATCTTTATTTTAAAATATATACATGTTTAAGATCCTTAGTTAGAAATAAAATCCCTTTGCACCAAACATTAAAATTGTTAACTTTTATTTGGTTAATATAAGTAACAGTAGTATACCGCTGTTTGAGTCACTTTTTATTGTGCATGCACACTTGAACACAAAGTATCTATTTACAGTCATAGCTTCCATTCTATGAATTGGGACTTTTATCGGCCATGTTATTGTTTACCATTTGTTTACCTATGTTATTGTATCATCTCAATTTCACCTATGCGTAAAATATCCTTATAGATTTTGATAAATTCATTTTTAACAGAAGACTTGATTAATTTACCATTGGTATGGTTTAGTTGCATATGAATGCAGTATAATTGTAATACAAGCATTATCGTATGTTGTGTGTTTTTTCAGAATACACAAATGACCCCTGTTCAAACTACAGCATAATAGATTATGACTTCACTAGACATCAAGACTACTACGATTATTCATACATGTACAACTGTGATAACTTTTGGTCAGGAGGGTGGTATTATTTTGAAGGCGGTTATAACTTATCAACAAGTCCGGTATCGCCTGGTCAGTGTGGATCGTATAATCCGATTTGGATAAATGGTAAGATTTATCAAATGAACAATGTCACTTTGCTTTTTCTAGGGAAATTGTTGAAAATAATATCTCTTGATTTGTTATTTTTTTGTTTATATTATTTATTTTATTTCGATTTCTATTCTTCTGTAGTAAATAAGTTTCTGAGCTGATTTTCTGTTCTATATCCATTTAAATTGTCTGTTGAAACTCGAATACTATTTGATTTTCAAATATTTTGTTTCAGCACGATTTCAAAGAAATTAATTTACAGAACGTGCATCATGATCTGATGCGTAAAACTAAATTGCAGATGTTGCTATTATTAATTTTGTAGTTATTTTAGAAGCTATTCTTCTAGATTTGTGAAATACAGGTAATGTAACAATTTGCAAATTACTTGAATATTTGTCTTATTTACAGAAACTATTGAACAGACTGATGACACAGGTTTGGTATATCTAAGAGCATGCGAAGGAACTGATTGGTCCGATTGTGCTTACAGCTGGAGCATACCAACTATGAAATGTGGAAATAAAAACATTATGTATCTAAGACAGAAAGGAATGTGTGGCAGATACTGTCTAGGTTGGCCTTTTTACATCATTTCAATTATAAGCCTGGTACCTTTTACAGCTAAATTTAATATTTCATTCATCATTTGAATAAAATAACACAACTAAACGAAGATGTTAGACGATTTTAAAATAAAACCGAAAATTTAGAGAGTCGAACCTTCAGTAGGAAACAGTGTGTACAGCCCCTTACTACAATATAATTTTCACAAAATTGTGCCATTACGATTATCTCTTTTACTGACTGAATGTATATATACAGCGGTATACTAAAGTGTCTGTCGGTGTTTCAATGACAATTACTATGATTTTAGGAAACATTTGGAAAACAGGTAAATTAAAAAAGGAACTTTGCAATGCTTCTGACAAATGCAAAACCACAATGTTGGCAAAGATCAAGTATGTCCATTACTCTGATCAAACAATTGAATTAACCGTAATCTTGGAATATATACACAAATATTCACTTTTTCAAAAATAAAAATAAAAAAGTCGAGTACAAAACAGAAAAAAATATAAAATTTAACATTTGTTTAGTTTTAGAAGTCAGCTTGATCTCGATATGTATAGGCGCTTTATCAATCAATACAGGGTTTTATATCAATTGAAGAAGTTTCCTTTTGTTTGTAGAATCGAGAAACTCCTCTGAGGTTTCTACCACTCCATCGTATGTGTGGGATGAGCCTTGTCGCTGGCACAATATAATTACAAGTCATTTTGAGAGATCTGTCAATTATACACTGCAAAGTGGAGAATATGAAGAATGTTACGACTGGGAGATCCACATGGAAGGATGGTACAAATTCAGTGGAAACGAGAGCATTCCAACGAACTCTCCAAAGCCGGGACAGTGTGGTTCATCTAATCCTATATGGCTGGATGGTGAATATATAATTTTTGTTAAGGATATATATTTGAATTTTATCTGACAAAGAAATGTTTAACCAATCATCATTTTAAAAAAATCGAATAAATTGATATTAATCAATATCAAATATAATGTTATCAATGTTGTAAGAGCAATTTAAAGAATATTCATTTGTTCTCATATAATTATAACCAACTAAGCAATGTTGATATGCAAATTTGATTTTTGTCAGGTTTGTATCCTACAACTTATGGTGAAATGGCCACACTGACAGCATGCGTTGTAGGAAATGAAACCGAATGTCAACACAGTTGGAATGTGACTGTAATGCAATGTGATGGATACAATGTTGCTCATTTGAAACCTGCATATTACATGATGAACTGTGGCAGATATTGTATGGGTGAGCATGTTACTGTAAACACTAATACAAGGAACATATGTAAAAAGATGCCAATTTTCCAGCGCTATACAAGGCTAGCAAACAATATAATTATATATTTAATAGGAAAATTAACGAATCGAGTGATATGACAGGAATTGAAACGTATTTTTATTTTAAAATATATACATGTTTAAGATCCTTAGTTAGAAATAAAATCCCTTTGCACCAAACGTTAAAATTGTTAACTTTTATTGGTTAATATAAGTAACAGTAGTATACCGCTGTTTGTGTCACTTTTTATTGTGCATGCACGCTTAAACACAAAGTATCTATTTACAGTCATAGCTTCCATTCTATGAATCGGGACTTTTATTGGCCATGTTATTGTTTGCCATTTGTTTACCTATGTTATTGTATCATCTCAATTTCACCTATGCGTAAAATATCCTTATAGATTTTGATAAATTCATTTTTAACAGAAGACTTGATTAATTTACCATTGTTATGGTTTAGTTGCATACGAATGCAGTATAATTGTAATACAAGCATTATCGTATGTTGTGGTTTTTTTTCAGAATACACAAATGACCCCTGTTCAAACTACAGCATAATAGATTATGACTTCACTAGACATCAAGACTACTACGATTATTCATACATGTACAACTGTGATAACTATTGGTCAGGAGGGTGGTATTATTTTGAAGGCGATTATAACTTATCAACAAGTCCGGTATCGCCTGGTCAGTGTGGATCGTATAATCCGATTTGGATAAATGGTAAGATTTATCAAATGAACAATGTCACTTTGCTTTTTCTAGGGAAATTGTTGAAAATAATATCTCTTGATTTGTTATGTTTTTTGTTTATATTATTTATTTTATTTCGATTTCTATTCTTCTGTTGTAAATAAGTTTCTGAGCTGATTTTCTGTTCTATATCCATTTAAATTGTCTGTTGAAACTCGAATACTATTTGATTTTCAAATATTTTGTTTCAGCACGATTTCAAAGAAATTAATTTACAGAACGTGCATCATGATCTGATGCGTAAAACTAAATTGCAGATGTTGCTATTATTAATTTTGTAGTTATTTTAGAAGCTATTCTTCTATATTTGTGAAATACAGGTAATGTAACAATTTGCAAATTACTTGAATATTTGTCTTATTTACAGAAACTATTGAACAGACTGATGACACAGGTTTGGTATATCTAAGAGCATGCGAAGGAACTGATTGGTCCGATTGTGCTTACAGCTGGAGCATACCAACTATGAAATGTGGAAATAAAAACATTATGTATCTAAGACAGAAAGGAATGTGTGGCAGATACTGTCTAGGTTGGCCTTTTTATATCATTTCAATTATAAGCCTGGTACCTTTTAAAGCTAAATTTAATATTGCATTCATCATTTGAATAAAATAACACAACTAAACGAAGATGTTTTGACGATTTTAAAGTAAAACCGAAAATTTAGAAAGTCGAACCTTCAGTAGGAAACAGTGTGTACAGCCCCTTACTACAATATAATTTTCACAAAATTGTGCCATTACGATTATCTCTTTTACTGACTGAATGTATATATACAGCGGTATACTAAAGTGTCTGTCAGTGTTTCAATGACGCTTTACTATCATTTTAGGAAACATTTGGAAAACTGGTAAATTAAAAAAGGAACTTTGCAATGCTTCTGACAAATGCAAAACCACAATGTTGGCAAAGATCAAGTATGTCCATTACTCTGATCAAACAATTGAATTAACCGTAATCTTGTAATATATACACAAATATTCACTTTTTCAAAAATAAAAATAAAAAAGTCGAGTACTAAACAGAAAAAAATATAAAATTTAACATTTGTTTAGTTTTAGAAGTCAGCTTGATCTCGATATGTATAGGCGCTTTATCAATCAATACAGGTTTTTATATCAATTGAAGAAGTTTCCTTTTGTTTGTAGAATCGAGAAACTCCTCTGAGGTTTCTACCACTCCATCGTATGTGTGGGATGAGCCTTGTCGCTGGCACAATATAATTACAAGTCATTTTGAGAGATCTGTCAATTATACACTGCAAAGTGGAGAATATGAAGAATGTTACGACTGGGAGATCCACATGGAAGGATGGTACAAATTCAGTGGAAACGAGAGCATTCCAACGAACTCTCCAAAGCCGGGACAGTGTGGTTCATCTAATCCTATATGGCTGGATGGTGAATATATAATTTTTGTTAAGGATATATATTTGAATTTTATCTGACAAAGAAATGTTTAACCAATCATCATTTTAAAAAAATCGAATAAATTGATATTAATCAATATCAAATATAATGTTATCAACCGTTGTAAGAGCAATTTAAAGAATATTCATTTGTTCTCATATAATTATAACCAACTAAGCATTGTTGATATGCAAATTTGATTTTTGTCAGGTTTGTATCCTACAACTTATGGTGAAATGGCCACACTGACAGCATGCGTTGTAGGAAATGAAACCGAATGTCAACACAGTTGGAATGTGACTGTAATGCAATGTGATGGATACAATGTTGCTCATTTGAAACCTGCATATTACATGATGAACTGTGGCAGATATTGTATGGGTGAGCATGTTACTGTAAACACTAATACAAGGAACATATGTAAAAAGATGCCAATTTTCCAGCGCTATACAAGGCTAGCAAACAATATAATTATATATTTAATAGGAAAATTAACGAATCGAGTGATATGACAGGAATTGAAACGTATCTTTATTTTAAAATATATACATGTTTAAGATCCTTAGTTAGAAATAAAATCCCTTTGCACCAAACGTTAAAATTGTTAACTTTTATTTGGTTAATATAAGTAACAGTAGTATACCGCTGTTTGAGTCACTTTTTATTGTGCATGCACGCTTGAACACAAAGTATCTATTTACAGTCATAGCTTCCATTCTATGAATCGGGACTTTTATCGGCCATGTTATTGTTTACCATTTGTTTACCTATGTTATACACATATCCTCAGTGATTGATATAATCTTGCATCCAGTTCATGTTAAGTTATGGGCATAGAAAACTCTAGAGGAAAGAACCGAATACAAGATAATATCTAAACGTTTCAGAAACCAAAATGTGGACTACCATGCACAATGCAATGCAGAAGAGCTCACTGGATATAGTGCACAGTTGTTTTTCAGTTATAAAACTACTCTGGAGCTAATAAAATGAAGCATTATAATCAACATTATTGTCATCCGAGATATATAATATATTTTTACCGTTGTAATGAAAAAGCAAACACAAACATGCCAACACACTTGCCCTAATTGACCTTTCCCTTGAAAATCGATAAAGCGAAGGTTTGTTTTGTCAACATGATCCCATGGTAATGCTCATGTTTTTCTAATGTTGTCTCGTGCTCATCAACCCAAAATGCATACATGTAAAACCAATATTGAAATATAAATATAAAAACATATCCACATTGTGGTACTTATGGGTGGGAGAGGGGGGAAATTATCAAGAACCTCATCAACCCAAAAAGGCAATATGTATTGCCTGACAAAACATAGCCCTTAAACCAACCACCACTTGGATATTGAAAGAATGAGGATGTATCACATGTACTTCCGCCAAAGATATCAACCAATGAGGTAATACACATATCCTCAGTGATTGATATAATCTTGCATCCAGTTCATGTTAAGTTATGGGCATAGAAAACTCTATAGTCCATACAGCATATTTGCAGGCCAATCTCAAAATATACCACTAGCAAGGCTTTCCCTTAAGGAATAGTATTCCCAATACTCAAAACAAATTCAACACTTTTATTAAATATTATTCCTTTTAAAATTACTTTAAAACACTTCTAAACATTTAAAGATGCATGTAAACAGTTCTTTATAAATCGTTCATTATTCAATAAATTCTCATGAATTTGACCACATACAGACTTTTAAAAGTTGAGTTAAGGCAATGAACTCATATCAAAATGAACATTGTCATTATTCTAATAACATCTTCAGCATGTGGAAAGCTTGTAAGCAAAGGGACTTAACCTCCAAGTGTTAACTATGCTGGCTTGTCTCTTTCTTTACTGTTGTTGGATCAAACACACTCTTTACTTCATAATCAGGAACATTGACAATTGTATTTCCACTCGAATCTTCACATGTCTACTGAAAATATATTAACCAATAACAAATTGTGTATTTGTACTAAAGACAGCATTAGTCACACTTTGAAAAGGAAAAATCCCTTTGCCTACAATCCACGTGGAAAACCACTAGGGAATCAGTGTCCCTCGAACTGTAGACAAAGAAATTTAAATTAAAAAATTTAACCATACATTAAATTTAAGTATACATTTGTACTAGTATACAAAATCATTCAACATTATATTTATTTATTAATTTAGATAAAACAAAACAAAACAAAAATATTGCAACCATTATTTAATCTCCCATGACAAAAAGATTTTTGTGACATATTTCAACACATCAATGAAATTAATTACACATCCAATAGAAAACATCATGAAATTACGGAAAAATTATTAGCATTACTTTTAAATAGGTTCATTTGAACATAAAGCTGCTTCCATCACAGATTTTTTTTTTTTAGTACCGTGCCATATTGGTATCTTCTGCCTTTCTCAACACAGACATACATAATTTAGTGTAGTATCAATATTTTCCCCATGCATTATTTTCCTATTTTCAGAAATCAAAACATTACTTCAATTGCAATTTGTTCTCACCATGTTCTGATTAGAAAAAATCCTTTCCTTTTAAAAAGGTTGTTCAAACTCATTGACATGAATCATCGTGCAATGTCATATTACTTCTCCTTCATTCGTCACCCTATCAAAGCTGTAGGTAACACCATCTGAAAACAAAAACATTCTATTCAATTCTATGTACAATCAAACAGACCGCTAAACGCGGACCTCGACGAAGACACCTTATAATTCAATACACATCACTCCGATAAAAAAAAAACATGAATATCAAGTGACATGTCACACTAAATTATTCCACTTTCTCAATAATTCTATTCTTTTCTAACAAAGTCTTTAAATAGCATTTCTATCAGAATGTACGAGGAAAAAATAAATGAAAAAGTCCACAACACAGTCAAAAGTAACAAAAGAAACTATTTACCCTATAAACAATTTATTATTCTCCTTTCAACTACAATTTTCCAAAATGGCCAGAGCCCCCACTTCCACATATATTTTATATAGCGATAGCACTTTGCCCTGCGTTTAACCGGCGCACGGCATAACAAATATCTGACCACCTGGGTTGATAATAACTATCTAAGGTCTTAATCCCAAAACATCAGTTTGCCACCAAGGTCAAACATTACCATCTAGTTCTATCAAGAAGCCGCCAAGGCGAATATAAATGACCACCAAGGTCTTGACGCCCCCAAGGCTAGTATTATTAATTCATTGTTGCCATCAAGGCAAATGTAAAAAATCATAAAAATGACCACCTAGGTCTATTGCCACCAAGGCATATAAAAATGACCACCTAGGTCTATTGCCACCAAGGCATATATAAATGACCACCTAGGTCTTTTGCCACCAAGGCATATATAAATGACCACCAAGGTCTTAAAGCCACCAAGGCTATATTGCCACCAAGGCAAATGTAAGTAAAAGTTAAAGAATATAGTTACTTTGCCGACAACACGTGGAGCACGACCTTCCCACAGCTTGGATATTGAAAGAATGAGGATGTATCACATGTACTTCCGCCAAAGATATCAACCAATGAGGTAATTGTATCATCTCAATTTCACCTATGCGTAAAATATCCTTATAGAATTTGATAAATTCATTTTTAACAGAAGACTTGATTAATTTACCATTGGTATGGTTTAGTTGCATATGAATGCAGTATAATTGTAATACAAGCATTATCGTATGTTGTGTTTTTTTTTCAGAATACACAAATGACCCCTGTTCAAACTACAGCATAATAGATTATGACTTCACTAGACATCAAGACTACTACGATTATTCATACATGTACAACTGTGATAACTATTGGTCAGGAGGGTGGTATTATTTTGAAGGCGGTTATAACTTATCAACAAGTCCGGTATCGCCTGGTCAGTGTGGATCGTATAATCCGATTTGGATAAATGGTAAGATTTATCAAATGAACAATGTCACTTTGCTTTTTCTAGGGAAATTGTTGAAAATAATATCTCTTGATTTGTTCTTTTTTTGTTTATATTATTTATTTTATTTCGATTTCTATTCTTCTGTTGTAAATAAGTTTCTGAGCTGATTTTCTGTTCTATATCCATTTAAATTGTCTGTTGAAACTCGAATACTATTTAATTTTTAAATATTTTGTTTCAGGACGATTTCAAAGAAATTAATTTACAGAACGTGCATCATGATCTGATGCGTAAAACTAAATTGCAGATGTTGCTATTATTAATTTTGTAGTTATTTTAGAAGCTATTCTTCTAGATTTGCGAAATACAGGTAATGTAACAATTTGCAAATTACTTGAATATTTGTCTTATTTACAGAAACTATTGAACAGACTGATGACACAGGTTTGGTATATCTAAGAGCATGCGAAGGAACTGATTGGTCCGATTGTGCTTACAGCTGGAGCATACCAACTATGAAATGTGGAAATAAAAACATTATGTATCTAAGACAGAAAGGAATGTGTGGCAGATACTGTCTAGGTTGGCCTTTTTATATCATTTCAATTATAAGCCTGGTACCTTTTAAAGCTAAATTTAATATTTCATTCATCATTTGAATAAAATAACACAACTAAACGAAGATATTTTGACGATTTTAAAATAAAACCGAAAATATAGAAAGTCGAACCTTCAGTAGGAAACAGTGTGTACAGCCCCTTACTACAATATAATTTTCACAAAATTGTGCCATTACGATTATCTCTTTTACTGACTAAATGTATATATACAGCAGTATACTAAAGTGTCTGTCGGTGATTCAATGACGCTTTACTATCATTTTAGGAAACATTTGGAAAACAGGTAAATTAAAAAAGGAACTTTGCAATGCTTCTGACAAATGCAAAACCACAATGTTGGCAAAGATCAAGTATGTCCATTACTCTGATCAAACAATTGAATTAACCGTAATCTTGGAATATATACACAAATATTCACTTTTTCAAAAATAAAAATAAAAAAGTCGAGTACAAAACAGAAAAAAATATAAAATTTAACATTTGTTTAGTTTTAGAAGTCAGCTTGATCTCGATATGTATAGGCGCTTTATCAATCAATACAGGGTTTTATATCAATTGAAGAAGTTTCCTTTTGTTTGTAGAATCGAGAAACTCCTCTGAGGTTTCTACCACTCCATCGTATGTGTGGGATGAGCCTTGTCGCTGGCACAATATAATTACAAGTCATTTTGAGAGATCTGTCAATTATACACTGCAAAGTGGAGAATATGAAGAATGTTACGACTGGGAGATCCACATGGAAGGATGGTACAAATTCAGTGGAAACGAGAGCATTCCAACGAACTCTCCAAAGCCGGGACAGTGTGGTTCATCTAATCCTATATGGCTGGATGGTGAATATATAATTTTTGTTAAGGATATATATTTGAATTTTATCTGACAAAGAAATGTTTAACCAATCATCATTTTAAAAAAATCGAATAAATTAATATTAATCAATATCAAATATAATGTTATCAACCGTTGTAAGAGCAATTTAAAGAATATTCATTTGTTCTCATATAATTATAACCAACTAAGCATTGTTGATATGCAAATTTGATTTTTGTCAGGTTTGTATCCTACAACTTATGGTGAAATGGCCACACTGACAGCATGCGTTGTAGGAAATGAAACCGAATGTCAACACAGTTGGAATGTGACTGTAATGCAATGTGATGGATACAATGTTGCTCATTTGAAACCTGCATATTACATGATGAACTGTGGCAGATATTGTATGGGTGAGCATGTTACTGTATACACTAATACAAGGAACATATGTAAAAAGATGCCAATTTTCCAGCGCTATACAAGGCTAGCAAACAATATAATTATATATTTAATAGGAAAATAAACGAATCGAGTGATATGACAGGAATTGAAACGTATCTTTATTTTAAAATATATACATGTTTAAGATCCTTAGTTAGAAATAAAATCCCTTTGCACCAAACGTTAAAATTGTTAACTTTTATTTGGTTAATATAAGTAACAGTAGTATACCGCTGTTTGAGTCACTTTTTATTGTGCATGCACGCTTGAACACAAAGTATCTATTTACAGTCATAGCTTCCATTCTATGAATCGGGACTTTTATCGGCCATGTTATTGTTTACCATTTGTTTACCTATGTTATTGTATCATCTCAATTTCACCTATGCGTAAAATATCCTTATAGAATTTGATAAATTCATTTTTAACAGAAGACTTGATTAATTTACCATTGGTATGGTTTAGTTGCATATGAATGCAGTATAATTGTAATACAAGCATTATCGTATGTTGTGGTTTTTTTCAGAATACACAAATGACCCCTGTTCAAACTACAGCATAATAGATTATGACTTCACTAGACATCAAGACTACTACGATTATTCATACATGTACAACTGTGATAACTATTGGTCAGGAGGGTGGTATTATTTTGAAGGCGGTTATAACTTATCAACAAGTCCGGTATCGCCTGGTCAGTGTGGATCGTATAATCCGATTTGGATAAATGGTAAGATTTATCAAATGAACAATGTCACTTTGCTTTTTCTAGGGAAATTGTTGAAAATAATATCTCTTGATTTGTTCTTTTTTTGTTTATATTATTTATTTTATTTCGATTTCTATTCTTCTGTTGTAAATAAGTTTCTGAGCTGATTTTCTGTTCTATATCCATTTAAATTGTCTGTTGAAACTCGAATACTATTTGATTTTCAAATATTTTGTTTCAGGACGATTTCAAAGAAATTAATTTACAGAACGTGCATCATGATCTGATGCGTAAAACTAAATTGCAGATGTTGCTATTATTAATTTTGTAGTTATTTTAGAAGCTATTCTTCTAGATTTGCGAAATACAGGTAATGTAACAATTTGCAAATTACTTGAATATTTGTCTTATTTACAGAAACTATTGAACAGACTGATGACACAGGTTTGGTATATCTAAGAGCATGCGAAGGAACTGATTGGTCCGATTGTGCTTACAGCTGGAGCATACCAACTATGAAATGTGGAAATAAAAACATTATGTATCTAAGACAGAAAGGAATGTGTGGCAGATACTGTCTAGGTTGGCCTTTTTATATCATTTCAATTATAAGCCTGGTACCTTTTAAAGCTAAATTTAATATTTCATTCATCATTTGAATAAAATAACACAACTAAACAAAGATGTTTTGACGATTTTAAAATAAAACCGAAAATTTAGAAAGTCGAACCTTCAGTAGGAAACAGTGTGTACAGCCCCTTACTACAATATAATTTTCACAAAATTGTGCCATTACGATTATCTCTTTTACTGACTGAATGTATATATACAGCAGTATACTAAAGTGTCTGTCGGTGTTTCAATGACGCTTTACTATCATTTTAGGAAACATTTGGAAAACAGGTAAATTAAAAAAGGAACTTTGCAATGCTTCTGACAAATGCAAAACCACAATGTTGGCAAAGATCAAGTATGTCCATTACTCTGATCAAACAATTGAATTAACCGTAATCTTGGAATATATACACAAATATTCACTTTTTCAAAAATAAAAATAAAAAAGTCGAGTACTAAACAGAAAAAAATATAAAATTTAACATTTGTTTAGTTTTAGAAGTCAGCTTGATCTCGATATGTATAGGCGCTTTATCAATCAATACAGGGTTTTATATCAATTGAAGAAGTTTCCTTTTGTTTGTAGAATCGAGAAACTCCTCTGAGGTTTCTACCACTCCATCGTATGTGTGGGATGAGCCTTGTCGCTGGCACAATATAATTACAAGTCATTTTGAGAGATCTGTCAATTATACACTGCAAAGTGGAGAATATGAAGAATGTTACGACTGGGAGATCCACATGGAAGGATGGTACAAATTCAGTGGAAACGAGAGCATTCCAACGAACTCTCCAAAGCCGGGACAGTGTGGTTCATCTAATCCTATATGGCTGAATGGTGAATATATAATATTCGTTGATGATATATATTTGAATTTTATCTGACAAAGAAATGTTCAACCAATCATGATTTAAAAAGAATCGAATAAATTGATTTTATTTAATATCAAATATAATGTTATCAACCGTTGTAAGAGCAATTTAAAGAATATTCATTTGTTCTCATATGATTATAACCAACTAAGCAATGTTGATATGCATATTTGATTTTTGTCAGGTTTGTATCCTACAACTTATGGTGAAATGGCCACACTGACAGCATGTGTTGTAGGAAATGAAACCGAATGTCAACACAGTTGGAATGTTACTGTAATGCAATGTGACGGATACAATGTTGCTCATTTGAAACCTGCATATTACATGTCGAACTGTGGCAGATATTGTATGGGTGAGATGCTACTGTAAACACTAAGTAGCCTTACAAGGCTTGTAAACAACGGACTTATTCATTTTTTATTTTATGTACACAATACTATAAATAGATGTAAAATACAGTTTGATATACATTATGGTAAATACAAATGAAAATGATATGAGCAACAGTTGATATATAAGATAATCAAAATTTCAAAAGATTTGAAAAATTACTCGAATGTAAACCAACTGATCGGGCTTGGATACAAAACCCTAACTATAGCCAAGCTATATCAGTTAAAATGTTTGAAATATGTGAGAAAACTGTCTTAAAAACCCCTTGGAAAAAAGATTGTACTGATATCAGAATATAAGACATCAATTGGTACTGATCATAGGATGGTTTTTATATCCAACAATGTATAGTCATGTTTAACTTGCTTAATCCTATTGCCCCTTGGTGGAGAATAGGCAACTAACGATATCTCTCCACCTTGTCCTGTTTTTGTTAGCCTCTCCAGATCATACCACTTGTTACCTTCTTTCTTCATCCCGGCTGCAACGTTTTTTCTCCAAGTGTATCTTGGTCTGATTTACCACTCTTTCTTTGTGGGTTCCACTGTAGTGCTTGCCTTGTAATGTTGTTCTTTGGCTTCTCAGTGTGTGCCCTATCCATCGCCACTTTCTCTTTTTCAGCTCTTCATCCACTGGGGATTGGTTGGTCTTTTACCACATATCTTGGTTTGATATCTTCTCAGGCCATCTTATATTGAGGATGCGCCTAAGACAGCTGTTGATGAAGACTTAAAGTTTTTAAAGCAGTTTTTTTGTTGTTTTCCAAGTCTCAGCTCCATATTAAAATATTTTTTACATTGGAATTGAAAAGGCGTATTTTGGTCCTGAGATTGATGTTTCTTGCTTTCCAAATTGATCCCATCCTATTAAATGCAGTTATTGATTTACCAATTCTTATTTTTAGATCTTTATCTGAGCCGCAAAGATTATCCACTAAGCTTCCAGGGTATGTAAAGAAATCAACTTCTTATAAAGATTTGGTGTTAACTATCAGACTTGCTAGGGACCTTGTGTTTGGCTTTAATACTTTGGTCTTATTGTGGTTGACTAAAAGGCCTGTTTCTACTGCTCTTTTTTCAACCTGTGCTAGTTTGGCCTGAATTTGTTGGTAGTTGTAGGACAGCAAGGCAATGTCATCTGCAAAGTCTAGGTTATCAATCTAGGTGAAAATGGTCCATTGGATAGCGTTTCTTCTGCCTTCAGTGGCTTGCCTCATGATCCAATCAACTGCCAGGAGGAATAACATCGGCGAAAGGAGACAACATTGTCTTACCCCAGTTCTTATATCGAAGGCCTCTGTTAGTTGACCTTCATGTATTATCTTGCTCTGCATTCCTGTATAACTGTTTCTGATGATGGTGATAACTTTCTCAGGAATGCCATAGTGCCTCATCAACAACAACAACACATCTCTATCTAAGCTGTCAAAAGATTTTTCAAAGTCGACAAAAACAGAATAGAGTGATGAATTGAACTCTTGTGATCTACCCAGGATAATGCGTTATGTTGCTATTTGATCTGCATATGATTTGTTTTGACTGAATCCAGCCTTGTTGTCGCGAAGCTTTTCATCTAATGCATTTTTTGAGTCGGTTTAACATGACTCTATTCAAAACTTTCCCTGGAACTGATAGTAGCATTATTCCTCTATAGTTGTCACAAATGCTTAGATTGCCCTTCTTTGGAAGCTTTACCATGTATCCTTCTTTCAATTTTATAGGGACCTCTTCTTCTTCCCAGATCTTTCCAAACAGTTCATATAGCATTTGAGTTGATGTTTCAATGTCTGCCTTCAGTGCCTCTACAGGTATGTTGTCAGGACCTGGAGCTTTGGGTCTTTGTTAAACATATTCTTGAAATGCTCAACCTATCGTTTCATTTGTTCTCCATGCGTGTTGAGTGTTTTCCCTTCTTTGCTTTTTACTGGTCTACTTTCTTTCTGGCATTTCCCGGTTAGCAGTTTTATGTTGTCATATAGAGCTTTGATGTTGTTTGATCTGGCTGCTTCTTCTGCTTCTGCCGTTAGTTTATCAACAAAGGTCATCTTATCTCTCCTTGCACTTTTCCTGACATCCTTGTTAGCTATAGTGTACTCTCTTGAGGCTGATTGTTTTGCTGATCTTTTTTTGCTGTTGTTCAGGACATTTTTTTATGTTTTTCCTTTCTTCCACTTTTACCAGTGTTTCTGGCGTTATCCATTCTTGTGACATCTAGTAAACGTCTCCTTTTTGGAGATACAGACATGGTCCTTTTGATTTTCAATGTTCATGTCTGGAGATACCCGTGTTGCTAGATGTCATTTCTTGTGTGGGAAGACTGGTCCACCAATGACAAGATTGTGTTTGCACAGTGGTTTGCAAAAGAGCTCTCCATTTTCATTCATTTCTTCTAGTCCATGTTTTCCCATCACTTTTTCATAACCGTTGTTGTCACTTCCTACCTTAGCATTAAGGTCTTCCATTAAGATGGTGGATTCTTTTGAGCTACATTTCCTGGTAGTTTCTTTTAGAATTCGATTTAATCCTTCCTTGATGTCTTCCTCTGCACCATTTGTAGGAGCATAGCATTGGATGATGTTGAAATGATATCCTTGTATGTGTGGTCTTGAATTTTGCCATTATGATTCTGGCACTTAGTGGCTCCCATCCAATTTATGTTTTCTGAGCTTCTTTTGACAGCATAATTGCAACTCCTTCAGAATGTTTGGCGTTCTCCTACAAATTGCCAGAGTATAAAATCAATTCTCCTGATGATATTTTTGATTGTCCTGCATAATTCAATCTTGCTTCTGCTATTCCTAGTATACTTATTTCATATGCTTTCATTTAATTGGCGATGGTTTTTGCTTTTCCTGGAATGTACATATATCTCACATTCCATTTTTCTATCTTTGTTGCGGGATTAGAGTTCAGAAGTCTCAGTTGTGTAGCTTCCTTTCGGTTTTGGCCTTCTAGGTAAAGGTCTTCTTTCTTTTCCATCCAAGGTGCGTAAATTTTCGTTTCGTGTTTTTGTAATCCGTTTTAACCTCTAAGCGGGGGATTATCCTACCTAAAGGTTCCAAGTGGTTTTGTAAAGACATCTGGACTACAGTCTTCCCCATACGGGTTACTGGCCGGTAGCGCACTCATTGCCCTCCTACGTCCTTTTCCGTTGTCGCTAGACAGCAATCTTCCGCAGGGATTGTGATCTCTCCACTATTTGTCCATTGGCTGGAGTTTTTTTTTTGGAAAGGACTTACGGTTACCACCAACCGTGATTTGAAGTCAGAGTTTTCCTTCTCCTAGACAGGCTGCCTTCCTAGGTTAACGAGACCCGTCTGACTGTCGCCCTTGTAGATCAGCCTGAGGCCTTTCGCTGCTCAGTATCCAACTTCTCCCACGGGGAGGTACTACATAGGACTTGATGTGGTGAGGCTATGTACTGGCAGGAAGAGACTGACTAACTGCTCCCCTTTTCACATTGCTGTTAGCCAGCGGCGCTGAAAACGAAAGATGACAAGCACCTAGACACAAAAAACAGCAAACTAGACGCATCCACAACATTTAACAGATATGTATAGTCATACAAAGAATAATATATCAATACTATTTTTGGTTGAAATATAAGAAATGTGAACAATACTTTGCGTATGTACGTTATTTGAACCTTTTGATTTCAAAGTTGGAGAGATATTTGAATGTCGCGTATCTATATTATAATATGACGGGTGCCACATGTGGAGCAGGATCTGCTTACCCTTCCGGAGCACCTGAGATCACCCCTAGTTTTTTGGTGGGGTTCGTGTTGTTTATTCTTTAGTTTTCTATGTTGTGTCGTGTGTGCTGCTGTTTGTTTGTCCTTTTCATTTTTAGCCATGGCGTTGTCAGTTTGTTTTAGATCTATGAGTTTGACTGTCCCTTTGGTATCTTTCGTCCCTCTTATATAAAACATATACATGTTTGAGACCCTTAGTCAGAAATAAAACCCCTGTGCACCAAACGTTAAAATTGTAAACTTGTATTTGATGAATATAAGCAACAGTCATAGCTTCCATTCGATCAATCAGGACTTTTATTGGCCATGCTATTATTTGGTATTTGTTTACCTATGATACGCTACCTGATCAATTTGACCTATGTATAAATTATCCTATTAGATTTTGATGAATACGTGTTTAACAGAAGTAAAAAAACTTGATAAAACTAACTTTGGTATGGTTTTATTAACATGTGGATGCATAGAATGGTAATACAAGCATATCCTTATGTGTTTTTATTTTCTTCAGAATACACAAATGATCCCTGTACAAACTACAGCATAATAGACTATGACTTTACTAGACATCAAGACTACTACAACTATTCATACAATTGTGATGACTTTTGGTCAGGAGGGTGGTATTATTTTGAAGGCGGTTATAACTTATCAACAAGTCCGGTATCGCCTGGTCAGTGTGGATCGTATAATCCGATTTGGATAAATGGTAAGATTTATCGGATAAACAATGTCACTTTGATTTTTCCTGGTCATTGTTGAAAATATCATCTCTTGATTTGTACTATATTTGTTTATGTTATTGATCTATGTTATTGATCTATGTTGATTTCTTTTCTACATGTACTGTTGTAAATGTGCTTCTGAGCTGGTTTTCCGTTTCCGTTTCATTTCAATGAACTCTTGACAATCGGATACTATTTGTTATTCAAATATAAAGTTTGCAGCACGATTTCCAAGAAATTAATTTTCCAAACGTGCATCATTTTCTGATGCGTAAAACTAGATTAGATGTTGAAATTATTATTTTCGAAGTCATTTTGGATGCTATTTCATCTAGTGTATGAAATTGAAATAAAGTTGAATATTTGTTCTATTTACAGAAACAATTGAACAGACTGGTAAAACAAGTTTGGCATACCTCAGAGCATGTGAAGTAGATCATTGGTCCGAATGTGCCTACACCTGGACCATACCCACAATGAAATGTGGAACTAAAACCATTATGTATCTTAGGCAGACAGGAATGTGTGGAAGATTCTGTCTAGGTTTGTATTGATATATAATTTGACATACATTCAATCAATATTTATTTAAAATTACACAACTAAAAGAAGATATTTGGTCGATTTTGTTATAAATATGAAAATATAAAATGTTGATCCCATATATAAAAAAACAGTGTGTACTTCAGCTCATAACTATCATGTTCACATTTTGTCCCCTGTATGAAAATCTCTATTACTGACTGATTGTATGTATATTTCAATTGACCAATGAATTGTCGATTTTTCTTTGACGTTTAACGTCATTTGTGGAATCATACGGCAACAAGTTAATTCAAAATTTACCTTTGATATGCATTGCGTTGTTGCAAATGTAATTATATTATGTATATATGTAGGACTCTAAAGTGCGATGGGGACGCTAAAGTACGATGGTCACGCTAATATGCGATGGTTTACGCTGAAGTGCGATCTTTAGTATAGATTATTACATGGCATTTTTCATATCATATCCTTTATCGGCCCTAGGTCATGATATCAGCCCAAGAGCCGCAGGTTCGAGGGATGATATCATGACCGAGGGCCGATAAAGGGTATGATATGAAAAATGACATGTAATTATCTTTTTATCATATACTTCAACAGAAGAAATACAGACAAAAACCATTAAAATTTAGTTTTTCTTTGATAATTTATAATTAACCAAATACAAATTTCTGAACTTTTATTGTTGTTATTAAACGATATAACAAGCATCAGGGTGACATAAATGTATGAAAACAATTACATGACTTGTATATTCATGATATTAATGTTCTTAGTTGGAAAAATTAATTGTCACATTTCCTGTAATAGTTGCCCCTGCGAACATATGCATTGCTTTTCCTTTGTGATTTTCATGCACTATTTCTGGCATTTCATTTATTCCTGTAGTTGTTGTTGCTGAAACTGGTTTAGAATTAGATTCGAAATTTGAAATGTCTTTCAGTACAAAAGAAAGCTCGGCTTCTTGGGAAGCAGACAAAAGTTCTGCATCATCATCTGATGGTATATCATTGTTGTTATCATCCAAAGGCCTTGGGTTTTTATCCGAAGTTATTTTCCCTGTACCAATTTTACTCAAAATATGAGACATTTCCTTCTGTTGTTCAATTGATGAGGAGCTATAGGAGTTTATGGATTGAACATTTTTATGTCCACTCAGCTGCATTATGGGTGTATCTGGTATGTCCTCGTGTACCAAGGCAGTGATAGTAGTTTTTCTGACACTATGATTAGTTTTTCTACCCTGAATACCACCATCTTCACACATTTTTTTAACAAAAGAATTTAAAGTGTTCTTTCCTAAAGCTTGTCTTGAAAACCAGACACCGTCTTAATTTGCCTGGAAAACCCCAAATAAAAGGGACAATCATCTGCAACCATATCTTCTGGTCTTCTTCTAAGGAACTGTTTATATGTCTGTATAGGACATCTAGGATTACCTGAAAGAAGATAAACCTGTTCAATGTGGGTTGCTAAAATGTCATTATTATACACATGTTTACAATATAATATATATATAGCTACACTTGTAATATCTGGCTGTTATTTTGTGATGGCAATATCTTGCTTGATATCTTGTTTAATACATATTTACACTACATGTATACTATGTTTTGCGCTTTTTAATTGACTTTTTCTGTAATTCAATTGAAATATGAAATAATGATTTTGAATCTTGTCCCCCTATAAAACTTTGCCTGAAACATTACCTGTGTCAGCAAACATCTTTGCTTGAAAGTGTATCCAAGTTAGCACCATTTCTTGTTTTGGTTATCCTTTCATTATGTTCTAGATACTGCTGACCATCAGTAGTTGCCTTCATTTGAATGTTTCCCCACCTCAAAGTTGTGTGCTCTTCCCGGGAGCGCAAACCAAAATGTAGAGTGTTATTCGTCCATACTGTTCTTACTAGAGATTGAGGATTTCCTGCAAAAAAATTTAAGGAATTTGTTTGAGTAAAAAATATTTGATTTAGACTTGTGTATACAATGAGGTTAAAATAATATACATTCTTACGACTGTACAAAATCAGGTGAAGATAATTCAAGTTATTGTCAAATCATTTTTTTAATACATCATGATCATATCAATGTGTTAATTTTTTAGAGAAAATTGTGACGTCACAAAGAGTCAAATAACAAGACAAAGCTACTTAAAATATCAATAATAAAAATAATAATTATGCAAAGAATTGTTAACTGCACCAAGCAGCTCTTTTTCGTACAGTAAATTAACTTCTTCAGCTGTGAAGGGGTCTGCTTTTCTTTTTTTGGCTCCCTTTCCCATGGATTTAAGCTGTTTCAGTTTAGCAGACATCACATCTCTAGAGTGGTGAAATTCTTTGTCAACCATTATAATTATTGCACATTTCTCTGTTAGATATCTTGAAATGCTGCTCTGCATTGACCTGACAGATTGAGGTTCATAGTTTGACTCGTCGTCTTTTTTAACTGTCATGAAGAAACGAGCCAAACATTTATCCAGTTCCGTAACAGGAATTTCTTCCGCTTACCTCATTTCGTTATTGCATCTCAACCATTTGTTGAAAAGTCTCATGTCACTAGCAGTTTTTCTAACTGTATTATCGTTTTTCAACGATTGAACAAAAGCAGCAGTGTCCGTGTCGTCTGCCATGTTTACAAACAACTTTCCGGAAAAACGGAAATACCCGAAGTTGCATGTGATAAACCCCACGGACAATAACGGAAAGGCATGCGATAACATTCCGGAAGCAGTTAATAAAGGTGCCTTTATCAGCCCGCTGAGGAAATTTGTAGGAATCTTGTTAATAAACCTTGTAATCCTTTCATAGCCTTTTAATATTTTTAAATGTTATTGAACTGTAAAATTTAAGTATTATTTGATACAAGTATATGATAAAATACGCTAAAGTCCGATGGTCCGCGAAAGTATAGACGTAAAAAAGTAGTTTGATTATGACGTTAACAGTCGTTTATACAAACCAAAAATTAATGTGCATGCCGGAAGATACATTAACTTAAGAATACTTAATTTGTATCTTTTAAACCTAAATGTGCACGACTTAATTTCAAACCTAACCAGGCTGAGTCGGTTAAAACGAATATTTATTTTCGAGTGTTAAAAGACGAACTTGTGTCCTGCAGAGTCATTTGACCAAATTTCTATATAGATACAAAATAGTATAGATATCCTGTTTCCTGTATCCTGCTTCTATTGGAAACGACCAGATACATTAAAAGCATTGTTTACGTTGCAGTCTACTTGGGGGTCCCATTAAAATAATGTCGATTTTAATGGAAATTAATGTCGGTAACATATATAAAGATATTTGTAACTTATGTGAAGACTGTAAAAGGGGGGTTCACATAAGTGATTAACTGTGTGTGTGAAAATTCATGCACTTGAACGTTTCAATCCCCTTTACCTATACTATATATATTGGTCCACTGCACTTCATCATGATATACCCTCGTGCATTAGCAAAAGAACAACCATCGCACTTTAGCGTTAGACACCATCGTACTTTAGCGTAGACCATTGCACTGTAGGGTGTCCATCGCACTTTAGAGTACCATCGCACTTTAGAGTCCTGCATATATATATATACTTATTGAGAAACTACCCCTTTACATCGGGGGCACACACCAACCGGTTATCAGTGTTTGCGTCATACAAACTTTAAATGCAATAAATACAGTGTACATAAATAAGAACATCACTATGAAAAATGTCAATATATTCGTAAAACTATTTCTTTTAAAATCCAACATTTGGTAATAGAAAATTATAGAAGTGAATAAAAGAAACCGTAAAAGTACGTTGCGATATCCTGAACATTTTATAAAAATATTACACATATATACATAGACTAAAAAAAACCATGCATATTCATATAAACTTGACACAATATAATTTTTGTTTACATTCAAATAATTTAGACATTAACATGCAACAACTCATTGCGAGCTTTAATGAGTGAGGTTAGATATTGTTTTCCGATTTTCTCAACCTTTTTATCGATATCATCACCGAACAAAAAAGCTATGTCTCCGATAATGAATTGGAGTTTATTAAAGCGAGGCAACTCTAAAAAAACATATTTTAGAGTTTAGTATGACGTATTTTCACTTACCTAGTACACATTTTTAAAAAGCTGAGGCTAACATCCGGGTACGAGATATCCTTGCTGCATTGAAGACCCATTGACATATTCCCAATTTCCATTCTCAATTTTCTTTTTCTTTAGCATTTTTATGCCCCACCTACGATAGTAGAGGGGCATTATGTTTTCTGGTCTGTGCCTCCGTTCGTCTGTGCGTCCGTTCGTCCGTTCGTCCGTCTGTGCGTCCGCCCGTTCGCTTCAGGTTAAAGTTTTTGGTCAAGGTAGTTTTTGAAGAAGTTGAAGTCCAATCAACTTGAAACTTAGTACACATGTTCCCAATGATATGAACTTTCTAATTTTAATGCCAAATTATAGTTTTGACCCCAATTTCATGGTCAACTGAACATAGAAAATGATAGCGCGAAGTTCAGGTTAAAGTTTTTGGTCAAGGTAGTTTTTGATGAAGTTAAAGTTACATCAACTTGAAACTTAGTACACATGTTCCCTATGATATGATCTTTCTAATTATAATTCCAAATTAAAGTTTTGACCCCAATTTCGGTCCAATGAACATAGAAAATGATAGTGCGAGTGGGGCATCCGTGTACTATGGACACATTCTTGTTTCTTTTTGTAATTGTTTTGTTTGATTTTGTTAGAATAGTATCGAAAACAATTTGTGCTTCATTTAGCTAAAATATTTTGAAAATAAAACCAGTAAACTACTACTTCAAGAATGATGTAATATTTCTTTATCTCGTGTCGTCAATAGATGGAGCTTAAGAAATGAATACACAGCCACGATTGAATTAGTCTTTGTGATTGTTGTATTATATATGAATATATGTTATGCAATTTAAGAATTATACTGTTCAGTCAACAGATATTATAATTAAACAATTTATCATTTGTATAGAAACAGAAAAAGACATATATTCCAGTATGACACCAACCGAAGGTCATATATCATCATCCTCATACGATGTCACATTATCAGATAATTTGAGTAAGATTGAAATGTCTATTGATCCAGCCTCCACGTTATTCGATTCAACTGCAGACAATACAAATAGTCTATCAAAATCTGAGAATTGGAATAAAGTACACATGGATATAAGTTCTTCCTCCGAAGACTTTTACATGAGTATGGGTGACCTTACGGAGAGTTTGACATCTAGTATGGAAAACTGGAATAGAATGGAGACAATTGTACATTTGTCCGGGACTTTGGAATCAGTAGATACGGTTATATCCTCGGAAGGGATTTATCGGAATGAATATGATATGACTACAATTTCGTCGTCTTCATATTTGACCCATGATTTGTATTCCACTTCGGACATCGCAAATGAACTGGACACGGTTTTAGTTTCGTCGTCTTCGAGAATGGTTATTGGTTTTGATACAACACTCAGTTCGTCTTCTTATTATGAGAATTGGGAGAACATGGAGACGACATTTAAGACATTGTCGTCATCGTTTAATTTGAATCCAATAGACACTACAAAAATATCAAATTCAGAGAATAATTTTCAATCGACTTTTATGATATCTTACTCTGATGATAGGAAGTCATCGGCTGTGGTTAGCTTGAGTACAATGGACACTACTGTAAATCCATCACCTTCGGTCATTGCTTTTAGTTCACCGGAGCCTTTGGATAGAATGAGTACAACTGTACATTTATATACTACGGATCCCTCAACAAACAGTGAAGCAAATTCTTTGTTTGAAACTATAACTTCCGATGCCAGTTTCGAGCCCTCAGAAGTATCTGATCATCAGTCAATAATACAGGGAACAAGTACCAGTTTAGAAACCGAAATATCAGATATAAAGACAACACAAAGTTTTTATTGGCAGGAAGCGTCTTCAACAGACACATCCCTGATGACTTCTACCGAAAATATTTATGGTATTTATATTTTCATTCATTTATTGTATAGATACACAGAAAAATAGCGGTGCAACAATATAAATATGATAAATAAATACTTTGATCGATTGATTGATTCGCGTTTAACCTAAGTTCAGTCCTATTTCGCAATTTTGTGGTTGTTAGTTTTTATTTGTGGAAAAAGCCTTAGTGTCTTGGGAGAAGCTCCAACCCCGGGTTGGACAACAAATAACCCTAATCAATCCTGGAGTCACCTGCCACGTGCTGGATTCATGTTGGTGTCGACCGGGTATTGATATAGCTCGACTATTTAGATCAATTATACACCGAAGCACCTATTTGTTAAAACAAAAAACAAATATAAATAGTTAGTATAAACAGTTGTGAAAGTAATCAAATACAAGTAATTAAAAAATGAACCAAACCTACAGAATTATAGATTATCGATGGTTTTTCGAACGAGATGATGCTTCTCAGCTGCAATTTATTCAAAGGGTAGAAACCTTGATTACATGCGACTCGCTTTTTTCCTAGGCAAAGACTATAACGTAGGATCTTGAAGTTATTTATTCTCTTTCTACTCAAATGAACTCAAATTACTTGGAAAACATGAAAGATTTTTATAATCTAAAAAAAAAAAAGAGATCATAGTAAAAGTTAAGAACATAGCGATTCAGTATTATTTGTTTTCCTTTTGTTTTCGTTCTATGAAATCGTTGGTGTTAAGTTACAATATAGCACAAGACTTAAGATAACATACATAATTTTGTTGTTCAAACTACTGATAATAAAAGGTACAAACAAGACTGTGGCATAGATGTTGGTTAAATATCTTAAAATCACAAAACAATAACAATCTGTCCACTCGTAAGGATAGAATTATCTTAAGATACAAACTACGTTTATTCACATTTTATTTTCGACTTATTGTAAACGACGTAAATGGTTGGTTTTATTTGAATTTCAACAGTTGATTTGAATATAACAGACTACATTTACTGGCTGTATGCAAGTCCTACAATTCCAACGTACGACTTGAACTCAGAAGATCACCAGTTGATGTTTGAATGCTATGTCTATTCTGGGTACTACTACTATAACAGTTATGATTCTCTCTTAAATTCAATGACGTACGATATCCAATGGTACATTGACAATGAAGAATTTCTTACAAAGACAGATATTGCATACGACAAGATTGAAACCGAGGGCAGATTAAAGAGTACCGATTGGATGCATAGAGAGAAAAAAATAGGAATCAATGTGAGTTCTAACTTTTCATGAAATTAATATTCGAGTGTTTCAGAAATTTTTCATTTTTTTAGAAATTGAAATGTGACTTCACTTTGTGTGTTTTTTTACAATTAAATATGACGTCACTTTGTGCGTTGAGGCCTTTGCTAACCCAGCTGTGTATTGGTATGTGCTGGATTAGGTTGTTTTATGTAATATATCCGTTTTTATTCTGTAGTTCGGTGTTATCATGTATATCTATTATACAATCATTTTATAAAATTTACTGTTTGCAAAAGTATGAATTATACTAAATAATAAGGACGTATTAAGCACGGCTTTTTGGAACTTTTTGTACTAAGTGCTCTTCAACTATGTACTTGTTTTGGCTTTCGAACTTTTTTCATCTGAGCGTCACTGGTAAGTCTTGTGTAGACGAGGCGCACGTCTGGCGTGTTAGATTTTAAATTTGGTAACTTTTGTTACCTATTATTCGTGTGTTTCTCTGCTCTATATGTTCTCCCATTTGTTTATATTGTAGTCCTGTCATGTAATGTTGTCATTTACATGTTATATTTAACATTGCCATAAAAGCGGGAGGTGTGGCATGCCATAAAAGCAGGTTCAACAAACCAATTTTTTCTTAGAATGTCCTGTACCAAGTCAGGAAAATGTCCATTGTTATATTATAGTTCGTTTCTGTGTGTGTTACATTTTAATTTTGTGTTTCTGTTGTGTCGTTGTTCACCTCTTATATTTGATGCGTTTCCCTCAGTTTTAGATTGTAACCCGGACTTGTTTTTTCTCTCTATCGATTTATGAGTTTCGAACAACGGTATACTAATGTTGCCTTTATTCATTCCAACAGTCATTAATTCTCGATTTTTTATCGATAAATATCTAATAAAGGAAAAGGAACTTCTTATATTTATTCAAAGTAACCCGATTCATAAACAGTGAAATAGTCGTGTAGCCTTTGTTTTGTAAAAATTTATTTAGGTTTATTTGCCACTTGTATTATCTCCTAAACTTGATCTATAGATAACAAACCATCTACTTAATAATTTTAAAACATAATCGTCAGGAACTTGTAGACGCTATGAAAAAAATTCCCGAATACTATACACGGGGATGTAAACTTGAAGTGACATTTATTGTTGGCATACGTTTTATTTGTACCTTTAATATTATGAACGTTTGAAAGTTTGTCATTTTTTTGTAATTACCTTAATTGCCTTTAAGGTCAACTGAATTATTTAGTTTATGAAGCTAATTATTCCCATTTAAATGTAATAAAACACAAAATTCCTAGCAAAATCATCTTTGAACATACTTTAATAGCTGCAATTCTGATTGGTTTAGTTACATTTTTTAAGAACTACGTAAACCGTTTGAGTTACCACAAATAATTTCATTCAAACAATTTAGTAAATAGTATAATCGATGCATGTGTTACTATCTGAGATTATTAATATAAATTTTTTGCGGATTTGTTTTATACTTGTTTACTGACGAAGTATTGAAGGGGCGGAATTTGGTTTTATATGTCAATTTAAGGTTGCTTAATTGGAAGAAGTTTCTTATTATTTTCAAAGGTTTCAAATCCATTATTGTAAAATGAATTAAGAAGAATTAGTATATTGATTTAACCTGTCATCTTGATTAAAAATATTTATAGATCAAATGTGGAATTAGATTTCATTTATCGTCAAACAAGGCTTTTATGGAGAGCTGGAACTACTACGCTGGCTTAGATGTAAGTACAAATATCAATTTATGAAAAAAAGATAGTACGGGGAGAACAAATATATAAGTTGGTGAAGAACAACTAACAGCATAGAAAACACAAAAGACAAAGAAAAATGTATGTGATATCTTTTTCGAATACAATACAATGTATATACAAAAAAACAGAATATCAGAGAATTTTTCATTTTTGTAATTAAAAAAAACAAATAAAAATATTGATCTTTATCTTCCAGAAGATATAACATCTACGTCACTGGTTTATAGCAGGTCATTGTCAATCATTTCATATATTCTTATTTTTGTTATTTCTACTATATAAAATTCTGTAGTAGATCGTTGAATTTTTCTTACAAATGTGACAAATAGATGAAATCCTAGGTTCTTGCCATTTACTGGCAGTTATCTGGTCTCAGATAGTGTAAAAACAGTGAAAGACTTAAACCAATTAAAAGTATTTTCAGTTTTATTATTTAATGATTAAAATCAGTAGAAAAAGATTAGCTGTGATGTTATAGCATCATACGCATTCACATCAAAGTAACATTTATATTGAGGCAGACGTCTTTTTGATCAACCCCTTATCCTATTTACTAGGCAGTATTTGCGGTTTTTTTTAATGCTCTTTGTTATATTAGACAAAAAAAAAATTTGAATACTGATATCTGAGAAACTAATTTCAAGTGAATTTGATAGATTAATGATAATTTCTGATTTCCCAAATTTAGGGTAAAAAATTATAACTGTATTACGTCCGTTTTTAATTAATGGAATATATACGCAGTTTTACCCAACGGATATTCTGTTTAAATTCTAACCTGAAACTCTTGAATTAACACTGTTGTTTTAAACGTGTACTTGCGTATTTTATTATTATTTAGATGAGCTTAACGGTATCTGATGACCGTTTCCTGTCAACTTAGCTTATCACTATTTTACAACAACATATAGATATACACAGACTCTGTTCTGACAAAACTTCAGTGAATTTTACTTTTTATAATCCTCCTGTTAACCTTATAGTACATCTTGATCTTTTAATCGATATTGATGACATAGATAGACGATTAAAAACTAAAATCTATAACATACGATATGTTTTCCATTTTAAACTTTTCAGTTGCAAACTTCCCATTTGTAACCCTCTGCCTCGTTGACATCTCTACCAAACAAGGGTTTCCTTTCATTTAATCTGCTGTAATAGAATTATGAGAAAGAACGACTAAAATCGATACACCATACGTTTTATGATCACGATCACGAATATGTTGACCGATACAATTTGTCAATATCTTAACTCAAGCATTAAGTTTTTCGCCGTCTTAAATGTTTAGATACATTTGTACCCGTATGTAGTCGTCTAATATCTATATTCTGAAGATGGAATATTAATTCATTCACTTACCTTGTCGACGCATGCTATCTCGCTTCTCTTGGAGTTCATTAGAATCTCCCAAATTGTTTGGTTTTTACCTTGATTTTGGGTTTTCACATTGATTATGCGAGATTTGAACATCGGTAAACTACTGTTGCCTTTATTTGTAGTGATCCTTTCTTTCGTATTTCAGCAACCAAGTCCATATTATATTTCAGGATGTATTCTTCTGACATTTCAGACTCGTTGAAATCACGTTCTGGAATTATTTTCTAAACATATGATACAGTGGAAATATCAGTGAATTTCAAAAATGTTATAATCAAACTAATTAACTGTGTGATAAAATTGTGTATTTACAATGAGTAATTTTTAAAATATCAATTTTTGAAATTTTACTACCAATCAAGTCAGTCTTTTAGCCAAAATTTTGAAAAATGGATTAGGGATTTTTTTTCACGATAATAGCGCCCCAAAAAGGTAGAAATTGATAGAAAATCATCAAAATTGGGTACTTTTATTGGGCCGAAGCAAAAAAAAAAAAAAGAAAAGAAAAAAGAAGTGCACCCCTATATGGTTTTTTTCTTCGCCATTTTTTTTACAGTCATATAAACCCAAAAAATCAGGTTGAGAAAAATAGTTTAATACTAGACATTTTTGCCTCCTTAGAGGTGTACATCTTTAAGTAGCAAGTTAACAAAACAATCTTATATCAGTACTGATTACATCAAACATTTTGTGCATCAGAGAACATAACAATCGTAGGAAATACATGTTTGAAACTTCAGTGGTAATTTTATAATTTTCTGCTTTCCTATGACCTTTTTCGTCGAAATACTGAATTGGACAATGGAATTTAGTAACAGTTTTTAAATCTATATTACAAATGAAAATCTTATCGTTTTTTATTTTGTTTACTTCACTCTGTATTTGAACATATTGCTTGATTTATATGTGAAATGCTTTTAAATAGATGTGGCCGAATTACCTGTCAATATCAAGTGGAGAATCAGCAACATTATATGTATGGACAACCGTTCCTATAGCTTGTAGATATAACGATACGTCATACTCATGTAAAGTCAAATTAGATTTATTTGACTTTAATGAACAATTTACAGCTGGAGCTCCAATGTACTGTAATAATTCTGTCACCGAAATGACAAAACCGTCAATGTGTGGATTGGAACTTGATGGATGGCAACAGTGGGCGTGGCAAACTTTAGATATTAACCTCCCTGAAAATTCTGCATCGGATCAGGAGTACCAAGCAAAAGTTAAATTAAGAGTATTAGAAGCTGACGATGACCCGATATGGTCCAACTATCAACTCCCGGAAGTCACGGTTTGTGTCATTACTTTTATTGTTATCAGTATTAGTAGATATAATACAAAACAAAAATCAGAGGCAGATAATGACATGTTACGGTTTTATTATCAACTACCAGAGGTTACGGTTTGGGTCAATTGTTTCCTATATTATCATTTTGATCATTATTTTTCTCAGTAGTTGTAATCATCTTATTTTAAAATGATAGTTTTTAACAAATGTAGATATGTTTTGTCCTTGATAATAGACATCACTTTACAACAGTAATGCTTATACATCTAAAGCCATGCTCGAAATATTTAACAATTTTACCGTTACAAATAACTAGAAACAAAACAGGTTCTTTCTTTCAATGCAAGATTAAAATTGTTTTGAATATATTTAATAAGAAAAAATTACTAGATTTGAATTTTTCCTGTTAAAACAACATACATACAAATTAGACCAGACCTTAAGGGTTAACTTTAATTTAGAAATATAGGCATCTTGACCTCTCATATTTGTTATTTTTATAGTTTTATAGGGAAGTTATTAACCTCGCAATGATCTAGTTGTGCTTCTGAGTTAATGTCTCTTGACTATGTTCACGTAAACCTGTCATATTATTCAAGTAAAAACTTTGTGTTGAACAGTTCTCTAAAATTTCTAAATCAATAACATTTCTGACAGACAGACATCTTTATAAGTCAACCCAGCAATACTAGGTTTACTTTCTGTTATGACATTACAAATTGGAAATTATTTTGGAATCACTGTTATCAATTAAAGAGACATCAATAATTTACAAATAATTGGGAGATAAATCAGCCGATAGCGTTATCCCCAAGTGGGAACGATTTCCTATTTGCGGGTTCACTATAGCAGATACACACAATAAGATGATCAAGTGAAGAGCAAGCTATTATGTTTAGATAATCCAAGTATAAAAAAAGATAAATTTCATGAGTACATGTTGTCTATATTTGCTGTGTTTTGTTGATAACAAATTTTATATAAACATTTATATCCTATATTTGGTAACAAGTGTGCAGACGCTGATATGTCTCGCCTTCTTTACTAACCACTGATATTATGTTGATAGTCCTAAATATATAGCTTTACTACAACTATCACATAAACTTATAAACATGATACATGAAAATCGGATCAAGGTCAGACAAACCAAACTGGAAATACATGTACACCTTACAATCATCCATACACTAAATATGCTTTTAATATAGTTGACCTATTAACCAGTAAAACTTAACATTGATCCGAAAACCATTCAAAATATGCCAAGAATAGATGAACTCTGCCAGACGAACATGTACACTTTACAATCATTTAATGCGTTAACTATAGTTGTCCTTTTGTAAAGTTTGAGTACATAGGGTAAAATGCAGTTTTTGACTAATATCTCAAGAACGAAAGCATTTGTGGCAAATGACGCAAGAGGTTTTAGTATTCGTTAGGTAAAGTTTACCTGCACTGAAATATTCAGGCAAATCGGGTATCGGATTTTAAGGGTATTGTCCCTGAATTGATATTTTTAAGGAAATTTGGCAGATTTCTGTTATTATCTTAAATACCATTACAGATAAAGATAAACTAGAAACAGCAAAACTGTTCAGTAAAGAAAGATCTACAAATATTATTTTGTATGAATTTTTTACTCTCAATTGAACCTATAATGAGTTAAATCCGTTTAAAGACAATTTTTTAAAATTTGTTCATCTAGTTTGCTTACTTTAAAAAAAAATCTCTTCTTCTTTGAAACTGCTGAATCCATATCAGCCAAACTTAGGCTGAATGAGTTTCAGAGTACTAAGTAACTTATATAATTGATGGATTTTATTTCCTTGTATGTCAAAAAACCTAGCCACTATCGTTTAAATTGAACGTAGCAGTAAAATGCATTTTTTTTGCTTTTAAAGAAAATTTGACAAGTCCAATATTTAAACGGTAATTTTAAGCCACTTCGAAATATCTATATTGAAAAGCAAAAAAAAAAATAAATATTGATGACAGATTGAAGCATCAAATTACGGTTGAGCGATTCGGGCTCTTGAGAGCTCCTTGTTCAATTTCTTGATCTTGTTCTTTTAAACTATTTATATGCAATTTTAACCGAAATAGTGTGAATTTGAGTTATTGTTGTATTCTGAATTAACCTTAACAGAACATGCATATAAACGTTTATAATCTGTGATTATCGGCCGTCCCACTGTCTATATCACTCACCTCAGCTCTTGAATATCACGGCTTTGTGACGTCAAATAGGTTGAACCAGCCTTAATAACTTTGACCCGGACATATCAGCGACGTCATAATGTTTGAACCGACGTTTATAAGTTTGACCTGAACTTATCAAGTCATCTTCCGAATTGCTAGTGCAAAAACAAAACACTTCAAAAACGCAAATTAGCCCGATAAATCGATTATCAGGTTATCTGCATATTGAGATTGTAAAATATCAATATGCAGACAACCTGATAATCGTTATTCCTCTTTAATCGTTATATACTTTTTCGTAAGATTATTTGAATGATAATACTACAAAATAAAAGGCAACTCTTAACACAAATTTCTTTCGCAGGTACATGTAGTGAACGACAATGTAACAGATGATTACTGGTGGTGGTATGGATGGTGTTTTACTGGTACAGATCCTTGGTTTTCTACATTTGATTGGCAGTAAGTTTTTATATGACCTATAATAATAATAGATTGTTGTTCCTAGATGAAATGCCACTAAATTAAATATCCACTTAATAAATGTGTGTCAAAACCGGCTTTAACTTTTCAAGTCGCTACTTGATGAAGGAAAATTTACTGAGAAACTATATATACTACAACGACAATCCCTGAGGAGAAATTTTACAACAATTACCAATCTATTAAAATTCATAATGGCTGATGCAATGAAAAGAAAAGGTTTACTTTGCGGGAAAACCCATTCTGATTTAAACAGAAAGTGCCTCAGTCTTTCATCTTTAAGAAACCCGGTCATTATTGATATCGTATTTGAAACGTTTGTTGGGTTTGTTTTTAAACAGTCGGCATTCCTGTTGACACCAAACAGTATTCCTGTTTTCGTTGACTTGTAAGTATTACTTGAAAATTGTCACAAAACACAACACTTGTAATTGTGTTAACGCACATATTTTCTGTGGTATATAAACAAGTGATCACTATGATACTAAAACCTCATAGGACAAAAATTGTAAAAACTAAGGATAGTCTTACCCCAGGCATAGATTACCTCAGCCGTATTTGGCACAACTTTTTGAAATTTTGGATCCTCAATGCTCTTCAACTTTGTACTTGTTTGGCATTATAAATGTTTTGATATGAGCGTCACTGATGAGTCTTATGTAGACGAAACGCGCGTCTGGCGTACTAAATTATAATCCTGGTACCTTTGATAACTATGTAATAACTTCTATAAAAACTATGTGTGTTTTTTTTTTTTTTTAGATCGTATGATTTTCATGACCAGGGAGAATTTGTCCTTTACAGACACAAAACTAAACCAATAGAGGTAATTATAATACACGACAATATATTCAAAAATATCATAAAGATTTATTATTCTATTTTATTCATTTAACTCGTTATTCGTTTGATAATTTGAAATTTATTTGGATTTTTAATAATAAATTTTTACATTTTCAGATTCTATGTCATACTCAATGCATGTTTTTAGACGAAACGCGCGTCTGGCGTACTAAATTATAATCCTGGTAACTTTGATAACTATTTGGTAATTGACTTTAAATTTATTTATTTTAAATCACAAAGGCGTTGCGTACTGTAAACTTTAAAAACAAATAGTTTTATTTGATGAACTTTTGTTTGACACTAAAGTTGTCTTGATCTGTAAATAGGTTGTAATTGCCTGTACATAAAAATTGTTCATACCAGTAAACAGCAAGTACAAGTTGCATATTACAGAGAATTGAATTAAAACAAAAACTTATACTTTTCAATCAGTATAGACCTACATCATTTCGGCAAACGAAGATGAATGAGGGGTATATTGAGACAATCGTTCTGGTGTTATGCAGAAGTTTGAAATTCCAATGGGGGGAAGATACAAGAGGAACATTCAACATATAAGTCGAAAATAAACTGACAATACTATGACAATTCCCAACAAACAATCAATAGTACATAGAACACAACGTAGAAATCTATAGTCTGATCAACACGAACCTAACCTAAAACTTGGGGGATCTCAGGTGCTCCGGTTGGGTAAGCAGTTGAAGTTATTGACTTTTGGTTGTGAAACGACCAATGTCAAATATCTTATGCATGTTCAGGACGAGATAAATTCCCAATAAATACTCTGGACCGGTCCTGTACTAGATGGCGTCCGGGATTAAGAAAGAGTAAATTTAAACTACAATTGGAAAAAGAGAGCATGAAATTCATTCTTCAATACACATCAAATTGAATAGAGAGCGTGAAATTAAATGTCCCTATTCTGACCGGACGTGGCTGAGTATTTGTACACATAAACAGCCGAACAGACACCCCATTATCGGAAGGGGTTTACTACAAATTGGCAAACACACAATGATGGTTCCATATATATGATTATTTTGAAAAGTATGAAAAAAAGTAAATAACAAAACTTCTTCAAAAAACTCTTTGGACAATTCAAAACGGATTGTTTTTTTTATTAAATGGCACAATCAAAAGCTCATACATCAAACGAATAGAACAACTTACATAAACCAGACTTGGTACGGGCATATCCTTATGTACACTGGAATAATCCATGGAGTTAGACCCAAAGTAAAATTGGAACCAGTAGGCAAACGAGAGTTATTATAGTTCATTTTAAAAATTAATTTGATTGCCGACTGCATACGATCAACAGTTTTGATATCGAAGGACATAACTTTGAACAAATACACAGGGCAACAAAATGTTCATGTTTTTCTTCAAACAGTTGATAATCAAATGATGAAAAACGCGAAGCAAACAATTGATCGTTGGTTTCCCTCATATAGTTCTGACACATTAAGCACAAATTCATTAAAAACCGAAATGCCAGTATTTCATTTGTGAAATAGTGTAATCACTATCAGGTTAAATGCATATTATATGTACATGTTTACAATGTTCGTCGTTGAAATGAGTTGTTCAATTAACAAGATTAATAAATGTACTACCTTTAATAGACTTTCAAGCTACAAAATATTGTACAATTATATTTTACAAAAAATATTAGTATGCCAGAACGCATCAACCCAAACTTTTTATTGGTGTTGTTTTGAAATTTTCTAAGGATTGTTGTTTATGTTTTCCTGAGAGCGTACAGCCAGGGTTGTTGCGTATTAGTTGATACAAAACATCACTTAAGAAAAACGCCTTACGATTATTGTCCGCCAATCAAAAAGGTATAATCCTTATTGCCATCTATCAAGTTAGAAAAAGTATGAACATATTGATTGACACATAGATTTGAAAAAGAATAAATTGCATATCCCATCAGATATGATAACAGCAATATTATCTACAATGGTACAGTCATTCCTGTATTAAGATATTTATATAATAAAGCCACATTATTATTTACTTTTTTGAAATGTTATACAAGGTATATGCGTGACAGGTAAGAATTGGAGATATTTAATATGCTTATTTTTAAGGTTCATACTATCCAACGAAGATATGAAAAAGATCATACTTGGACAGAGCATTGCGCTATAGCGGTGCGCGCTGCATCTGACGTTTTTATTATCTATGGATGTGGCAAACCTACCAAGTGGATCATTCGTAGGTTAAACTGTGGAATCGGAAACGAATATTTAGAAGTATACAGTCGCTGGGGTGGATATGAGGTAAAATATACGTAGATGGTTTTAAAGAGTATTTCTCGAAACGCATACCAGATATTCATTTAATAATTAATCCTAATTTGTACGTGCGATATCACAATTGTGTATGTTTCGTGTGATGCTTTTACCTTGTTCTTTTATTATATAACTGGCAACTATGATCAACAGTCTTACAGTACTCATATTTTCACTTGTTTGATGTGTTAATTTGCAGATCGCTCTTCCAACGGGATCTCGTGTGTATGTATGGATCTCCTTAAACAGACGAATAAATGCATATATTACTATGTCTCGAACCGATAGATATCAAACAGAAGGTTTATGCGGAACGTGGAATAGAGATTATGAAGATGATTTCACTGGACGCGATGGAGTAGTGTATGATAATGCAACGACTTTCGCAAGGACTTGGCGGTATATATTCAAATATATTCTTAAGAAAATATACAATAAGTACAATAAACACCCTGGAATGAAGGCCCAATGACATTAATATTTCCAAAAAAAAAAAAAAAAACAGATCTTAAATTTTTATACATCAACCGAAGAATACCTTAAAAACTTGATGTTTATGTCCATATCATTTTAGTACCCTTAGTACATTCAAGTATTATTAGTTCTACAGAATGCAGACAATATTGCAAATGGAAAAAGCATAGTGGAATTAACTATTTTTGGATGGTAAATTTTTTTTTGAATGTTTAAGATAAATTATGTGCTTTTGATGGCCCTTTTGATTCTGTTTACAGTTTTGATTTTTCTACTTTTTACACTACAATTCCACACTATCTTATCAAACAAACATTTTCCCTATTTAATTACATTGTCGTTTAGTAAATCCGAATGCAAATGTATTTACTGCAACTCATTAAAAGCCTTCTTCTCTAATGAGAAAGTGAACTATGCTAGGTACACTTACTGGAGGTGTGATGAGAAGATTGAGGCTGTTGATTTTCTCCTTAATGATATTTATGTACGTTTTGGCAACAAAGTTCATCAACAGCTTGTAGGTATTCCTATGGGCACTAATCGCGCCCCTTTAATAACAGACTTGTTTTTGTACTGTTATGAAGTTGCATTATATGATAAGGTAAACAACATTTACTGCTATCTTGATGATACTTTTTCGTTAAATAATCAAGAATTTTCTCAATATACTCCTGAAATTTACCAAAGGAACTTACTTTAAATACATCAAATTGAAATGGTAATAACTGTCCTTTCCTAGCTTTTAATAATTTTGGTCGGAAACGGGAAACTCCACACTAAAATTTACGACAAAAGGGACGATTTTTCTTACCCTATTATTAAATTTCAATTTTGAGATAGTGATGTTCCTTTTTCAACATCTTACAGTGTTTATATTTCACAGTTCGTTTGCTATGCCCGGGTCTGTTGTGACTTTTTTTATTTTAACGAACGTAATCTATGTAATAAAGCTGGTAAATTATTAAGCCAGGGATTTCGTTACCATGAATTACTTAAAACTTTTACTAAATTTTTCCATAAATATAAAGATTTGGTTTCGAAGTTTAGTTGTAGAAAACTTATATCTAACGGTATAACGATAACGTGCCCAAAAATTCAGAAACGATCCTAGTAAACTTGTCTATCCGTTAAATAGACTTATTCTAAATAGTTACCAATTCAACATTGTAATAAGATTATTGATGATTGTTTTATTGGTATAAATATTAATTTTGTTATCAGTTAATTAGAGGCAAACTTTATATTAGTTGTATGTTATATACACATTTATGGATCTAAAATCTGTCGATACCTGTAACATGGCATTACACAAGGTCGTGTTTTTCTCTGACTGTTTATGACATATTTACACGAAATCCATTGGAAGTTGGATGTGTACCGATTGATGATTTAGTCTTCGATGTATGATTTTTTTATAAGTTGTGAGAGGCTTTGAAATAGCTATCAGTTAACTGCGAGTACTCTCAGTGTACCTAGTGTCTTTTTGTTGTTGGGATGTACAAGTACCCGTCAACGTCCACTAGTATTTTTGTCCATCTGATGAGTTGAACCTTTTTCAACTGATTTTTATAGTTCGTTCCTATGTTGTACTGTAATATCACTGTTCAAGGTAATGGGAGGGTTGGGATCCTGCTAACATGTTTAACCCCGCCACATTCTGTATGTGTGTGTATGGCCCAGGCCAGGAGACAGTTTTTCAGTGGTTGTCGTTTGTTTATGTGTTTCATATTTGTTTTTTGTTCAATTTTAACATTAGTTAGTCTGTAAGTTTTCTTGTTTGAATTGTTTTACATTGTCATTATGGGGCCTTTTATAGCTGACTATGCGTTATGGGCTTTGCTCATAGGCGAAGGCCGTACGGTGACCTATAGTTGTTAATTTCTGTGTTATTTGGTCTCTTGTAGAGAGTTGTCTCATTGGCAATCATAGCACATCCTCTTTTTTTTTTTTTATATAGAACCACTGTTTAATTGTAAACACCTTCATTGTTACATATATTAATCTTTGTGAGAAAGGTTAAAATTGTGTTGCCCTAGAAATTAATGAGTGAATTGTATATATCTCAAACATCATTGAAAACACTGACCTAATGTTTACCTCTCTTTTTTGTTTCTTTTGTAATTGTTTAGACCCTGTAATTATTAGTCTATCATCAAAATCTTTTTTACTGTTGGGTTTCTGTCTCATTCAAGTTTCCTTCAGAAGGGATGAAACACTGAATTGTAGTGTATCCTCATTATTATCTTCACGATTGATTGCTGTATAATCAACGTTTATCCTTATATAATTTAATTAGGGATTTAACGCGTCTTCTGATTGGCTGACGTCGTGTTGTTTATCATAACATGGACACAATTTTGTCATGTGACCATGACGTCATGAACGTTTTTTAATGATTGACGCCGGTTTAAAATGGAATTTAGAATTAAATTATAAGAAATAACTGTAATATTGTGTCAGTCTATTCGAAATACGCTACGCGCGTTATTCAGTGTGCACCACATTTTTTATGTTATTTCTTCATAGAAAAAAAAATGTTACAGTTATTCCTTAAATAGATATAAAAAGGAGACGTGGTATGATTGTCAATGAGACAACTCTTCACAAGAGAACACATAACACAAAAATCAACAACTATAGGTCATCGTAATGATGTCAACAATGGGCACAACCCATACCGCATAGTCAGCTACAGAAGTCCCTGAAATGACAAGTGTAAAACAATTCAAACGAAAAAAACTAACGGCCTAATTCATGCACAAAAAGAACTCTAATCTAATGGGTGCAGCCTTTTTTAACTGACTTTTATAACTGGTTCTTATGTTGTAATGTTAGACTACTATCCGAGGTTAGGGGGTGATCCTGGTAACATATTTAACCCCGCCACATTTTGTATGTACCTGTCCTAAGTCATGAGCCTGTAATTCAGTGGTTGACGTTTGTTGCTGTGTTACATACTTGTTTTTCGTTAATTGTTTGGCAAACATGCAAATGGACTGATGAAAACTGATCTGGTAATTTTTCCTTACTTCCTAACGAATCATATACCAAGAGAAGTTGTTTCATTAAAAGAAGCACCTTTGTAGAAACCATCTTGTTTTGTTTTGTATGTAAGGCCTCATGTATAATTTGAAAATATATAAATATATGCATATGAAACAAGCTTCTTGCATCACAAAGTTTAACCAGTCGTACAGTGATTTTTCGTAACGATCTGCGTTAAACTCAGGTAATGTAATCCTCAATATGATTTTATCATTTAAAGTACGGGTTTTGATTACAGTGTTCCCGCAAATGACAGTTTATTTATGGAGAAAGAAAGAACCGAAAAACTGAGTCAGTCTTTTATGTATTGTTCATGTATGAACTCAACCCAAGATGGACTGTCGCCAAATGTAGATTGTTCCTGGAAAGAAACTATGCCGACCTGCCCCCCGTTAAATTGGGGAAGGGAACCATGCTCCATTCGAAGCAAACGCTCCGCGGACGATGACGATGATGTCACAATTGATGTTTCACCAGACATTGTAGCATATATTAAAGAACCAGTAGTAGTGAGTACAAATATATAGATCATGAGTAAAAAAGTCACTCAAGATACAAGGTTTATAATTTAGTACAAAGGTCGCACGTTTCGTCTGCATTAAACTCATCCTTGAGGCTGGTATTAATCAAAACAGTCGGAAAGCCAAATCAAAAACGATTTGGAGAGCATTGTTAATCCATAATTTTTAAAAGATATGACAGATATACAATAACCTCATTCTTGTACAAGCATGCATCAAAATTAATTTCATTCAAAAACAATGTTCCGGTTGATCATTTAACCGATACGTATATTCCCGATAATGCTTGACCTCATTTATTTTAAGACTTAAATGTCATTTCTTTTAACGCCCTTATCAAGTTAGATACTTAACAGGAAAACAAGTAACAACCGGTGTGGTTGAAAGCATATACAAGCATGTTTAACTTTTTTCAGGACCCAGGGTGGAAGAATGGTTGGAATGAATCAGCCGCTGATGATGCCTGTAACAGTTACTTCAGCGAATCTATTCTATTTGATGCTTGTTCATCAATATCTAATGTCAATGCTTCATCTGCAATTTCCAATTGTATTGTGAATATAAGGGTAATAACATTAACGGCACCAATGTCTCATCAGTTAGCACTGTTTCCTGTCGTTAAGTAGTAGGATACTTCAAACCAAGGCCGTTGATACGTTTTAATGACGACCATACAAATTCTACGACTGAGGACGAAGTCCAAAGTCAATAAACTTCTTTGGGTCGATATATCCTATATTGCCCTTATATACAAAGGCTACATAAGAGGGGCGAAAAATACCGAGGGACATTCAAACTCAAAAATAAATTATTTTTAGATCTAGATAAGAAACAAAATTAGATTACCAATGGCCAAATCCATTGTAAATTAACAAATCAAAAGAAAACAATTTAGCGAATAGTTTTAACTCAAAACGGAGATTAACTAGGTTTTTTGGCAGAGAAACAGTTATCAAAGGTAACAGGCTTATTATTTGATACACCAGACTCGCGTTTTGTCTATATAAGACTCATCAGTGACGCTCAGGTCAAAATAGTTAGAAAGCCAAACTAGTAAAAGGATGAACAGCATTGAGGACCCAAAATTAAATAGTTGTGTCAAATATGGGTGAGGTAATCAATGCCTGGGATGAAAAAACGTCCACAGCTATACATATTTCTAACAATATATAGCGAAACCATGCCTGCGATCAGCTGAAACTTGACACATCCTACCTTCCAATCAATCCATGGTGTATACCGTAAAACTTTGTAAATAACTCAACAGTAGTAACAATGATATCACACCCCTCTAAAAATGGCCGTATAAAAAGTACATGCATTGAAGCTGATTGCCAATTCAAGAATATGTACTAGCCTGTATTCTAAGTTCGTTTTGATATTATGTTCTGTAAAGTACTGATTATTTAGGAAAGAATCAAGTGGAATATTTATGCTGGGAGAATCTAAATAGGTTAATATTTCCCATATCTAATTCAAAATAAAGTTCCGATATTCAAAATAGTATTTATCATAAAGACATGGTTCCAAATTTTAGATTGCTGGAACAGATGAATATATGGCCGATTCCTTTGAATTGTTTAAAACTCAATGTATTAACGAAGTCCGTACTAACAACAGCCTATATACAGAAATGAGTGCAAATGGAACTAGTATTGCCCAGCTGATCACTGAAAACGATTGTCCATTTGAATGTAAATACAATGGTGTGAAAAATGGAGACTGTGTAGAAGGTACGTTTTAGAGAAATATGTTAAATTCTTTCTAAATACTATGTCGTAAAAAAGTATAAAATTGATATTGAGATATCAACCAATAAAAAACTGTACTAGTATATGATGTTTCGAGTATCATTCTCGTTTTCCAAGTACTGAGAAATGTTTATCAACCGAGAGCCCAGTAGGTTACATTTAACTTTGTTACTTCGGACAAATTTTTAAACTTATCTTACTTACTTAACAACTGATAAAAGATGCAGAAGTCATACAGACACACCAACTTTGTCATTATAATTTAGATGGACAAGGCTAAGTTGGAAAAACAATATTATGCTGCATGGTTTTATTATTGAAGACATTAAAGTAGATAGAGATTTTGTCTGTCCTCCCTCTTAGGGATGTTGTCTTGCCTACAGTTTGATTTTTGACATAATAACTATAAAAAATGAGTGTACGTCAAATTGTTAATTTATGTTAGATTTGTTGTTTTCAAAATGTTATTACTTCATAATGATATCACAGCTGTTCAGCGTGTTTTGAAAGGATTAACGAATACTCAATATTTAGATGCGTTTGCAAGATCACGGCTATAATTTTATAATTTGAAATAGAACTGACTGCATTGTTTCATTTGGTGCATGTTACAGGTTTTTGTAATTGTTATGCTGGATTTACTGGTGAGGATTGTCGTGTAAATATGACTGCTCCGCCTGTTCTTGCTACAGAAATGTCAAATGATTCATTGTGTGACACTGGAATTCGAGCCTGCAACTATATTTCAGTGTTCGGAGAAAATTTCTATATATCAAACGATATAAAATGTCGTATAGAAAATGCCGAGGTAAACATTTAACAAACATTGACCTTTCCAAAACATACGATATAAAGAAGTAGACCTAGGGTTAATCTGTTCGGCGTTTTTTAAAATATATTTCCAGTAAACCAATTTTACACTGTCATTGCAAAGAAAGACTTACAGATGAATAGCAGTTAGACATTCATCATAGACACATTTAATACTGCCAAACATGAACTCTACTAAATGCTGGATAGAACAAGCGCTTGGGAAGTGTAGACAGATCCTCCTTCATATATGACTTTCCGTCTTATTTGCAATAATAAAAGAGGGACGAAAGATACCAAAGGGACAGTCAAACTCATAAATCTAAATCAAACTGACAACGCCATGGCTAAAAATGAAAAAGACAAACAGAAAAACAATAGTACACATGACACAACATAGAAAACTAAAGAATAAACAACACGAACCCCACCAAAAACTAGGGGTGATCTCAGGTGCTCCGGAAGGGTAAGCAGATCCTGCTCCACATGTGGCATCCGTCGTGTTGCTTATGTGATTACAAATCCGGTAAATAACATGCCTTCTGAATAAATTGATGGATGAAATTCATACGAGGTAACTAGAGGTATCGATATTTAAAAGATTTATCCCGAAGCAAATATTATCGAGCTTTTAAACGTAAAGCTTTAATATAGAAAAAGAGAAATAGGAAAGCAATACATACATGATAATTTTTTTCATTTATTATAATTTTTAGATCATAGATAATAAGATAACGTCCACTGGTTCATATATTTTTACAACTGCCATAATGGAAAACATGGGGGAAATAAGATGTTCTACGACAGCCAATCGACGACGCCGAAAAAGGTCGACAACAAGTACAAGCGGCATCAATGTCTATCTTGTTTCAGTCACTAACAACGGCGTTGAGTTCAGTGATTCTGTTCCAGTTGTAATGTTTGATTCTTCTTGTAACACTTGTACCACAACGGATACATATGTGTTTTGTCAGTTACGGGTAGGTAAAATATTTGCATGCATCAATTATCTTCAGGAAGATATCGTTAATACAATGTCTGTGTTTGCTTGCGAACATATTTCTATTAGATTATTCAATAAAAAAAAATATTCTTATTTTCCATGGTTGTGTGCAGGGTTGTTGATATCTCCCAGTAAAGCATTATACAAACTTTATATCGAGGCAAAATGAATAAGAGATTGATAATAAAAATAGATTGAAGGGACACAGATCGTGAGAAAAGAGGAACAAAAGACACCAGAGGGACATTCAAACGTATATATAAAAAATTAACTGATAACGCAACGGCTACAAAAGAAAAAGACAAACACACAGAAAGTAGTACACAAAAACAACATAGAATAATAAAGGCTTAGCAACACGAACCTAATCAAAAAAGAAAACTGGGGGAGGGGTGTGATTACAGGTGTACAGAAAGGGTAAGCAGATCCTGCTCTACATGTGGAACCTGTCGTGTTGTTCATGTTATTACAAACCCGGTAGATAGTCTTATTCGGTAGGTCACAATTGAAAAAACTATTGTTGATGCCTCGATACAATTACAGAATATTGAAAAGGGTTGAAAAATTACTTTTGTCTTATCCGAATCTACAAAAGGATGACATTCAAATAAGTATGAAGATAAGCAATTAATAAAAATCTCTGATAATGCTTCACTACCAAGCTCTTTTGTATTAAATGTCAACCCCCTCCAATGAAAAGGTTACCATTTTGTGAACCAATAGCATGTCTCCAAATCGAAAATAAAGATGGTCTTGAATTACTTGGATTGTAATAAATGACTCGGGAAATGCATCCAAAAATAACAGCAGATCACGAATAAACACAACGTTCCTGAAATTGTGTATACGTTTTGACTATTGAATTTCTAAAGCTGATGTATCGTATATTAATGACTAAATACATTAATGGATTTAATGTTTATTCTTCATGGAATGTAACCCTGTTAATTTGACCTTTCTTTTCTATAGTCTGATGTGTGTGTACTGAACGGGGCATGTTATGTTGAAAGCAGCTCCCAATGTAATGTTAGTTCCGATACTACAGATTCTGATTCATTCAAACTCTGGATTATAGGAGTAGTAATCAGCGTTCTTCTTATTCTGATTATTTTCATCTTAGTTATCAAATGGTGTGGAAAGAAAAAGTAAGCATAATATAAAACGAAGTTATTATAGAAGTGACATAACGTAATACATAAATTATTGTCTTCGTTATTGTCGAGCAGAAACAAATATGTGTGGTTATTATAATCAGAATAACAGCACACCAAGGGTATAGGAAAAAATCATGAACGACAATGATGATGACAAATAGAAATAAAAAATGTGGTATGTGTTCGTTCCAATGAAACAACTTTGCCTCCAAGTCACAATGTTTAAAAAGTTCACATGTATATGTCAAGTACAAGCACGGAGTAATTGGTCTAATACGTCAAGTTGCAAATATTAAATTCAAGTCAAATCAAAATCGCAAACAGTGTTCGAAACTTTACGTTTGACTCGGTCGGTGATTATTGACAACTCTTCATCCGCATAATCAATCATTTCCTTATTTATTGCACACACTTTTTTTCTTTTTATAGAAAACAACTATTTAATAAAGTTAATCTTAACTCACAAGATCTGTGCCATGAAGAAGTTATGAAAACCACTAATAGTTTACTTAAACCAAAAAATATTGATGAAACAAAACATATATGTCATTACATACAATTACGCTTTGAATCTTTGTAATTTTATTCATCTAACCTTGACTTGATATTTTGTCATATATACTATAGATTTATTTATTTGATGGAATATAAAAAGTAAAATCACAAAAAAATTAAATCCGAGGAAAATTCAAAATGGAAAGTCCCTTATCAATGACAAAATCAAATAATAAAACAAAATGAAATTTACATATGCCTGTAAATAACATTCTGCTTACACAGTGCTTTTCTAAAATGATTTGAAATCTATGTGATAAGGATGACCACTGAGCGTATAATGACAAGATAAATGGAATGTTATCCACCCACTTATAATTAAAATGTTGAACTTCTAAAACAATGTCTGACCATGATAAATCTGCTGATTCATATCCCATCATTCTATGATTTATGAAAAATAAAGAAATTTGACTTACCGGTATGATACAATTATACTCGTAATTGTTAAAGACATGTTCCAAGCAGAATCATGATATCGGGCTCACCTAATATATTACCGTGATAAAGTCAGTATCAAAAACAAAAAGTCCTTTATTCTATATATATCGTTAACTGGTTTAATTAGCACCCTGTTATGCACCAAAACTTACATTTGATGGATTTATCTTAAGGAGACCAGTTTCACCAATGGAGTACTACACAGATGAACAAGCTGATATCTATTTCAATCAAAATAGTGCATTCGGTAATGGAGAGAGCAGTTTCCCAAACAGAAAAGTTCTACCAAAGCCTGTCAAAATAAATGTTAAACCATGGTAAAAGTACAGACATTTCAGTCCATCTGTTGTTTGTTTTATTTATATGTTTTTTATAGTAACTTTATGAATAGATGTTTGTTACAATGTTCTTTGAATTATTGTTAAATAAATCGATAAGAAATAATTTACAAGTTTTAAAGCTACAGAAATTGAATCTCAACATGTAACATGAAATAAGCTGTGTGCAGAATAAGATTTTTGCATATGGTAATCGAATAATGATTTATATGAATATAGACCTGTACCTTTAAGTATATGTTACGTGCTGCGTACATGTTTGTTTATATGATACTATGATTATGTTTTTCTTATTTACTAACAATTTTCTTTTTCATATTTACCAAAGCACATACTGAATGCTTGTTAATCAAAACTTTCTCAGTATTTACTCTTTCACTTATCTAATACGTATTAAGTTTGCCTACTTTGAGACAGATGTTATAAGGATGTAACCATTAACTTAACTTCCTAACGCAAAAATCACCGCTTCTTATTATCAAAACTGTACGATATTAATTTATCAAATTATACTTTATATTTTCACCTATTCATTATCTTAACTTAGCTTACTGAGTATGAAATTTTTCTTAGATTTAAATCGAATAATGTTAAATTTGAAGGTTTTACATAGATTCTACTCGAACGTGCTTGTTTTAATTTGATAATAATTTCAAGAGTAGAGTTAAATTTTATAGTTTCTTCATAAAAAGCTGAAAATAGAACAACTCATCTAGTTAAGATAACAAAACAAAGGTAAAGTAATGCATATGTTAGTTACTTTTCACATATATATGAGAATCAGAATTGGATGTATGATTTTATTCTTGATTTTATTTTCTAAATAAACAAACGCTGATCTATAGTGATTAATATTATGTCATTTGATCTTCGATAGAGAGTTGTCTCATTTGCAATCATATCGAACCTTCTTATTTTCAAATTGGTAGTTTTGTCAATATTTCTGTTACTGTAAAGAAGGTAAACTAATGTCCTTAAACTATGAAAATGTGAATTTGATTAGCGAGATTCAATGTGTACTGACATTTTAGTTGTTTACTAATCAAGAAATGAACCATCCATTCCTATATATAGCTACAGTGGTCTTGAAATATTTTTATCAAACTTTAATTTTGTCTTTTGTAATGAGTGATATTCTATGTGTAATAATACTTTTTTGTAGTGTAACTATTTATACATTTATTGATTGCTAATTACCTGTTAAATCTGTGAACATCTTTGTCAGATCTGATGACTTTATATAGAAATGAATAACATCTTTGGGATGATTCTGTCATCCTCCAAATATGAATGAGGTTATCTGATAAAAGAGGAGTGCGTTTTGTTTACATATAGAATACAATCTCTCTGATACTATTTGAGGAAATTGCATTCATTTTGTTGAGTTTTTGACCGGTCAGTCATGTTTTATGGTATTTTATGAAGATCACGTTTCAATCACAAACTGGGTTCCATTTTCAATGATAAATGATAAAAGCTTGCTTATTGATAATACTTTAGAATTTTGTTTAAATAATTGAAATAGAAAGTTGCATCACATCCAAAAATAAGAGTTTTTAAGATAGCTTTATTCTTGAAAAGATGTAACGCATATTTTTTTAATTGGTTTTGTGAAATTTTATCTAAGATTATACCAGAAGCAGGGGAACAATACGTTTAAGTAATAACAGCAAATGAAAATTACAACATAAACAAGTTCACGTAAGGATGAATTAACGATATAACTTTTATTTCAAATATGGTGCAAATTATGCTTGCTTAATTGATTATTCAAATTAAGCTGTATAATTGTATTTTTATACTGCGTTTTTGAGTTATACCTTATATCTATTTTCTATAAATTAGTAGATTCGTAACAAAAACTGTCTCAAATAGGTTAAGGATCAGTTTAGATGATAATGTACTGTGAAAACGATTTCAGTTTATTAAAGTTATGTAAATTAATTTAATTGACCGTTGACCTCAAATAGTTATTTTTATTAAACACAAAACAGTATTACATATTTTTGTTTTATATTTTAATAAATTTGTTTTGAAATAATTGTTTGAATTTAGTTATTTTATTAACACTGCAATAAATAACAATTGGTAAATGAGTAAAAAGTTCTGTGAAAAAAAGATGATTAAATATAAATGATTTTAATGTGTTTACTATGTACCTTCATATTATATATCATATTTTACGTATATATTTAGATATGAATTTATTTTCAGTTTCAGAAACCCATAATGAAAACATATTTAATCAAATTCTGGCGAATGAACAAATATATTAGTACAATACAAGAAACCTGACTAACCAACCTAAACCATATTGTTCTGCTAAAACCATTTTCTATTATTACAGTAAGTTATTTTTTTTAATAATTGTCCTCAAATATTGTTCGTAAACAGTTATTTTTATTAATATGAAATAGTCTTATATTTGGTTATTTATCGTATATAAACTTGTTTTACAATAGTTGTTGAGAGTTAGTTATTTTATGCCTGTGATAAATAACTACACAACGAAATGTCTACACAAAGTCGGAAATACGACAGTTGATTTCCATTCGTTTGATATATATGAGCTTTTAAATTTGTCATTTGATAAAAAAACTTTCCGTTTTGAATGTTCTTGGAGTTCGATATGTTTGTTATTTTACTTTCAATAAGTCCAAATACGAACAAAGACATCCAGTTACGAACAACACGTTCTATCGAGTTAACTTCTAAAATATTCATTAGTTGATTGATTGATTGTTAGTGTGGCGACTTATGTTTTTTTTTTTGCAAAGAAGGCCGGAGTACAATAACCACTTTAGGTAGGACAACTATCAGTCCTGGGTAATAAAGGTGAGAGTAAAAAGTTGGAATGCAACAATACAGTAAACAGAGCTTATCTGCGTTCAAACCCAAAACGGTGACTGAAGAATATCTATATGTTTACTCTTAATCTTCATCCGACCGGAAGTAATTACTAGTAAGTGCGTCATATCTATAAATGATGTGTTTTGGATGATTTCGGTCATATTATGATTGAAATCGAATTCATGAACCCCTTTAATTGATCATGACAATCTGCTTGGTAAGGTATCAAGATTATTAATTCCAATTCACAGATGATTAATTTTCAATTAGATGAATAAACAGCAAATATCGCCATATTTGATGAATCTTTAGTAGGTATAGAATTGTGACAAATTACAAAAATATCTTTGTAAAGAGATATTCCAAATCATTAACCAAAATCCGCATCTTTTGAAACACTTTTTTTTTTATCTGGAATCAACTCATTGAGGGATCCTTAATTTACTTGTTGCAAGACAAAAATCGGCGCTATTCAATATTTCTCGATTATAAGAGGCAGTCTAAATAACCCCAAAGTGCCTCTAATAATGAACCTAATTATTGTAATGATTGATTATCCCCTTAAATCAAATTCCTCGTGTTAAGAAAGTGCAAAGCTATCTGCACGTAATATAGCCTTGAAACAACTCTTTCGAAGGAACACAAGTGGCAAGTTGTATGACAAAACGTCTGTCCCTTTCTACTTTACCTGAAATTTTGGAGGCAATCAAGATCCCCCTTCTAAACGCTCATTATTACAGGACCTACCTATTGTAATGATTAGCTATACGTCTCGTTCTGAACAGGTATCAAAATATATACCACCAGACATTAAACAACCAACCAAGAGTCACAAACATTTGAAAGGTCTTTCCTTTTTCTTTTTATTGATAGCCTTTTAGTTAAAAAAATATATGTTTGCTTAGGACTTTCATGTTCATCACAAATGGTTGCTTAGGACAAAAATATTCCTAAGGATAAAAAGATTGCTTCAAGTATTACAAATGTCATATGTACTAATTATAGTCTTTAATGTTAGAAAAATAAGTGCTTGCTAAGGACTTACATGTCAATGCTAGGTACAAAAATGTCATTTCCAGTATAAAAAAACATACATATTTATATTGTTCATAGCCTTTTAAATCCAAATATAGTGGTTGCTAAGGTTTTTGGTGTCGTTACTAGCGATCTTGACCTCTGACCTTGTCCTTACTTTGTAGATCATATTATGCTGAACGCTTTTGCATTGTTAAGTTTCTTTCTATTTCTAACATCTTTTGAGTTATAAGCAAAAATCATCATTTCGGACCCATATAAACAGTGTTGGTCCCTAGGTACAAAATAGTTGGTCCAATAATTTTCGACCCACATAACAAATGTAAATCTTGACAAGACACACATTTCATCTATTACGTTTTATCAGCCGTCTTTTACACGCCTTAGTCGACATGACCTTGAAATTTGTCCTTAGATTATTTTCATGGTCACATGAATTGATGAGCATTGGTAGCTATCCTAGGCGGCTACAACTTACGGTTTCTGATTTGTGTAGCCAACCGACATCGATTTATTTTAATGGGGCATAACCCTACCAATGAGTCCTTGAATCTTTTTGAGCAAAATGTGACGAATAACCAGGTTTTGGTCCTAAACTAATTCCACCCTTCGTTTTTTTCTACTTATTAAGTTAAGGTGTTTGCATGATAACAAGGGGTGGTGCCCTAAACAAAAGCTAGCTTTTGGTCAACAGATACTTGAAACTTATATCATTTTAACATGTCGAGTACTTTTTGGGAGAAATGTCGTTTAAGAAATAATAATAATAATAATAATAATAATAATAATAATAATAATAATAATAATAATAATAATAATAATAATAATAATAATAATAATAATAATAATTTAAAAACAAATTGTACAGAAAACACTGGAAGGTCTTTCCACCTCGATAATACAGAATAAAATTTAAGATTAGGTGATGGAAAATGTCACTACTGGTTCATGTAATTTGTTACTTCAAACTATCATATAAAAAAGTAGGAATTCTAGGAGTTTTTTTATATGATAAGTCTGAAATAGGCTACTTCCAATTAAAATACGATAATATCCGGTTGACCTGATAAATGGTGAAACGTCTACAACCAAATGCAGAATAACCAGTAATTTTTTTTTATCAAAGGTCAAGATAAAAAAACACTCCCATAAGATGACATCCGATCACACCAGTTGAACCAAAACATTCTTTAAAGTAGAAGATCAATTTTTTGAAAACAGTTTGTTGGAATCTTATACGGCTTTAGAGAAATAAAGATTTCAAGAAATAGAAGACGCGGAGAGATAAATCATATAAGAATAAGTGTTCGGCTGCACAGGGTGAGTTTTGAAATCCCCATCACTCTACGACATCACTGGCCAAAAATACTTTTGATATGTTGTTATACAAAAAAGCATCTGACAGAAGAAAAAAATCAGAACAAAAGCAAAATGTCTTCCCACGAAAAGTGGAAAGACATAAATACTAAGAACAAAAGCAAAAGGTCTTTCCAAGAAATGTGGAAAAACCTAATAATCAGAACAAAACCAAAAGGTCTTCCAAGAAAAGTGGATATACCTTATAATCAGAAGAAAAGCAATAAGTCTTTCTGCGGAAAAGTGAAAATACCTAATTATTAAAAACAAATTGTTCAGATAAAATTGAAGATCTTTCCACCAGTAAGGATTTATTTATGAATGACAACATTAAAATTCGGTTTTAAATGTTAGTTCTAGCGACAAATGACAGCTGATTATACGCTGATTACTAATATATATGTATATGGTTTCAATACAAAAAATACAAAGGTCAAATGGCCTGCAACCGTATGCAAAAAGTCCCATGAATTTATGATGTATACATATGAGGTAAAAGCAAAGGTCAAAATCTAGAACGTTAAATTTGAAAATGACCTTGAGCTCATTTTAATGTAAAAAATTAAGGATCTCAAATTAAAAGACCCTAGGTCTTAATCATATTTGATAAATGTGTTTATCACATAAATCTTATTCGGGGAGAAAACATCCATTGAATTAATCCGTACCCTTTCAAATAAGATTAACGTACTTAGACATTTCGTAACTAACATTTCTGTAAAAATACTTTGTCGATATGTTTTACACTAAAAAAAAAATGATAACTAGCCAAAAAGCAAAAAAATCAAAATTTGAAATATGATCTTGACCTTTGACCTTCAACTTATTTACATTTTTTGGAACAAGGATCTCAAATTAAAAGACCCTATATCTCTATCACTTATGGTTTACTAGTTAGATATGCTTATGACTTATATCAAATGCATAGCCTCGGTCAAAATATTCATCCTGAGGATATGGGAAGCAATTTGGTAAAATAAATTTGTCGGTTTCTTATGCGATTGCGATGAATAAGAAAGAACAGTGTTTGGGGAGGTAACTCTTATATTGAGCAAGAGTTCCAAATGGTGAAGTTGAAATCATCCCTTCGTAAATTTTACGGACGCCATCACGAGTTGGTTTACAGTTATGGAATAACCGTTTCACAAATGATATCGGATATGTTCCTTACGTCGTAACTACAATTCCCTTCCCTTTCATGAATATGACCTACCGAATTAGACTATTTACCGGGTTTGTAATCACATAAGCAACACGACGGGTGCCACATGTGGAGCAGGATCTGCTTACCCTTCCGGAGCACCTGAGATCACCCCTAGTTTTTGGTGGGGTTCGTGTTGTTTATTCTTTAGTTTTCTATGTTGTGTCATGTGTACTATTGTTTTTCTGTTTGTCTTTTTCATTTTGAGCCATGGCGTTGTCAGTTTGTTTTAGATTTATGAGTTTGACTGTCCCTTTGGTATCTTTCGTCCCTCTTTTGAAACGTTTTTTGTTACGCAGTGTCAGTTTTAAAAACGTATTAACTGTTCGATATCATTAACCAATGCAAATAACTAAGTGATATCTTGAGAAATAAGAAAACAGCGAAAGAAAAACGTTTATGCTGAAGAACAAAAATGAGAACAATTGAAGGTCTTTCCACCCGAAACGATATATTTTGATGTTAAGAATAATACAACTCGGTTAGAAATGCAATTTTTAGTGCCAAATATTAGTTTATCCAACGTTGAAATTAACAATATAAATGGTGTCTACACATTTTTGTTTAAAATACGGGAGGTAAGATATTACTTCCGGTTCAAATAATGTCAATTTTGGTCTAATTTTAAAGTTTGCTAGTCACTGATTCCAAAAATATGTATGGTTCTATGTATTTTTACATTAAATAAGTACAGAAATGGCTACTTTCGGTTTAAAAAAGGTCATTTTCAGTTGATTTCGTCAAGTTCATATGACTTGCATCTTAATGCACAAATTGTCAGAATTTGTTTATGAATAAATTAAAAGTTAAATCAAAGGTCAATATCTAGAACATCAAATCAAACTTTGATCTGGACTCCAATTTCAAAGTCATGAAACAAGGGTCTCAAATCAAAATACTCCAGAACTCTACCAGATAATGTTAATGAGTTATATTACCATACGACTAATATTAGATATAAAAGGGGGAAAACTCTCATTAAATGTCTCCATGCCCTTTCAAATAAAGTTCACGTGTTACGAAATGTCACAACTAACAATTCTGTAAAACTATTTTGTCCATATCTTTCCAGTGAACGAGAATTTCACAAACATAATAAAACACTGATCATCTAATAAATCACTCTCATATCGGTCATTTCATATGACAGAATATATCTACTTTACGATAGAACTTACCAATTCATTGTATTTGTTTAACGTGTGGAATTATGGGGTTGATTTATTAGCAGTGTCGAGAGTTTACAGGCAGACACTTCCAAACTCCATTAATCTCTTAAAGTCTCGTGTAGTTCAAGAATTCATCATTTGTATACTGAAAAGCCTACGAGATTCATTTACCGTTAAAGATACTGTTCCCAGCAAACAGCTAAGTTAAAAAAGATAGACCGATGAATAAATAAATAATCAGAACAAAAGTAACAAGGTCTTTCCACGGACAAGTGGAAAGAATTTATAATAATTAGAAGAAAAGCAATAGGTCTCTCAACGGAAAAATGGAAAGACCTAAAAATAATAATAATCAGAAGAAAAGCTTAAGGTCTTTCCAAGAAAAATTGGAAAGACCTAATAATCAGAACAATTTTTTGTGTGTTTTTCAACGGAAAGGTGAGAAAGACCAAATAATCAGAAGTAGAAATACTGTAAGGTCCTTACTTATAGTGAAAGGAAATACCTTAATTAACTGGCTCGGAGTCAACATATTATGTCAGGGTATAGCATTATTTCTCAAGGGAACTTGTTATGCATTTAAAGTTAGTACGCGAAAAATTCAGCATGGAAAGTCGGTCTGATAGGCCGAACTGGTACAATTGAGGTGGTATGTTGTCTCCATTATATAGCCATGGTGTTACCATGATGCTTTTAATCAAAACACACAAACTATTAAATGATGTAACATCACTGTTTAATTATAAACTGCAGAGAAAACACTAAAGCTACAATGCTTATTATTTTGTACACAAGATGCATGTTTTGTCCAATTAAAACCTCATATGTGATGCTCGAATTAAAAAAATAAAATAATCAAATATAGTACGAAGTTGAAGAGTATTGCAGATCTCGATTTAAGATAACAAGTCACCAATGACTGAATCGAGATTTGAAAACATGTTTGGATTGTGATTTCCGGTCACGTGATAATGACTAGTGTAAGACCATTCAAAAAGGAAAACCAACGGTATTATCTATATATAAAAACCATAAACGAGAAACATTAATTATGAACAACATCAACAAACGACAACCACTGATCATCAGGTTCGTGACTTATAACAGGTGCACACAAATGCAGCGTGTTCCAAGTTTTGACAGGAAACAACGTTAGTATTCGCCCTTATCTATAAAAACAATAGTGTATATAACGAGATTTATCTTAAATAGTAAAGTCACAAAGATGACATATATCCCTGCATATAACAGTTATTTGTATTTTTATCGAACAAAAAATCAGAAAGTTTTACTACATTATAATGTGCCAAAAAGCAGATGAAATTAGATTGAAGAGGGGGGATATGACCTTTAGCGGGACTCCGTTATCGGGTGTTTCTTTTCTCGGGATTTCGGGATTTACCCTTTCGGGTTCCGGAATTTTTTTTCGGATTTCGGGATGTCGGGTTTTAAATTTATTTAAATTCAGGACATCGGGATTTTTGTTTTTAAGCCTGGGATTTCGGGATTAGGACCCCTCCTATCCCCCCTATTGAAGGTGATGTCGTCCACCATACGTATTTGGTAGTTCACATTCGTGGAAAGGAACACGATTGTAGTTACCTCAAAAAGAAATAAACTCATTATCGATACCAGGATTTAAATTTAGTATTTGCGACAGATAGGCGTTTCGTCTACTAACGTCTCAGCAGTGACGCCCGAATAAAAAATGACCATATCAATGATGAACATATCCAAGATCATCTGTGAAACGGATATTCCGTTATGGTAATTCAATTTGTTATGGTGTCCGTACAATTTAAAAAAGGATGATTTCAACTTCACCATTAGGAACTATTTGTTTTATAGCTACATTGGGAGCAGAAACCCTCTATCAAGAAAATCTTGATAGGAAATACAAGCCCGGAAATATCGTATCAATTGGGAGACATATATTCCGTATGCAGGCGCTGCTTGAATGCTGCTACATAGAAATTGAAGTTCCGAATTTGGAAGCTGGAATCATGCAATTTGTCGTAAAGTGTTGTATACAACCGACCCTCATTGTCAATTTCTAGTTGCGAGTCAATCACGTAGATTGAACTGACTGGTCTAGACATCACACTGTTTGTACGTTTAATACATTAAAAAACTCTTTGAGAGGCACGTAGGGGATCTGTTGCAAGACTTCATTTTTATCCGTATCTAATATAACATCATTTTCTAAGTAGCAAATCAATTTCCAGCACAATTGTAGGGCAAACCTCTTGTATATATTTTTGATATTCTCCCACTAAATGTTCATGCAAAATTTGCTGCTGGGAGCTGAGCAACCAACCATCAACCGATTCTTTTTTTTAGCATTTAAATGACGGTATAGCTTATAATAAATTTCGATATAATCTACACTTGCTCTAATTTCTTTTTTTGAAAATATCAGTGTAGTTCTTTTGTCAAGTATTGATAAACACGTTCTATTAGCTAATACTTTGGTTATTTGGAAACAGCTGATGAAATCTTTTAGTAGAATAACTTAATTTCGCAATGACCCACTGCATTAAATCATAAAAAAAACCGGTACAATGAAATGCTCATTGATAATACAAAGTATTTATACTACCTATGCGTAGGCTAACCCCAAGATATATATATATATATATTTTCTTTCCTGTAAGTCAAATTGTCGTAAATTCACACCTCTATAGATGTACAAATCCAATGAATAAGTAACGTTATAATTCATGATTTTATGTGAATTTAAAAAACAATTTTGTCAGACAACCCCATTTTTATGAGTTTTAAAAGTATGTTCAAAAGTCCATGGCGTTGTGATGAATCAATTGCATCATGTTCATATGATCAATTAAGCTAGGATACATTAAAAAAGGTTTCTTTATTTAACAAGCGTATAAGCAGTATTTTGGAAAGAAAAGAAAAACACCACCATTTACGATCACAAACCCTCTTTGAGTTTAATTAAATTGGTACAACACATATGGTGCCGCAGATTTTTTGATAGAAAAGTGGAATTTTTTAAGCGTACTCAACGGTTCGGGAATTTTTTTAAAAGTATGAATGAAGAACACTCCTTGTTAAATTTGGCACAGTAAATATTGCTCGTCACTGTTTCTTTAAATTTCTCGCTATTTCTACACCAATTGCAAACACCCATTTATCACTATTTCAATTTGATTTCTAATTACCAAGGCAGCAAAAAAGAAATTTACTTCTACCTATTATCTTGGATGTAATGTCTAGGTAGCGCCAGTCATCTTTATTTACTTCCTTTTAACCTTTATTTGTGCGATTCATTGTGCAGTAATAAATAAAAACAAAATTCCTTGATGTATATATCTATAAAAAGAAATGCAGTAGCCAGCTTTTATTTATTTACTTATGTTACAAGATTGATCGTTTATATAAATATACAGTGTTAATTTCCATTGTTTAACCCAAGCGTACATTTTAGATAAATAAATTGAATGAAAACTACGGTTCCTAATTTGTGCATTGGGATTAAAAATTCGATATGTTTTGTTTACAACTCTGTCTTGTATTGTTCTGGTTGTACTATTTCAAAAATTCAATTTCATGACTGTATCATGTGTTTCCATAAGTTTACCATAGTACTATATCATATGGTTGGGTTAAAAATTAATGGTAAACCCTAGTTTTTAGTGTTATAATGTCTAATCTTGCCGTTTTAATTTATTTACATAACTGCACGACTCGATTCTCAATTATATGTGGTAAGATAATCGTTGCAAAGAATCCTGCTCAAACTTTAGTGAAAGACGGGTTTAACTTTGCATTGTTGCGAGAGTATATATTCTTTGCTGTAGGCAATTGTAGTGTTTCTGTCTCAGCCCTAGGTTTTCTATATTTTGCATGTGTAGTGCATCATGACATAAGACATTGTTACGTGTACCATGATGAGCTTTCGTGCAAGACTGTTGTGTGTATTTTTTTACATGGAACATTTTATCAGACTTTGACTTTTTGACTCCTGACCTACATGTATGCACGTTGGGTGTGTCATCATGTTGCAGTGTGTTCCTCGGTATATTTCCTTCACCTCAAAATATAATTTTCAATTGACCTTGCTTCTGAATATGTGGCATGTAGATGTATTGTCATAAGATGATGAGTCTATTGGCACGAGAAACTGCATGTGAGCTTGACCTTTGCCCTTAAGGTAAAACTTGTATTTTTTGTTTGAATTAAATGGAGAATTAACTGTATGATTGGCACTCGTACCACATCTTCTTAGATATATTAGATATATAGATATAATGTTAGTTTTGTGTACCACGATGACCCTTTTCTCAAAATCCGCTTTGTGTGGTTTTTTTTTACCAGACTATGACTTTTTGACTCTTGACCTTTGCATATTGGATGTGTCTCTTGGTATGATTACCTTGACGTCAAGTCAGGAGTCTCTGGTTTTTGTTAGTCTTGTATGTTTTTAATTGTAAGTTTATTTTATGATTTGGAGTTTGAACTGGTACACATTTTGTTAAGGGCCATCTGAAGCCCGCCTCTGGGCGAGGGATTTTCTCGCTTTGTTGAAGATATAAAAAAGAAGATGTGGTATGATTGCCAATGAGACAACTACAACATGTATCCACAAAAGACCAAAATGACACAGACATTGATAACTATAGGTCACCGTATGGCCTTCAAAAATGAGCAAAGCACATACCGCATAGTCAGCTATGAGGACCTATTAGAGGCCTTTGACTGCTTTCTGCTCTTTTGACATGGTTACTGTCTCTTTTACACATTCCACATTTCCATCCTCAATTTTTAAGAATGTTTGGTTCAGATGAAACGAAATCCTTTAATTTCCGTGAATATCAAGTAAGAAAATTTACTGATTCAGTAGCATCGTGTGCTGCCAGTTGTGATAGATAATGAAAAATGTTTCAATCATTTTACCTTAGATTTCATTTCATGGACATTTAGGTATGGATAGTCTGCTTTTACATCATAAAATTCACACAGAAGGTATACGCATATCAATAAACTGAACTCAATGCTAAGAACCTATAAAGTACACTTAGACAGAGAGCTCAATCTAGTGAAACACTTTGTTAAGTTGGTCACATTTAACTTGAAATATCACTGTCTGTTACCAAACTGCACCAAGGTCCTGAAAAAAAATGTGCAAGTTAAGTCTATTTAAAGAAGAATCTAATGGAAGTAAATAAGCTGATTACTGAAATAAATGACTTTTTGTAGAATATGTCTATTAACCACAGATGCCCCTGCTTGTGAAAAAAAAGAGTAAACTTTCACATATGGATGCAGGATTCGCGTAATTTTAACCGTTTTGTGATCATAAGCATTGTGAATAAGTTTCAAAACATTTGGTGGAGACAAATTAAAGTTAAAGAACGGAAACAATAGATTTAGCAGTTTTCCTAACTCAAGGCTCCGGGTTGACATTTGTATCATTGGTACTCGTACCACAACTTTTTACATCTAAAAACTCATGAACAGTGACGCCATCGGGACCCAATATCGAACTTAATAGATCTGTGCTATGGGGTAATGTGAATCGCGTATAAGGTTCCTAACATTTGATTGAGTCAGACTTATTTAATAGAAGGGAAACGAAAGAGTCAGCACTTCTTATGTTTTTAAAGGGACATGATAACTCTTGAACGGTAAAAGTGACACTTAAAAATTTAAAATTTGATTTTGTGTTGAGGTGGGTATCCCGCTTACATGTTCAACCCCGCCCTATTCGGTATGTATGTGCCTGGTAAGTCAGGAGCCTGTAATTCAATGAATGTCGTTTTTTATTTGTTACATACTTGTTTTTCGTTCATTTTTTGTACATAAATTTGTTCGTTTTTTTTCTCGTTTGAATATTGTTTTACAATGTCATTTCAGTGCCTTTTATTGCTGACTACATGTATATGCGGTATTGACTTTGCTCATTGTTGAAAGCTGTATATGAACTATAGTTGTTAGTGTTTGTGTCATCTGGTCTTTTGTGGAGAGTTCTCATTGGCACTCATGCCACATAAGGGGGAGGGTTGGGATCCCGCTAACATGTTTAACCCCGCCTTATTTTATATGCACGTGCCTATTTTGTTTTTCGTTTATTTTTTTTGCATAAATTAGACCGTTTGTTTTCTCGTTTGAATTGTTTTACAGTGTCATGTCGGGGCCTTTAATAGCTGACTTTGCGGTATGAACCTTGCTCATTGTTGAAGACCGTGTGGTGACCTAGGCTACATTGTATAATTGTTAATTTCTGTGTCATTTAGTCTCTTGTGGAGAGTTCTCATTGGCACTCATGCACCAGCTTCTTTTATATAGTGTGTATAAGTTTTGTAGTATTTGGTTGAGGCAAACTAAAGTTAGGAGAGCGGAACCCGCTTTTATGGGACGTTCGGGACAGATGGACTAGTGTAACTCTTTATGCCCCTAAATCACGGCGCCAACACAAAATTTCTGACTATTGTGCTGGTGATACACATCCCACTAGCACTGTCATTAACACATGTACACATAATTTTATTATAAAAATAATTAATCTTAATTTTGATTTCTTTATTTTTGGCCGAATGATTATATGCATGCCCTTCGCAGTGACTGAATGAGTATCAAATTTGACCAGTTTATTGTACATAATTATACATTTTATTATATTTTATAACCTTTTTTCCAGCTAATTAAAGCTTACCAACTTATTGATCATCACTTTCCTTTATATGCTTTTTAACATTCTGTTTTGAACAAAAAGATTTGTTACATATACTTCACATGTATTTCTTTCAAATCTGACATTATTAAAAAGCCATTAAATAAAATTCAGTCGAACTTGATAATAAATGTGCGCAATCAAATATATATGCAAGTCGTCAACTGGTCAAGTGGCTAGTTGCACATATCGTTAGCCATATAAACAACATGTCCTAATTGGGTGGTTTTAAAACTTCTAGCAAAGGCGGATCCAGGGGGGGGGGGGGGCTGCCTTGCCCCTTTCGTGGGGAAATTTTGGTTGATTATATAGGGAATCATTGAAGCATGACTGGAGCGGGCCTTCTTTAGGAAAAGTTCTGGCTCCGCCACTGTCTAGACATATTTACGTAAATAAGGGATGAGTAAAGGAAAAAAAAACACAAAAAAACGACTGATCAATTAAAGTAAAAGGATGTTCGATGTACTGTATACTTCGGTTTGTTTTAAAAATCTATACGATGCTTTATTTTTATCTAGTTTCCTTAACAAAATAATTTTAAAAATGAGAAGATAAATACCTTATAGCTTCCTTTACCGTTGATTCTAAAATGTTTAATGTTATAAAATAATTTTAGCGTCTTTGACCTATTTTACCTTTTTATTCGGAGACTTGCGGTTATCTTCTGTTATATTCAACGGGAACATTAGAATGATCTAGAATAGAACCCAGATGGAACCAAGAAGTTGGGTTGCCTTAACCAAACAACCCGGATGTTGAACCAGTTACCATGGTTTCGAACCAAAGAACCAAGGTTCAGAACCAGAAAACCCAGACGGAACCAAGGTTTAGAACCAGAGTGCCCGGATATAACCTAATTGCATTCGGAATTCTCATGACTTTTTATACCTTCAATGTATTTTCCAAATCATTTATTTATTTAGTATATTTATATATAACTTATTTTTTCGATAATGTGTTATTATTTGCTACACTATTTGTAAAAGTAAATTGTAATCACATCGGGTCTACAGTTTCTTATCGCGACAAAACAAAGCTTAGTGCGTGTTTTAATATTGATGTTAAATACTAGGTTAATTTTCTTCCAAAAGAAAAGAGGAAAGAAAATAAAAAATGAAGAATATATAAATGAACAGGAAATGATTCAGGTCACTGAGTTCGGCGGTATCTACAAATGTGTCTACTTCTATGGCTTTGATAGAGTCATAATAATAATGATAATCAATTATACTAATAGAGTTAAATTAGAATCAGCCTATATATCGTATTAAACGGCTGCAATTTACTTTCACAAAAAGTGTAGTAAAAGAGGGACGAAAGATACCAGAGGGACAGTCAAACTCATAAATCGAAAATAAACTGATTACGCCTGGCTAAAAAAGAAAGAATAGAATACATGACACAACATGGAAAGTTAAAGAATCAGCAACACAAACCCCACCAAAAACTAGGGGTGATCTCAGGTGCTCCGGAAGATTAAGCAGATCTTGCTCCACATGTGGCACCTGTCGTGTTGCTCATGTTATAACAAATCCGGTAAATAGTCTTATTCGGTAGGTCACAATCATGAAAGAGAAGGGGATTGTAGTTACGACGTACATTTGTAAGGAACATATCTGATATCATTTGTGAAACGGTTATTCCATAACGGTCAACTTACTCGTGATAGCGTCCGTAAAAAAAAGGTATGATTCCAACTTCATCATTTGGAACTCTTGGTTTAATAGTTCCTTTCGAGCAGCAACCCTCTATCAAGAAAATCATGATAGGAAATGCAAGCATGGGAATATGGTATCAGTTGGGAGATATATACCCCGAATGCAGGTGCTACTGGAATGTTGCTACTTAGAAAACCACAATTGGAAATGTGAACTCATCTCTTTTGTCGTAAAGTTTTGTTTTCAACCAACCCTCATTGTCCATTTCTAGATGTAAGTCAAGGTATGAGGCCGACGTAACTGTATCTGTTGTATCCTTTATCTCTAGTTCGATGGAATAGATGCGTTCAACATAGTCATAAAGTTTTAAATTATTTAGTGAAAGAACGTCATCTATATAGCGGAAAGTAGAGTTAAAGGATATTGCTAACTTCTTATCTTTCTTTCTAAGAATTTCCTGTTTGAAGTAAACCTTATAATACTAAAGAAACAAGTCGACAAGAAGAGTGGCACAATTGGTTCCCATTGGAATGCCGACAGTCTGTTGAAAAACACGTCCTCCGAATGTAACAAATAGGTTGCCAATAAAAATAAATCAAGCATCTTGATAATGTCAGTTTCAGAGAATTTTTTGTTTACAAAGTAGGATTCCTTCCTTCCTAAGACAAGATACTTGTATCTACGTTGCTCATTTTTTTTTATGAAACAAAGCGATACCAACTCCTTCAAGTTGTTTTTTAGTTCTGTGAATTACTTGTGTAAAGAATAGAGAAGATGAAAGAGAGTTAGATTGTATGTACTTTAAAAGATCTTTGGATTTTTTAAGTATCCACATCTGATTGACGCCACCTCTAGAATAGGGAGTTTTACAATAACTTTGAAGCCCGTCTTTGATTGCAGATAAAATAGATGGTAATAATTTAGAAAGAGATTTCGTGAAGCACTTGAAAGACCCAGCAATATACCGTTGTTTGATTGCACTATAATTGTATACGTATAATTAATTATCTTTATTATTATGATTCAATCAAACCATAGAAGTAGACAGATACCGCCGAACTCAGTGACATGAATAATTTGCTGTCTTTATCTTTTTCTTTTCTTTTCTTTTCTCTTTCTTTTCGGAATAAAATAACCTAGTTATTAACATAAAATTCAAAACACGCACTAAGCTTTGTTTTGTCGCGATAAGAAACTTTAAATCCGATGTGATATTCTGTTTTCACAGTTTTTCGACAGGTTACCTTCTCTGAAGCATGCCATTCTGGTACTAGGCCAAGTAAGAGCAAGCAAAAGGAGAACAATCAAGCTTACAATCGGTGAAATTGAAATGTACTGTATTTTGTTTTATATACACGAGAAAATAATCGTAAAACAAATACGTGACAACTTCTAAAAATACAATAAAATTCTAGTTACCCCCCTCCCATTTCAAATCCATTACTCAATATAAAAATGTGTCTTAAATTGTGAAAAGGTTTCAATGAATTAGGACAAGGAGCTCAGAGGGTTTCAGATACACATTGGTACCGAAAGTAACATAGACTGAACGCATGGAAAAACGGACGGACTCATCACTACACTTGAAAAAGCAGGGGTATAATAATAAATACATGTATGGCTTCTACAATAACCAATAACGTATGTTATCAGACAATTCAAGATTAACAAAATGACAATCAAACAGTTTTTGAAGGGTTGTATTTATTCGAATTCATTACATGTATGTATTGATATTCAATTGAGGTTCACGAATAAAGTCTAATTTGCCAAAAAGGGCTTTTTGTTTGGTACATTTTGTAAGTTAGTTAATTTGTTGTTATTGTGAATTTACTGATAGCTTAAATAAATATTAAGCAACATTGGAGAATGTTATCGTTTTAGTTGATATCGAGAACATGACGAATGTGAAATCTAACAATATTTTGGGATTCTTCACTTATAATATTTATCGCATAACTAAATCATGATAATTTTCGATATGCTCTATTTAAATGGGACACTATCAGTGTAGTGTTTTTGATACAAACGTATTACTTGCTTCTAATTCGGTTATTTGAAAGAAGCTGATGAAATATTTTGGTGGAATCTCTTAATTTCGCAATGATTAAAATCATTAAATCAAGAAAAAAATCAGTACAATGAAATATTCCTTGATATTTCAGAGTATTTTGACTACCTGTCTGTAGGCTGACCCTAGATATATTTCTGTTTTTTGTTGTTGTTCTGTATGTCAAATTATCGTATTATTCATATATCTTTCGATATACAAATCCAATGAATAAGTAACATTATAATCTATGATATCATGTGAATTTAAAAAGCAGGTTTGTCAGACATCCCCATTTTTATGTGTTTTTAATGTATGTTCAAAAGCCCATGCCGTTGTAATAAATCAATTTGGTTATGTGCATAAGATCAATTAAGCTATGATACATTAGATAAGGTTTCTTTATTTTACAGGCGTTTTAGTAATATTCTGAAAAGAAAGCGAAAATACCACCATTTACGTACACAACCTTCTCACCTTCATTCGCCTAGTACTATAAAAACCGATTTGATTATATAATGATATGATTATATAACTGAAAAGTACTATTTCATGAATGTTTGTATTGTAATTTAAAAAAACAGGTCGCATATGCGGGTTCTTGATTTCTTATGTATATTTCGCAGAACTGCCCTTATTGTTAAATAAATGGAAGTAAAAGATCTGTCTAGAACTAATAGAATGGATTTAATCATATAATGTATCAATTATCAACAAAGGCATTATTTGGTAAATGTTTTAACTGTAATTTAAGAAATACAGGTGGTTTTGCGGATCCTTGATTTCTTTTGAATGTTTCGCAGAACCGCCATTATTGTTTAGCTATTTCTAACAAAGTACTTATGAACTGACACAAAATGATAATTCTATTTTTAAAGTTCTTATCGGTGTTATTTGACAAAATAACCATTATGTTGCCTAGGTGTTAGTTGTAAAGACAACGAAATTAAAAGCAATATACTGTATTGGTGCGCTTTATCGTCCTGACATAAAACAATACAAAAGTTCCTTGATGTATATATATACAGAAGGCAGCGTTTATTTATCATTGTTTTCGAAAATGTTATTTAGTTTTTTTGGTTATTATGTCATTATTTACTACACTTATTATAAAAGTAAATTGCAGCCGTTTAATACCAATTATAGGCTAATTGCAATATAACGTTATAAGTATGATTAATTATCATTATAACTAGAGGTCGGTCATTTTAAGACGTATCGACCGTATCGTTTACGTTGTGTATCCGCATCTGCAGATTTATCAAAAAACAGTATGTGATCTCGAGCTTTAATTGTATGTACTTTCAATAAAGCAAATGAGCAACTGATTAATTTCTAATGCAAAAATGAATATAACAATTAAGAAATATCGAGTTTTTTGAGGAACATGTAATCCGACTTTTAAAGATATTCCGGATAGTTGGAACAGCTGACAGGCATAATAGAAGTGAATACGGTAAAATCGTTTATTTGTGTGCTAACTTGTGCTCACATAGAACCAACATTGTTGTTTGACAAATAGAGGAGTACTCAGTACTGTTTTATTTAAAGTACATGTATTTATATGACATCTGAAGACGACTCGTGTTTTTATTACCTCTTATGATAACATCGCAAATGAACAATATTCAAAGTTCCTTACATGTATATATAAGTAGTACATTTGATTTTCTGTGTGTGTTTATTCATGTGAGATCTTGAAATATTTTTTAACTAGATTATTAAAGGAATGTGTACGATATTCGTGTACCTGCCCTACATTGACTCCCTTTTAAGGGCATACAAAAGTAGTTGATAACCCCCCTTATTATTATTTTTACAAAACACCACTATTGCAAATTTTGAAAGTGAATGTTTGATTGTTTCGAACGAAAAGTGTTCTTAAGCTCGAGATCACATACTATTTTGTTTATAAATCTGCAGATGCGGGTATGTCAACGTATACGATACGGTTGATACGTTTTTAAATGACCGACCTCTATTATGACTCAATCAATTGAATAATTTGCTGTTTAATTATATTTTCTAAATGTCTTTATTTTTTGTTTTCTTTTCTCTTTCTTTTCGGAATAAAATAACCTAGTAATTAACATAAAATTCAAAACACGCACTAAGCTTTGTTTTGTCGGGATAAGAAACTGTAGACCCGATGTGATATTCTGTTTTCACAGTTTTTCAACAGGTTACCTTCTCTGTAGCATGACATTCTGGTACAAGCCATTTGAGAGCAAGCAAAAAATGGAGAAAAATCAACCTTACAATCGGTGAAATTGAAATGTACTGTGTTATTTTCTTTATACACGAGAAAGTCATAGTAAAACAAAGATAAAGGGTTTCAATAAGTTATATTAATAATAAGAGTTATTTGCGAATACAAAATAAATACCCACAGATAAAGAAATAGCAGAGTCAATGCTTTGGTGAGAGAAATCATCAACAATTATAAAACAAAAACCAAAAACAATACGATTTGAATAATTGCATTATATGCTTAAGATAGTGAGAAGGATTCAATGAATTAGGACAAGGAGCTCAGAGAATTTCAGATACTCATTGGTGCCCCAATTAAAGCAGAAACAAAGATTGAACGCACGGCAAAACGGACGGATCATCACTATAGTATTGAATACCTGCTTGAAAAAGCAGGGGTATAATTATAAATGCATGTATGGCTTCTTCATTAACAAACACCGTAGGTTATTAGACAATTTAAAATTAACAAAATTAGAATCAACCAGTTTTTGAAAGGTTGTATTTATTTGAAATCATGTATGTATTGAAATTTAATGGCGGTTTACGAATCAGGTCGAATAGACCAACAAGGGTTTTTTGATTGGTACATTTAGTAAGGGAGTTAATTTGTTGGGATTGTGTTTTACTGGTAGATTAAATAAATGTTAAGCAATATTGGAGAAGAATGTAAACGTTTATGTTGATATGTAGAACATGACAAATTTAAAACATAACAATATTTTGGGATTCTCCACTGACAAAATCTATTGCATAACTTCACTATGATAATTTTCCATATTATCTACTTGCTGCTCTACTGTTTTTGGACAATAACAATGTAGTGTGTCTGTCAAGTAGTGATACAAACGTATTATTTGCTTCTAATTCGGTAATTTAAAAAAAACTGATGAAATCTTTTGGTGAAATTACTTTATTCCGAAATGATTAAAATCTTGCAATCCTTCAAAAAATCAGTACAATGACATATTCCTTGATATTTCAAAGTATTTTGACCTATGATCAATTAAGCTACGGCACATTAGATACGGTTTCTCTATTTTACAGGCGAATTAGAAGAATAGGAAAATACCACTAATTACATACACAAACCTCTAACCTTCATCTGCCTAGTACTATAGAAACCGATTTAATTATATAATCTATCACTAAAAAGTATTATTTCATGAATGTTTGTATTGTAATTAAAACAAAACAAGGTCGCATATGCGGGTTCTTGATTTCAAATGTATATTTCGCAGAACTGCACTCATCGTTAAATAAATGGAAGTAAACGACATAGATAGTCATCTGTCTAGAACTAATAGAATCAATTTTATCATATAATGTACCACTTATTAACAAAGGCATTTTTGGTAAATGTTTAAACTGTAATTTAAAAAAGACAGGTGTCATTTGCGGATCCTTGATTTCTTCTGTATGTTTCGCAGAACCGCCCTTATTGTTCAGCTATTTCTAACAAAGTACTTATAAACTGACAAAAACAATATTATTTTATTTTTAAAGTTCTCATCGGTGTTATTTGACAAAATAATCATTATGTTGCCTAGGTGTTAGTTGTAAAGACAACGCAATTAAAAGTAATATACTGGTTTGGTGCGCTTCATCGTCCAGTCATAAAACAATACAAAAGTTCCTTGGTGTATATATGTACAGAAGGCAGCGTTTGTTTATTATTGTTTTCGGAAATGTTATTTAGTTTTTTGGGTTATTGTGTCATCAATTACTACACTTTTTATAAAAGTAAATTGCAGCCGTTTAAAATCTTGAATTTTTGAAAAACTAAGGCTTTTCAACCTCAGGCATAGATTACCTTAGCTGTATTTGGCATAACTTTTAGGAATTTTGGTCCTTAATGCTCTTCAACTTCGTACTTTATTTGGCCTTTTTAACTTTTTTGGATTCGAGCGTCATTGATGAGTCTTTTGTAGACGAAACGCGCGTCTTGCGTGTATACAAAATTTAGTCCTGGTATCTATGATGAGTTTATTTAATACCAATTATAGGCTAATTGCAATATAACGTTATTAGTATGATTAATTATAATTATTACTAGAGGTCGGTCATTTTAAGACGTATCGACCGTATCGTTTACGTTGCGTATCCGCAACTGCAGATTTATCAAAAAACAGTATGTGATCTCGAGCTTTAATTTTATGTACTTCCAATAATGCAAATGAGCAACTGATTAATTTCTAATGCAAAAATGAACATAACAATTAGGAAATATCGAGTTTTTTAGGAACATGTAATCCGACTTTTAAAGATATTCCGGATAGTTGGAACAGCTGACAGGCATAATAGGAATGAATACGGTAAAATCGTTTATTTGTGTGCTAACTTGTGCTCACATAGAACCAAAATTGTTGTTGGACAAATAGAGGGTACTCAGTACTGTTTTATTTAAAGTACATGTATTTATATGACATCTGAAGACAACTCGTGTTTTGATTACCTCTTATGATAACATCGCAAATGAACAATATTCAAAGTTCCTTACATGTATATATAAGTAGTACATTTGATTTTCTGTGTGTGTTTATTCATGTGAGATCTTGAAATATTTTTTAACTAGATTATTAAAGGAATGTGTACGATATTCGTGTACCTGCCCTACATTGACTCCCTTTTAAGGGCATACAAAAGTAGTTGATAACCCCCCTTATTATTATTTTTACAAAACACCACTATTGCAAATTTTGAAAGTGAAAGTTTGATTGTTTCGAACGTAAAGCTTTTAAGTGTTCTTAAGCTCGAAATCACATAATATTTTTTGATAAATCTGCAGATGCTGATACGTCAACGTATACGATACGGTTGATACGTTTTTAAATGAACGACCTCTATTATGACTCAATCAAAGCCATAGAAATACACAGATATCATCGAACTCAGTGACTTAAATAATTTGCTGTTTATATATGTTTTCTAAATGTCTTTATCTTTTGTTTTCTTTTCTCTTTCTTTTCGGAATAAAATAACCTAGTTATTAACATAAAATTCAAAACACGCACTAAGCTTTGTTTTGTCGCGATAAGAAACTGTAGACCCGATGTGATATACTGTTTTCACAGTTTTTCGACAGGTTACCTTCTCTGTAGCATGACATTCTGGTACAAGCCATTTGAGAGCAAGCAAAAAATGGAGAAAAATCAACCTTACAATCGGTGAAATTGAAATGTACTATGTTATTTTCTTTATACACGAGAAAGTCATAGTAAAACAAAGATAAAGGGTTTCAATAAGTTATATTAATAGTTTAGAGTTATTTGCGAATACAGAATAAATACCCACAGATAATGAAATAGCAGAGTCAATGCTTTGGTGAGAGAAATCATCAACAATTATAAAACAAAAACAAAAAACAATACGAGTTGAGTAGTTGCATTATATGCTTAAGATAGTGAGAAGGATTCAATGAATTAGAACAAGGAGCTCAGAGAGTTTCAGATACTCATTGGTGCCCCAATTAAAGCAGAAACAAAGAACGAACGCTTGGAAAAACGGACGGATCATCACTATAGTATTGAATACCTGCTTGAAAAAGCAGGGGTATAATTATAAATGCATGTGTGGCTTCTTCATTAACAAACACCGTATGTTATTAGACAATTTAAGATTAACAAAATTAGAATCAAACAGTTTTTGAAGGGTTGTATTTATTAGAAATCATGTATGTATCAAAATTTAATGGCGGTTTACGAATCAGGTCGAATACACCAATAAGGGTTTTTTGATTGGTACATTTAGTAAGGGAGTTAATTTGTTGTAATTGTGTTTTACTGGTAGATTAAATAAATATTAAGCAATATTGGAGAAGAATGTAAACGTTTATGTTGATATTTAGAACATGACAAATTTAAAACATAACAATATTTTGGGATTCTCCACTGACAAAATCTATCGCATAACTTCACTATGATAATTTTCCATTTTATCTACTTGCTACTCTACTATTTTGGACAATAACAATGTAGTGTGTCTGTCAAGTAGTGATACAAACGTATTGTTTGCTTCTAATTCGGTAATTTAAAAAAAAACTGATGAAATCTTTTGGTGAAATTTCTTTATTTCGAAATGATTAAAATCTTTCAATCCTTCAAAAAATCAGTACATTGACATATTCCTTGATATTTAAAAGTATTTTGACTTTTTATGATCAATAAAGCTACGGTACATTAAATACGGTTTCTCTATTTTACAGGCGAATTAGAAGAATAGGCAAATACCACTAATTACATACACAAACCTCTAACCCTCATCTGCCTAGTACTATAAAAACCGATTTAATTATATAATCTATCACTGAAAAGTATTATTTCATGAATGTTTGTATTGTAATTTAAAAAAACAAGGTCGCATATGCGGATTCTTGATTTCAAATGTATATTTCGCAGAACTGCACTCATTGTTAAATAAATGAAAGTAAACGATATAAATAGTCATCTGTCAAAAACTAATAGAATTGATTTAATCATATAATATATCACTTATTAACAAAGGCATTATTTGGTAAATGTTTAAACTGTAATTAAAAAAAAGACAGGTGTCATTTCCGGATCCTTGATTTCTTCTGTATGTTTCACAGAACCGCCCTTATTGTTCAGCTATTTTTAACAAAGTACTTATTAACTGACAAAAACAATTTTATTTTTAAAGTTTTTATGGGTGGTCTTTGACAAAATAATCATTATGTTATCTAGGTGTTAGCTGTCGAGATAACGTAATTAAAAGTAATGTTCTTTAGGTTAGAAGGAAGTGTTTTCACTATCAAAAGATCCATTGAAAAAATTCCGATTTCAGAATTATCCACACCTTTTAGTGTTATTGAAATTGTAAAACAAATCTGGTGCCGCAGCTTTTTTTGAAAGAAAAATGACATTTTTTAAGGGTACTCAACGGTTCCAGAATTTTCGAAATAGTATGAATAAAGAACACCCTTGCTTAATTTGGGAGAGTAAATGTTGCTTGTCACGGAGAGTTTTCTCTACATTTCTCGCTATTTCTACACCAATTGCCGACACTCATTTATCACTATTTCAATTTTGATTTCTAATTACCAAGGCAGCAGAAATAAATTTACTTCTACCTATCATTTTGGATGTAAAATCTAGGTGGCGCCAGTCATCTTTATTTACTTAATTTCAAGCGTTATTGGTGCGCTTCATCGTGCAGTAATGAATAAAAACAAAATATATCTATAAAAAGAAATGCAGAAGCCAGCGTTTATTTTTTGGATAATGTGTCATTATTTACTTACACTTTTTTTAAAAGTAAATTGCAGCCGTTTAATACCAAATATAGGTTGATTGCAATTTAATTTTATTAGTATAATAATAATCATTATTATTATGATTCACTCAAAACCATAAAAGTAGACAGATACCGCTGAACTCATTGACATGAATAATTTGCTGTTCATTTATATATTCTTTACTTTTTATTTTCTTTTGTCTTTCCTTTCGGAATAAAATAACCTAGTCATTAACATCAAATTCAAAACACGCACTAAGCTTTGTTATGTCACGATAAAAAACTGTAAACCCGATGTAATATACTTTTTTCACAGTTTTTCGACAGGTTACCTTCTCTGTAGCATGCCATTCTGGTACTCGGCCAAGTAAAAGCAGCAAAAGGAAAAAAATCAAGCTTTTACGCGGTGAAATCAAAATGTACTGTGTTATGTTTCTATACACGGGAAAATCATAGTAAAACAAATTCGTGACAACTACTAAATATACTAAAAAATCGAATTAATCCCCCCCCCCCCACCCCCATTTCAAATACACTACTCAATAAAATAATGTGTCTTAACATTACGATTGAACGAAGATCATTGAATTGTATCAAATTTTATGATTTGCGATGGGAAATTCAAACAACCATTTGGATTAGAAAAATGAAAGGTGCACATTAGCGTTACGGGGTTAAGATAAAGAGTTTCAATAAGTTATTTTTAACAGTTTAGTGATATTTGCGAATACAAAATAAATACCCACAGATGAAGAAATGGCAGAGTCAATGCTTTGGTAAGAGAAACCCGAAAAAAATTATAAAAAAATACGTGTTGAGTAATTGCATGATATGCTTAAAATTGTAAGAAGGATTCAATGAATAATTTAGGACAAGGGACTCAGAGAGTTTCAGATACACATTGTTACCCCTAGTAAAGAAAAAACAAAGACTGAACGCACCGAAAAACGGACGGACTCATCACTATAGTATATACTACCTGCTTAAAAAGCATGGGTATACTAATAAATGCATGTATAGCTTCTACAATAACAACGTCTGTTATAAAACAATTTAAGATTAACAAAATGACAATCAAATAGTTTCATGAATATTGATATCCAATGGCGGTTCATGAATAAAGTATAATTTGCCAAAAGGGCTCTTTGATTGATTCATTTTGTAATTAAGGTCTTTCTTCTACGCGAGGAAAGATTTTATAGGTTTTCTAATGGTTTTTATTGCTTTTTTTTTGTTTTTTTTTTCCCTCCAGCATTTTTTGGCACGCCCTCCTATTGCTTCTATTGGAGTTATCAATACAAAACTTTAACCATCGATAGACCTTATCATAAAGTTTTACCAGATGAAATTTTGTAGGATTTCTTTGTCCCCTTTAGAAGGTATCTCCCTTTTATTGATTTTGTTCAACATGCCCCCCTTGTTGTTTGTAAAGATATCATGACCTTATTTGAACAAAAGGTAGATCTCATCATGATGTATTACCATCTGAGGCTGCATAGGATTTACTCATCCGCTTTAAGAGTTATATCCCCTGAATTTTCTTTTATTTGCATTTTTCTCAAAAAGTATTAGAGATAGAATTTAATTGAAAATGACAGCATGTACAAGAATAGATGGCAATGTTTATAAACATAAACAATTAATTTGTTACTAACCCTTATAAGGAGGTATTGCCCTCTAAAAATGATAAAAATCATAGAGACTTGGAACCTTCACCAGTAATATGTAATTTATGAGACCATTAATATGCATCCAAGGTCAAAGGTCACCGAGTGCAAAATAAAATTACGCTGCAATTTCAAACTTAAATATCAGGAAAACGATAAGACTTTGCTGCATTCATACAGTGTATAAAATGTTTATCTCGACGAGCTCTACATTTTATACACAAGCCAAAAATGTCCGACCGTCTGTTCAAAAGTTACAACGGTATGATTCTTAAAAGTATAGTATTGTGTGTATATCTTTTATAAGATAACACATATCAACCTACTATAAGCTGCAAAGATGATCAGTAATTCAAGACCTTCAATTTGAGGACAATGTCAGTTCATGGTGAAATTTAACATTGATACTATGACCTTAACCTTGTGATATCTGAAAGGTCAAGTGGTCCTGAGTTGAATTTGTAGTCCATGACTCTACGATTTCCGGTTCTTAATTTTAGTATTGGATCATATATTTGATGATTCATTGTGACCTTGATGAATTTTGGAATTGTCCCAATTTTTTTTTCTCTAATGTTTTCCTTCAACTGTAGATCATTTATCAATTAACAGATTTGAGATATCCATTGTCGTTTTAGAGATAATGCAGTTTGGAATTTTGCGAGCGGAGGCATGTATTTCGGAATCAACAACAGCTTACCAGTAAAAATGTTTTAGAAATTGAAGAGGTTAACATAGGTATATGTTTGTCCAAATACCCAAAACATTCCATGGAAAAAAACACCAAAAAAAAAACAATTTGAAATTTTCATGTTTTGGAGTGACTTTGTAAGTTTCATAACTTCTATTTATGTAGTTGATATGGCATCATTTTTGGCAATTTGTCAAATGGGGTCATCTGATATATCAAATTGTAGGTCTTAATAAACTCTACTTAAAAATGAAAATTGTAAACCCCTTTTTCATCCATGGGGGAAGGATGGGGTCATTTAGAGCAAACAATCAAATTTCTGAGATGGTAAGGTTATCGCATATCAAATGAAAGAACATCAAGCGTACATTTGAAATTTTAAATTGACGTCCCCGAAAAATTGGTTGGGTGGGGTCATTGAGTGCAAAAAATAACTTTTCTTAAGATAAGGTTGTTGTATATCAAATGAAAGGCCATGATGTATACATTTGAAATATTAAATTCCTGACCTCCAAAAATTAGTAGAAGTGCAAAAATCAAACTTTCTAGAACATGACGTTTTCGCATATCAAATGAAAAAAATGGAAAACAACACGTTTAATAATTTATTGCGTCTGAAAGCTCATCCAGTCTATGCTACATATATCATACATCCGATCCTGAAAATGGAGGCGGATGAGGTCATTAAGTGTAAAAAGCGAACAGTTTCAGAATATCAAACGAAAGATCGTACAAAGTACATTACGAAAACATCACTTTAACAGGAAACACTTTTCAATTGTATAACAAACTATTGAGATACTAGTTTATTGTGATTTTGTTTTTATTAATAGCATAAATAAATATTAAGCAACATAAGAGAATGTAAACGTTTAAGGTAGCACAATACACAGATTTTTTCACTCCCAATCAGACAACTTTAAACTGATGTAATTCATTTAATCCTTCTTTATATTTTATAAATGAGGTACCAGAAAGATTAATCTTTCAAATTGGGATAATTTCATTATGACATAATTATTACATAATTAATGATTATGTAATTAGTTGCTAAATTGTGATGTCCACACTGGAATAAATTTAGCGTCTTTGTTCTTCATAGCATCCCAAAATATTTTATAGATTCTGGTACAACACAGCTTGACCTCCAAAACCATGTCTCATTTTTCATCATGTTGGTACCTCATTTATACAATTTAAAGAAAGATGAGTGGAATTAAATCAGTTTAAAGATGTCTGATTGGGTATGAAACATCTTTGTATTGTGCTACCTTAAGTTGATATCTAGAACATGACGAATTTGAAACATTACAATATTTTTGGATTCTTCACTGACAAAATCTATCGCATAACTTCACCATGATAATTTTCCATATTATCTACTTGCCTCTCTATTTTTTTGGGGGGACAACATCAGTAAAGTGTTTTGTCAAGTAGTAATACAAACGTATTACTTGCTTCTAATTCGGTAATTTGAAAAAAGCTGATGCAATCTTTTGGTGGAACTTAATTTTGCAATGCTTCTTATTATTAAATCATGCAAAAAATCAGTACAATGAAATATTCCTTGATATTTTAAAGTATTTTGACTACCTGTGTGTAGGCTGACCCTAGATATATTTTCTGTTTTTTGTTGTTTGTTCTTGTATGTCAAATTATCGTATAATTTATATCTCTTTTGATATAAAATCAAATTAATAAGTAACATTCTAATCTGTGATTTTATATGAATTTAAAAAGCATTTTTGTCAGACAACTCTATTTTGATGTGTTTTTAATGTATGTTCAAAAGCACATGGCATTATGATGAATCAATTTGGTTATGTGCATATGATCAATTAAGCTATGATACATTAGATAAGGTTTCTCTATTTTACAGGCGTATAAGTAGTATTCTGAAAAGAAAGGAAAAATACCACCATTTACGTACACAAACCTAACCTTCATCTGCCTAGTTCTATAAAAATCGATTTAATTATATAATATATCACTACAAAGTATCATTTAATGTTTGTTTTATAATTTTAAAAAACCAAGTCGTATTTGCGCGTGATTTATTTATTTTGTATATTTCGCAGAACTGCACTTATTGTACATTAAATGGAAGTAAAAGATATATGTAGTCATATGTCTAGAACTAATAGAATGGATTTATTTATATAATGTGTCACTTATCACTTATCAACAAAGGCATTCTTTGTTAAATGTTTGAACTGTAATTTAAAAAATACAGGTCGATTTTGCGGATCCTTGATTTCTTCTGTTTATTTCGCAGAACCGCCATTATTGTTCAGCTGTTTTAACAACGGGCTTATGAACTGACAAAAAATGATTAATTGATTCTTAAAGTTCTTATCGGTGTTATTTTACAAAATAACCATTATGTTGCCTAGGTGTTAGTTGTAAAGATAACGAATTAAAAGTAATATACTGTATTGGTGCGCTTAATCGTGCAGTAATACATATAAAAACAAATCCTAGATGTATATATCTATAAGAAGAAATACAGTAGCCAGTGTTTATTTATCAAAAAAAAAATTCGGAATTTTAGCTTATGTTTTTTGGATATTGTTTCCTTATTTATTTACACTTTTTGAAAAAGTAAATTGCATTCGATTGATACCAAATATAGGCCGATTGCAGTATAACCTTATCAGTATAATCAATTATCATTATTATTATGATTCAATCAAAGCCATAGAAGAATACTATAGATAGATACCGGCAAACTCAGTGACATGAATTTATTTATATATTCTTTATTTTGTTATTTTATTTTATCTTTCCTTTCGGAATAAACAGGTTATCTTCTCTATAGCATGACATTCTGTAACTAGGCCAAGTAAGAGCAAGCAAAGGGAGAAAAATCAAGCTTACAATCGGTGCAACTGAAATATACTGTGTCATGTTTTGTATACACGAAGAAATCACCGTAAAACAAATACGTGACAACTACCCCAAAACACAATAAAATCCGGATAACCCCTCATCAAATCCATTACTCAATATCACAATGTGTCTTAGCATTTCAAGCGATGAAATTCCCACATGCATACAATATAAACAATATTTGTTTTTAAAAACAAATACATGAAAGGTTTTAAATTATTAAATAAAAATAGTTTAAAAATCATATTTTATAGCTGTCCTGTCTTGGCCTTGGTTTCCAGTATATTCGTATATATGAAACAGAAGATATAGTATGATTGCCAATACGACAACTCTTCACAAGAGACTTAATGACACAGAAGTTAAAAGCTATAGGTCACAGTACGGCCTTACGCATAGTCAGCTATAAAGCCGAGAAATGACAAATGTACAACAATTTAAACGAAAAAAAATTAACAGCCTAATCAACGTACAAAAAATGAACGAAAAACTAATATGTACCACAAAAAAAAAACCCAAAAACCGCTGAATTACAGACTCCTGACTTGGGACAGACCCAAACATACAGAATGTGGCGGAGCTAAAACATGTTCGCGGGATCCTAACACTCCCCTAACCTGTGACAGTGGTATAACAGTACAACATTAGAACGAACTATAAAAACCAATTGAAAAATACCCTGATTGTATATTTCACATTTTATTGGGGCACCCTCAACGTAGTTGGGGTTATATTTAGTTATTTGTGGGATTTGCCCCATTTTGTTGTTTTTCTTTATCGGTATTGTATGAACCAAATTTAATGAAGCTAAACAAAAAAATTAACCAGCATGTGCATATTTACAAATGTGGTATGGTATTTCCAAGATAGTTGCCGTCATTATTAGACCCAACATGTTGAAACTATATAGAAATGGTACATGGTATACCTAGATGTGCACTCAGTTTTTATAAATTCGAAAATCGCAGCCATTGTTATGAAAACGGGGTGTACGTTTAACATTGACCCTATAAGAAAACACATTAAAAGCTGGAATTTCTAAAACAATATGAGATCAAACCCAATAAAATTTATAGATATGTAACATGGCATGCACAAATGTGGCATCTGTCTTTTGAAGTTCGGCACCACTGAGCAGGAAAAATTTCACAAATTTCAAAATGCTCTAAACTTATTAAAACTTTACAACAACGTTACTTAGCATGTGTAGATGCGCTGTTCAACTTCGGAGTTTTCAAATTAACTATCGTTATTCTGGCATATGATTTGGGACGAAGGTGCTATCCGTTATTGCTAGCAATTACAAGTCTAGTCATCATTCGTTATAATGTGCCAGCTAATAATGACTTTAAACTTGATCAATCTTACAAGTGTAATTTGATAGAGTTTTATATGTTGTGTCTAATACTCGGCCACGATTGCACTACGATCTGTGAAAAAATGAAAATTCTGACGATTGTAGTGCGATCGTGCAGATTGCAGTAAGGTTGCAATACGGTCGTGGTGAGGTCTTAAAGATCGTGATGAGCGTGGTCAGCTTTAAACATGTTCAAAACAATCGTGGTGCGGTCGTGGCGAAATCAGGTCATAGTAGAAGCGTAGTGAGAGCGTAGTACAGTCGTGATAAGATCGCAAAGGTCGCTGTACCATCGTGGCGAGAGTGTAGCGAAAGCTTGATTCTATTCGAAGAGACTACGCTACGCTCTCACAGCGACGTTAAGCTAGGTTCACACTGCCGATCAGATCAACTCGAACAAGCCCAATCAAGACAAATTACGTGATCGGGAGACTGGTCTGACTCAATCGACATAAATGTTCGGGATAGTCTACCTTGCTCGACATCGATCTGACTTTCTACCCGAGACTTTTTGACATGTCAAACACACTCGAGTAAGGATCGAGAAGCAAGTCACTCGAGAAGAGATCGAGAATTCGTCGAGTAGCGGTCGAATTGATCGGGAAAATATCGTGTATCCGAATTGTATATTTGCATTATCCAAGATCAAATCGACCAATACCCGATCCCTTCGCGACCACATTCGACAACTCTTCGATATCTACTCGGCCATAAACGAGAACACAAAAAAAGTCATGATTGCTACACGATTCTCTAAAAGTGTGTGCAAATCTGATTACCTCTCATAACTATGCTTCCGCAAAAATATGTTGGCAACATTTTTCTTAACTGTCCAAAAAATCCTCCATGTACAGTACGTGTCTATACTTTTGTAAGGAAATGTAACATTTTAAAAGAGAGTTAAAAAACACCAAAGGAACAATCAACCTCAGAGTTCGAAAACAAACCGACATTGCCATAGCGAAAAATAGTAACCGACAAGAAGACAAACAGCAGTCCGCGTAACATAGAAAACTAAAAACTTAGCAACACGTAACCCAACAAAACCTGGGATGATCTCAGATGTTTAGGAAGGGAAGAAAATCCTGCAATTTTGGAACTCGCGGATTTTTCAAACATTAAAGTAATTGTGCAATAATATTAATTGTTAGACTACTGTTGACTAAGTTATCTGTCAAAGTTGGTTTATAAGAACATCAAGATTTATTTTTTCTGTTTTATGGGCTATTTTCTGTTTTGTCTGTCCGTATTTTCCGTTTGTTCAGAAATGTTTGTAGCTTAAAAGAAGAAGATGTGGTACAATTGGCAATAAGACATCTCTTCACAGAACACCAAATGACACACAAATTATCAATAATAACTATAGGTCACCTTACAGTAAAAAAAGTCATTCGAACTTTCTGACGTAATTCACACAAAATTTAGACGAAAGCGAATATTTTTTATTTGGTGCGAATTCTCTTTTCACTGTAACGATACAAACTGTTTTGTTTCTAACATACTTTTGCAAGTTTGAATCAACTTTGACAAAATATACACTCGCTTCAAATTAAATGCGTCTACAGTTTGCCGTTCGTCGTTTGTTAATTCAAACGATGCATTTCTTTCTAACTTTAACATTAAATCAATTATCTGAACGTGTTCTTGCTTGTCATAACTCAAAACATTGTCTAAGATTACTCAAAATTCCAATCCCTTCTAACCAAACGATGCATGTGTTTCTACTAATGTTACGTTTAACAAACTATAACAAACGGCACACAACGTTAACGAAACTTTGGTTAGAAAAAAATGCACTCTTGATCTCTTAATAAATATATGTAAAGTTGTATATATTTGACAAACAGTACGCTTTTTTTTGTAAGAAAGCAAGGACATGGGGATGGTAAAGTTTATGTATATTGCTATCTAACATAAGTACTAATCCAGTGAAAAATCTCATTTTGTGGTGTCATTTCCAAAAAAGAGCAATAAAACAAATCAGTGTCCACTCTGAGGAAGTTTTTATAAGCATAGGGTTCCCCTTTATTAAAAGTGCAAGTCTCTCAAACTGCCCATGCAGTGGTCGTCATGTCAGCCACTGCATCACCTAGATTTCTCGGCGCCTGTTGATGTCTGTACCATCTTCGTCGTCTTCTATGCACTCTACAAGCTCCGTCATAGCTATTAACCTGTCTCTCTGAGCTCTTACCACCTTTCCAACAAATCCAACTTATTTCTATGAAGATATTTTAAATGTAGGATTTCACTCGGACCTTCTACTGATTATAACCTAATAAACGGAGAATGTGTCCATGGGACACCAATAATGCCCCAGCTAGCATATATAACATTATAAAGGGTCATGTTGGGACGTACGTGCGTACGGATGGACAAGAGTAACACTAAATGCCCACTCCGAAGCGGCAGGGAACAAACAATTTGGACGTTTTTATACTAAAAATTGCATACCCGACCAATTCCCGATTATCCCTACGACCCATATACGATCTGGTCGATCTGGTCTGGTCGAGATCAGAATGAGATCGTGAATAGTTGATTTGGTCTACCTAGTCGAGTAAAGATCGTGAATTGATCGGAATTATCGAATAAGTATTCATTTTGTTGTCGGGATGGAGTCGTGATGGAGTCTTTAAGGAGTCGTAAATGGTCAAGTTAAGGTCATGTACAGTCGGATGGCGGTCGGGTAGAAGTCGTAAACAGGCCCGATCAAGAATTTGGTTGAGCTTGGTCGTGGAAATTTGGACAATCGGGATCATCGAGTTGATCTGATCGGCAGTGTGAACCTAGCTTTACTCCGACCTCACTACGGCCATCACTTTCTCACCGCGACCCATCTACGCTTCTACTACGACTATACCACGTTTACACCACGCTGTTCAAGACCATAGTACGATTCTAGCACGCCAATGCCGACCTCATCACGCTCTTCATACGACCTGACTACATTCATACTACGACCATCATGCACATTATCCTTTTCACATGAAATTCATAAAAGCTCTCTATAGGTTGTGTTTGTATGTACATGTTATTTGGACCTCTTGTCCTTTTTCTCCAACGGCTCAACCATGCTTGATACATCTTATCTGTGTCATCCCTGCTATCGTTCACTAAAACATCATCATTTGAGCGTGATGGACCAGCAATACATTGTGGTTGGATTTTTTTTGGATCCGACATCTCTACTGGAATCATGATTCGTAACTATCAGATCTGCCTCTGCCTCTGCCTCTACCACTACCACTACGCCCACGAGTTCTGGTAGATTTTTGTTGCATATCTACGTTGTTTCTGAGAAACTTTACGCATCGATGAGAAATAGTAAGGAAGGATACAATATTTATAGAGAACACGATGTTGACGATATATTACAGGGAGTGTAGTAATATCGCAGTATATGAACGTGGTATGGTCGTAGTATGGTCGTGATAAGAGCCTGTTATAATCGCAGTAGAAGCGTGGTAAGACCATTTTGCAATCGGATAAATCGTGGTATGGTCGTAGTGAGGACGTGATGAGCGTGGACAGATCGTGATAATCGTAGTGAGGTTGCAGAATAAACGGGGTATAATCGTAGCGGGATCGTTGTAGAAGCGTAATGAGGACGTAGTAGCATCGTGGAAGCAACGAAAATTTACATTTTCATGCAACTCATACCGCGACATTACCACGATCTGAATTTATTTTAGATCGCGGTGAGCGTGGTGCAATCGTGGTTTAGTTGGACTGGGGTTTTATACTAGCCGTGTATTATTGAATTTCGTATATTTCATCATGAAAAATAAAAGGTTTACAAAAACATTATAAGATTACTTTGAATGTTCAAATTATTTTGTTTCGTAGAAAATAAATGAATAGTTAAAGAACCTTCAAATTATTCATTAAATCTTTACTTAGAATGCATGTATGCGATCTGTTTTATGGACTTATTGATTAAATTGAGTATCACATTTCATCTGTTTCGCTTCTTCCTTTGTACTTTTTTAAAATCATATAACTTGTTCTTTATATATAAACCCATATTACAAGTGATCAATTTTGTATGTTCATGCTCTCAAATTTCTCAATAGCAGTATTATTATCATTGTGTATGTAGGACACGACTTAATAAGTTCTTAAAACTTATGTACGTATTACGATCTTATCAGATTAATGATTATATGTAAATTGTAATTGACACGAATAATCTGTTTCCACGAATCCGCGAATATAATCAGATCATTTTTGCGCGTATAACACAGTTGGTTAAAAAAATAGTTTATGAACTACAGGAGTTTTCAGAAAAGGATGTCTCTTTGCCAAAATGATACTTACCAAAGAAACACAACATTTAATATGAGTACATTTAAATTCAGCATTTTAAGCATATTTACATCATTGGAATAATAAATAAACCTATGAAATTAGAAATAAAAAAATTAAAAGTAACCAACTGTGCTATGGAATAGAGATATGAAGTTAGCCAAAGTCGACTGAGTATACTACAGATACATTTAACAATAAAACGAAAAACGACAAAAAGACAGAACCAATATACAAAACACAACAAAAAAGTTGAAGACTGAGCAACACGAACCGAACGAAATGTCACTGGTGATCTAAGGAGCTACGTAGGGGTATGCAGACCCTGCTCCAAATGTTGCACCTGTCGTGTTGCTCAACCAGTATAAAATCTGTGATAAGTTTAATAGTGATTAATCATTCGAGGAAAATAGAACGGGATTGCGCTTATGACAATTTGAACATATTCCTCGTTATCTCGTGAAGGCGTTCGTAAGATTTTCGAAGGGATGACTTCAACTTCACCACTTGGAATCCTTGATTTAATAGTCTGGGATAAAAATTTCAGGGACTGAATTTTCGGCGCTCCCTTGACACCATTTACGAGTAGGGTATTGAGAAAACGATGATAGTCCGTCGGAAGGGGACGATAATGGTTGACCCGTGTTAAGAGAGAGCCACATCTCTTGCACGTTAAAGACACCCTTGTAGATTTCGAAAAAGAGCAGGCTAATGCTGCTACAAGGCAGCACTCGCCCCCGCAAAGTGGAAAGGGATTGATATAAGTTGCAAAACTTGTTTCCCAATCCACTATAATTAATATGTTTAAACTAAAAACCTAAATCATCCTTAGAATATCAAGTTTGAAACTGTATCCAATGGCTCCCCCAATCAAGTAAAATAGAACATGGGGATAACATGCAACCTTTGACTTAAATCACTAACGCATGACTTGGTATAAATGTTCATCAGATGAAGATATATTTGCCCTGAAATATTCAGACGCATCAGGCAACCCCTTGTTTGGTTGCTGCCCTGAATTAGTAATTTTAAGAACATTTTCTGTTTCCAGTTAGTATGTTGAATATTATAATAGATAGAAATAAACTGTAAACAGCAAAAATGATAAGCAAGGTCAGCTCTACAAATAAGTTAACATGATCAAATTGGTCAATTGACCCCTTCAGGAGTTATTGCCCCTTATTGTAAATTTTCACATTTTTTTTGTAACAAACATGTTCTCTGTTAATTTACTGGCTCTAATAGAATTAAACTTAGCCACAATTTTCAAAAGGATATCTTGAATGGAAAATGTATTAAAATCAACCCATCATGAACCGAAAATAGTGTTGACATTATACAACGCTTCTTTACATACATTTGTAAGTTACATTTATAGAGAAGTGAAAGTATGACCCACACGATTAAACTGTATGGAGAAATATTTGAAATAAAGTAAGTATCAAAGGGACAACAAACTTGATATTACCCTCATAACCAGTCAATAAGTGTTTTATTATACTGAACAAACCAACTTTCTTAAAAGTCTACATACGATATCTGAAAGAAAAGAAAAAAATTCACATAAAAGAGGGACGAAAGATACCAGAGGGAGAGTCAAACTCATAAATCGAAAATAAACTGACAACGCCATGGCTAAAAATAAAAAGACAAACAGACAAATAATAGTACAGACTACACAACATAGAACAGTTAAGACTAAGCAACACGAACTACACCAAAAACTAGGGGTGATTTCAGCTGCTCCGGAAGGGTAAGCAGTTCCTGGTCCACATGTGGCACCCGTCGTGTTGCATATGATATTACAAATCCTATAAATAGTCTAATTCGGTAGGTCACATTCGTAAAAAGGGAAAGAGGTATTGTAGTTACGACATAAGGAACATATCCGCTATCATAAACATGCACAATATGAACTGTAAGTTTGTTATTTTTATAGTACGTGTTGGATTTGTAAATATGTACTGTGATCAATACTTGTTTAAACATTCCTGTGCACATAATAAATTCTACTAGTCTAGCTTAAGTGCTGTACACCAAAGCCATCACAGTGTATGAAGGCCTCAATAAACCAAAGTATACATTTACTATGTTTAAAATCTTTTAAAAATGTGTTGTAAAGATTTCAATTTTTTAATTGCTTCTGGTACATGTATATTAAAGTGATATATTGATTTGAAAAAACGACAAACACAGATAGATTATACCGTTTACGATATCAGAGTTTGGCATTGCCTAGCACACAAAACCAACCAGATTAGTTGAATACATCATTATTGTCCAATGAAAAATAAGTATGAAAAAGTACGGGAAATATGATTATGAAACTATTAACCGGGGTAATAGTCTTTGAAACTATTGACTGGCAAATAGTCTGTGGAAGGAAATAGCACAGATATTGCATTATTTTTTTAATAGAAAAAAACATACTGCGGTATAACAAATAATATTGTCCTCCACTTTTAACAGTTATAGAATAGAAAAGTATTTTTTAGGCAAAAAATGCATTCTTTTTTATTCACATGTTTAAATATTTATTTTAACACGGACCTTTTGTGAAAAACAGAACATTATAAATGTTACTGTAGAAAAAAAAACCCGGACATTGTAAAACACTTAATTTTAGTGAAATACAAACAACTTGTTAATCGCTTGTGCTGAATCATGATGGGTATTCTGAATTAGATGAATAGTCATGAGAACAACTATTGTGCTTGGACAATATACCTACCGTGAACATTTTCGTGGAACAACAATCTTCTAACCAACGCAAGTTATCTAAAGTAAAAAAAAAACCCGCAGTTCACACATATATCTTGATTTGTCTGGATAAAAATGCTGTCCTAAATTAAGTACTCTTTCAATTTCAAAAAAACCCTGAAAATTTTCAGCAATTCAATTCCAAGCCTTTGAACTTAAAACTATTCATTATCAATAACCAGTATACACAAAATCCGGAAGGCTGATATATAAAAATCAAAATGAGCAGCAGTAGACGTAATGTTTATATTTAACTCTGTGAAAACCCGATGAACTGCAAAATTCTTTTGTTATGATATACGTGCACGATATTTAAAACCCAAAACCGTTTCTTATGTTTTTCATTTCAATCATTTCCATTTAATAGCTCAGCATGTAACCAGTTTGTACAGAATGTTTTTTGGAATATTTTTTCAAATCATTCTTCTGAATTATTGTGAGTTGAAAATTTTTATTCTAATACTATCTTTAATTTTTTCTCACTTCAAACGAAAAATGGTATGTATGCGCAGTGATTGATTAAAGCACGTTATTGATTCATGTAAATAAGGGCATAAAGAACTTTGATCATTTGTCTCATTTCACTGTAACCACGGTGGGTATGGTTGTCCTGCGAGAGAACGTACTGTGCTGGTGATTTGGTCCTGACGGGTGCTGGTGATCAATGAAAAAATGTAAACAAAGACGAAAATAATGATTTTTGACGTTTTCACTCATAAAAAATGGAAGAAAACGGTTGAGATTTTTCAATTTTGTTTCTTATGGGTTCATATGTAAACCATTAAAAAGTTGACCCTCTAAACTTTTTCAGTAAGCGTAACACAGAAATGCTCATTTTCAGAAAATCTCGAACTGAAAAAATAAAACAAAAATGCTCATAGAGTCCGCTTTCTATACCGCAATCCACGCGACAAAACTATTTTGTGAAAAAACATTGCAATTTATTAACATTTAGCATTTTCTCAATTTATTCATGTCCTGATACTGTGCTGGTGGGTCCTGTCATTGTGCTGGTGGGTCCTGATACGGTGCTGGTGATTTTGGATAAGAAGTTGGTCATATTTGAAACAAATGTTACAAAATCAATAAAATTGGGCAGATATTTGTTGTCAATAGGATCTATGACTCCTATTTTAGCTCTTGTGCATCCATTTGGCTGTTTAATATGTGTTTTGAAATGATCGTAACTTGTATTAAATAATTACATAAAAGGGCAACATCTTTCGTCCAATATCAGATAACAATATATAGTATCTAAAATAAGAATAGTTTTATTAAGATATTTTAAATGCCCCTTACATTGATGCTTCAACAATGATCAAAGCCAATGCCGCACAGACATGTTTGTTAGCGCTCCGCATACCCCTCCCCACTTCCACCCAACCAACCCTCCTCATTTCCTCCTTCATTGTTACAGTGGTGTACCAACACAACAATTTATTACATAAAATAATAACACAAAGACACACATTATTGAATAACGAATGCTTGCAGGTACTGAAAGCTAGTTCAAAGCCGCATTTTCAACTAATAGATAAACCATGTTCTCATATACAAAAATCCCAATCGTGTAGATTAAAAAAGTCTCAAAACTTAAGTTCACATTTTAATGTTTGATGAAGCAGAACTTTTAAAGTGTGCAGTGAATCTTGTTCTCACAACAGTTATTGTCATAATTATGTTTACATAAGACTCATAAAGGAATTAAGAAGGTACCAAGCAATATTTTACAGTTCAATTTAATGATCATGAATGGAAGGAAATGGTACGTAAGTTTACATAGGACAAAAAGAAATTGATAGTATTTTTTGGCGAAAGACTTAAACGCTTCCTTGCATTATATAGACCAGCTCTTCTATAAAAGCATGCAAAAAAAAACTTTGATTGACTTGCTTGCTATGTTTGCTTGGATGTTTTCAAACAATAGGTAGGCGGAGTTTCAATACATACTGGGATTTGATTGGACAAATACAAACTGACAGGAATTGAAGTTAATGTTTATTTTCCCAATAAATTGTAGTATATAGTAAACAGACTACTTACCTGTCGTTTACAAACATCCAAACAATCATAGCAAGCAATTTAATCAATGGTTTGCTTTGCATATATTTATAGAAGAGCTGTAAATTCTTAAAAAAAAAAGAAATGTTGTTGTCGTAGATGGTTAAATCCTCAACAAAATCACAATATCTTTGTTGGAACGAATAAAGGTTTTAAATCAAATTTTCGTGGACTTTTTAGCTTCCACCCTGACGAGACATGTTAGCTGTTCGTATGCTGTTGCACCTGACCCACGGAAACTTTCACATTTCCATCTTCTTTTCTGAAATATTTTACCCAGCTCATACTTGACAGGACTGTTATCCTAGTAAAAGGTGTAACCAATGAATTGAACAAAAGTTAAAAATTCCATAATACTATATAATTCATTTTATGTGTCAATTTGTTCGAAAAAAGTCGAAAAGAAGAGAGTTTTTTTAATGCCATGATTATCTGCCGCTTTCTAGATCTATGCTTAGTATTTATTCCAGATGACATGGACTCCTCACCCTGGTGACCCTGCTGCCTTTCATAACTTTATCCGTATATATATATTAATAGATAAACAAAAGGCTGCAACTGGTATTTGATTCGTTGTAACGAGAATATTTGTGGTGAATGGAAACTGTGAGGGTCAAAATCTTAAATTGCTTATAAATGTTGCTGGACCCAGTTTCGTTATCTGATCTGAATTTTCTGAAATGTGCAAGGTGATAGACATTTTGATTTTTTTTACTCGGTAAGTTTTGCCCTAATTGCTTGAACATTTGCAATATTAAAGCCGATTTCAATTAGTGTGTAGACAAAGGGAATATCTTTGGTTATCTTGCTTGCTGAACAGAAAAGTCATTGTTAGGTTATGTAAACTACCCTACTTTAAGAGTATTTTTTTACGTTGATTGTTAAAGTCCTGAAAACGGATAGATAGAAACAAAAATGTTTGATTTATCGGGCTTTAGATTCAGTTTTTTTAAATATAAATTAAGTCTACATTTTAATATAATAATACTAAGAATTCACAATATAAAAAAATGCAGAAAAAAAATGGAGATGTGAAATATCTTAATAAGGAGTCATTACTACAGAGATGGTGTGTTTGACACACAAAACTTAAAAGCTTAGTGATATTACCAATATTAAAATAAAAATGTATTTTAGTTTGGTAGTTTTTCCATTTACTCATTTTCAATCATAATTAAGGCACATTTGATTTTTTATTCATAAAAATATTTAAATATAGAAAAGTAGGACACATTGTTCACTTCCTCCCCTGTAATTCTTTATCAAAAATATTTATTTATTTTGGAATTTTGAAATGAAAACGCTAAGAAATCTTAGTTTTGTTAATGTTCTCTAGGTTATCTCGTCTTCATTCTCTGACATATTCTCTGACATATTCTAGTCTGCCCTTTCATAAAATAGTGATTTTTTTTAGTGTTCTATCGAACTTTCGAAAAAAATACCTGATAACCGTTCAGACAAAAAAAATATGTTGAAAAAATCTTACAGATACAGCAAGTGATTCTTAATAGCTGTAAGATACATTTTTCTTTTAAAATACAACTTTTAAATCTTACGGGAAACTATTCCAAGCTTAACACTTTCACTGTAACCTCTCTCTAACTTATCCCCCATCCCCCCAAAAAAAACCAAACAAACAAACCCGCAATACTATTGTCATTCTTATAGTCAGCACTCAATTTTTCACAAACAAATGTGTTTTAAGCTGCTAAAGACATATGATTCAAACGCTCAGAAAGTCCTTTCTTATATATTTTTGCTCTCCATTTTTATACAAAAACTTTTACATTTTTATTTTATGGGTTATTGTTGAAGGTCGTACAATGACGAATGGTTGTTAACACATACTTTCTTTGGTTTCTTATGGAAATTTGTCCATTGACAACAAACATACAACATCATCTACTTTATATAAGTATTGTTTAAATTACAACGTATTTTGGCGATCTTGCAAAATGATCGTAATCCCGAAAATCGTAAACATATTTTCTTATCTTAAAAGGGGGCAAGAAGGGTTCCATTAACAGGCCAATAAATAAAATCACAGTTAATTATAAAAAGAATAAAAAATAGGTGTTTTTTCTCTCATAATAACAGTAAACAGGTTCATAACAATGTCAATTTCAAGAAAGCAGACAACAGTTAATTACTAGTAGTCAATAACAGTACAGCATCAATGATCTTGACTGAATATTTGCCACTTTTAACTAAAATATATAGGCACAGAACCAGGACATAGGAGCACAGAACCAGGACCGTTTTTCTTATCACCAGCACATCGTCAGGACAATTCCGTTTAACGAACGTGCACGACTTTTGCAATTTTATATTGTTGTAATATATGTCTGAGTAGAAAGTTGATGAAACAGGGGTATGTCAAAGAACGTCTCGTTCTTTTTCTAAAAAAGTTCATCGGAAGGTACCAAGACCTTGTTGATAAATATTCCGTATCAACTTCTCAAATAATACACGATGGTCTTGATGTATAGATTCTTCGTACTGATGTTGTTTATCATCTTAACAACGTGTTTTATAGTTCTTTCATTTGTCTTTGTTCTATTATTAATATTACTTTTACTGTTAAATGGTTTCATGTGATATCCGTTTCACGTGGCTCGGTACTTATACATCTCGTCAATGTGTTTGTATTGGCTTTCATTTTTTTGTGGTTTGTTTTGTATTTGCGACTTTTTGTATTTCTTTTGTTCTTATAACGTGACTCTGTACTTTAAAAGATCCCGTCAGTATGATATTGTTCTATTATATGTCATTATGATATATTTCTATTATGAATTACAATATACGTTGAACCACAAACGTCAAAATCATTCAATCGCGTAGTGGTATTAACTATTTTTGGATTCTTATAAATTCTATATATAACTTTTGGACTAGTTTAAATCTCGGTCTATTTCTTAAATTTATTCTTACATACTTTTGATTTTTTAACCCTGTATGCTAACATTCCCATGAAAATTTTAAAATTGTTTGTACGCACATTGAACGACAAATTTATGTGACGTATAAAATTTTCTGACGTCAGACACTCAATAAATGTGTTCGTAGATAGTAGATGTTTTTGTGTTCTGTTAAATTGTTCCTTTTAAAATTGTTAAACGATGATGACTGATGTACCCATATTTTGACTATTATATTTATTGTGTCTGTTTATTTAACGCATCAATGTAAAAATATCGGAAATTGATGAGACTGTCATTACAAAAGTGAGAGGGTTAGCGCTATAGAACCAGGTTTAATCCACCATTTTCTACATTTGAAAATGCCTGTACCAAGTCAGGAATATGACAGTTCTTGTCCATTCGTTTTTGATGCGTTTTGTTATTTGATTTTGCCATGTGATTATGGACTTTCCCAATTGATCTTCCTCTAAGTTCAGTATTTTTGTGATTTTACTTTTTGCATGGTACTTATGACGCATCAGAGAAAAATTAAGCAACAAAACAGTCGTTTTATTGCCGTTCTGATACAATGTAATAAAATTGAGAAAGGAAATGGTGAATATGTCAAAGCGACAACCACCCGACCATAGAGCAAACAACAGCCGAAGGCAACCAATGGGTCTTCAATGTAGCGAGAATTCCCGCACCCGTAGGTGTCCTTCAGCTGGCCCCTAAAATATGCATAATAGTACAGTGATAATGGACGTCATACTAAACTCCGAATTATACACAAGAAACTAAAAATTAAAATCATACAAGACTAACAAAGGCCAGAGGCTCCTGACTTGGGACAGGCGCAAAATTGCGGCGGGGTTAAACATGTTTATGAGATCTCAACCCTCCCCCTATACCTCTAGCCAATGTAGAAAAGTAAAAGAATAACAATACGCACATTAAAAATTCAGTTCAAGAGAAGTCCGAGTCTGATGTCAAAAGATGTAACAAAAGAAAATAAATAAAATGACAATAATACATAAATAACAACAGACTACTAGCAGTTAACTGACATGCCAGCTCCAGACCTCAATTAAACTGATTGAAAGATTATGTCTTCATCATATGAATATCAGGTACAATCCCTCCCGTTAGGGGTTTAGTATCATACTATCATAAAATATATGAGAAGAACATAACCCGTGTCATGCCAACAACTGTTTTTTTAGAAATAAATGTGTTTAGTTCCGATGCAAAGACCCTATCAGTGAATCAATGTTAAAGCCAAAATATGCAATCTTTAATGACCTGACAACAGTATCGTAACTATATCCCCTTTTAATAAGTCTATTTAAAGGTTTTGTTAGTTTCTGAGGAGAATACTGACATTTTTGTGCTTTATAAAGAATATTTCCATAAAATTTTGGATGTGAAATACCTGAACGTATAAGATGTCTGCATGTTGAGTTATATTTACGAATTATTTCCTTATACCGGTGATAAAATTTAGTAAATGTTTTGACCAGTTTGTGATATCGAAAACCCTGGTGTAATAATTTTTCAGTAATACATAAATTTCTCTCGCTAAAATCTAATACATTGTTACATACACGAGCGAATCGTACAAGTTGAGATATATAAACACCATAAGATGGTGACAAGGGAACGTCACCATCTAAAAATGGATAATTAACAATAGGAAATGAAAAATCATCTCTTTTATCATAAATTTTTGTATTAAGCTTCCCGTTTATGATATAGATATCAAGATCGAGGAAAGGACAGTGGTCATTGTTATCATTAGCTTTATTTAAAGTAAGTTCTACAGGATAAATTTCTTTAGTATACATACTGAAGTCGTCATTATTTAGAGCCAATATATCATCCAAATATCTAAAAGTATTGTTAAATTTTTGTATCAAATGTTGTTTTGATGGGTCTTTGCTAATTTTAGTCATAAATTGTAACTCATAACAATACAAAAACAGGTCCGCAATAAGTGGTGCACAGTTAGTCCCCATTGGAATTCCAATAACTTGACGATATACGGAATCTCCAAAGCGAACAAAAATGTTATCAAGTAAAAATTCAAGTGCATAAATAGTATCAAAGCATGTCCAATTGACATAGTTCTTTTGTTTATTGCTACTAAAAAATGATCTAAAAGAGTTTGAACATATGTACTCGCATTCCGACTTTTTAAATGCCCAGTTAATTAGGGATGTGAATTTTTTCTTAATAAGAATATGAGGCAAAGTGGTATATAGGGTAGAAAAATCAAAACTTTGAACAGATTCAAAATCACCAATATATGCATGCAATTTATCAAGTACTTCCAACGAGTTTTTGACACTCCAAAAGTAATTAATTCCACTATTTTCAAAGGCCTTTATTGAACAATTTATTATCAGGTTTTTTATTGTACCAAGTGTACTAGTAAGTAAAACAGACAATTTAGTAGTTGAACAATGGCTGGAAGATGAAATAAATCTATATTTGTAAGGTTTTTTGTGCAGCTTCGGAAGCCAGTACATAGTTGGGACTTTCATTGTGTTTGGTTACAAACCCACCAGCACAGAATCAGGACCCACCAGCACCCGTCAGGACCAAATCACCAGCACAGTACGTTCTCTCGCAGGACAACCATACCCACCGTGGTAACTGTAATCTGTTGATTATCAAACATCTTTATGTGTATGTTATTAAACGAATTGAAAATTAGTCTAATTCTTAGTTTAAACAGTATTTATTAATGAAAAATGTCAAGATAAATATACAATGTTACATAAAGTTTAAATATGGGATTCGGAAACAAATTTGGAAAAACTTTTATAAATCCGTCTCCCTAAGTCTAATTCTTAGAAGTAAAATTAAATAATGTCTTTTAATGGAAAAAAAACCACACTTTTTATTTGACTTTAATGGCAAAATAATTGAAATTGCTTCATTTTAGGAGTAGAAGTGTAAATATTAGCCAGTTAACTTTTTTAAAATTTCTTCAGCAGACCAATAAGAGATAAATGTAGTGTTTGTGATATATTAGCATGCAATTACCTCGTGTCGAGTTTTGAATCTTTAAATATAAATTCCAATATTTACAGTGAACCTTATCGCAGATCGATCGGATTACCTTAACGAAACTAAAACTCATAGACCTTGACATCTTTAAAAAGTAACATATTCTACAACGGTTAAGAAATCCACAGCGCAATTTTGGACGCAATCTGCACACGGTAACGAAAAACATAGTGAAGTAAATAATAACAAACCAAACGTCTGGTTATTTATTTGATATAATTTACTTCAAACAATTGAGGGTACAAAACAGTTTCCAAAGCAACAAGATAGACTAAATATTAAGTAATGTATTTTAAGTATTCCGGTTCAGACAAATTAGTGACTATACATAACATAAATTGAGGTAGAGATTTTGAACACTCTAACTTCATGCTATGAATTTATTGTTGCCAGAACATCAAAGCCTTTGACGTTATGTTTCGTTCTTAATTTAAATAAAGTATCTTCGTATTCTGATTAAAGGGGTTTTCTTCAAGAATGGTTAAAAGAATAAAAAAAAAATCCAAAGAAAATTAAGAAAGGGGGAAGTCCATAAAAACTGACAAAATCAAACGTTAGACTTGAACAACCAACATTTAAAATATCTTTCTTCTTCTGGTCCAGAAAAATCCCTCTTTTATCATAATACAATAAAACAAAATAGAATACATTGTCGAATCATGATTAACCACTTTTAATCTTCGATAATATCAGTCCCATAGAAAAACATCGTGACCAGAATCACTTATGATTAGAATTTGTTGGTAATGTACATATATTACATAAATACGAAGAATGAAATTTCAATAAAGTTACCAAACCAGATACCTTTTTTTTTTTAACTTTAATTGAGTTTGTTACCATAGTTTTGCATTTAGTCTTGCTATGGATTGTGAATGAAATCGTCGATTCCTTTGAAATCATATATTTTTACGGGTTTTTTGTTGTTGCGAAAATCAAACCTCGAAGTTTAATTTTGACAGTGTTGTTAAAATAGTTGGATGGTACCAGCAGTGTACGATCCCTCAATCTCGGGATCTAAAGGCAGCGCTCTAATAAATTGTAATCTGTTTGATTATAAAATATGTATATTCTCCAATTCGTCAAATATATGCCTGTGCATTTTATGTTCATGTTATTTGCACAGACAAACGTGTTAGATTAAACATAAGCTTTTAACACTTTTTTACCCATTCATGTCAAAAAGGGACGAGATATAGTTGTCAATGAGAAAGTCATATGTAAAGGTGAAGATGTGAATAACTACGGGTTACATCACGGATATTATTAATTTACACAATTTTTATATAAAATGATAAAGAAAAATCATAGAGATCAATTCTATCCTATTCTATTAATAGTAATATCTTGATTTATAAAAACACTGTATTTATTTCTTAATACACACTGATAAAAGAGGGCGAAAGATACCAGAGGGACATTCAAACGCATAGATAAGAAAAAACTGACAACTCCATGGCTAAAAAATAAAAAAAACGAACAGACAAATTATAGTACACCAGACACAAAAAAATAAATAAAGACTAAGCAAAAGAACCCCACCAAATGACAAATTGATTTAAATGATTTCAACACCAATAACAGGATATTGTTTTTCCACTACAAATCTGACGTTTATTCTATAGGTTATTTAAAAGAAACACGATATCCCATCATGAACTGTGTAATCAAACAAGGAGCTATTGTTATACTGGTTCACCCATAATCAACATGCTCAATACACATTTCCATCAAAAGGAAACGAACTGGCATAGCTATTTTCTTTTCATGTAGATATAAATCTGTACTAAATGATCGATGCGATAAGACTAGTTCGTAAAAATGGTTAAGAATAGTAAAATATATATTCATTTAAAAGACATCGCGGATACGTACATTTGTATCGTTATCGTGGCTACTAGAAAGAAATTTAAATAGATTTGCAAAAATGATTAATGATTATATTGTAAACTGAAGCTATGTGGATAATTGCTTGAAATATTTTAAAAGAATTAAGGAATGACTTGTAGCGTAATATTTTTTCTGTCTATGAAGGAAGAAATAACATCAAAAATGTGGTGCACACTAAATTACCAGCGTAATGAACCACATATTCTATGTCATTTCGAATAGACAGAAAAATAGATAGTTATTTATTATAACTTAATTCTAAATTCCATTTAAGTCGGTGTAAACCATGAAAAAACGTTTATACTCATTACCCTTGTTGATAACATCGCAGTCACATGACCAAATAATGCCTATGAGCTGATAAACAAAACAATCTCAGCCAATCAAAAGACGCGTTACCTCAAACGTCAAATTATTTTATTTTAAAATCTATATTTATATACTTAAAAAATAAACGTCACAGTTTTAGTTAATGACTAAACTCCTTTCATATCCATTATTTTTTTTTTCTGAAATCTTGTCATTATGATATACTTTGTATTTGATAAGGATCTTTCCATGCAAAACGATATTCTAGTTTTACATTTAAGTATAAAAGGTAATCAAGGTCAGTGATTTGTTCTTAGAACTCATTTGTTTCCTTTAATATATTAATTTTAATTTTAAAATCTTTACATTATAGCATGAAAGCCTTTACCAAAAAGGCTTGTCTCTTATTGTCCTTATGGTGCTAAAATACGAACGAATAATTGAAATTGAACACACTTATTCATAACGTTACGGAGATTAAACGCTCACAGATAATTAGATTAACATGTTTATCTTTATGAGTCTACCCTAGTGCAGGAGCCTATAATTCAAAGGTTGTCGTTTGTTGGTTCTTACCTTATTTAGTTTTCGTATTTTTTAAACATACATTAAATGCTGTTTGCTCTTCAATTCGTTCATATTTCGATTAGTCATTATATAACAGGGTATGAGTTTTGATCGTCGTTTGGGTCTGGATATTTACTTTTCGATCCTGGATCTCTGATGGATAGTTGTCTCATTGGCATTTATACAAAATCTTTCTTTATATGATTCTCAGTTTTAGATACTAAAATGATTAGCATGAAACATTAACTAGAGGAAACAAATAAATAATAAAAAATACCGAAATAATCGTATATGTTTAGAAAATAAGATACAGAAATATAAGCATAAGCATATTAGAAATAGCACGCCACTATCTGTCATATTGATTGAGCAACCGGATACAAAATTCATAACAATTAATCACAAATTACTGAATTTACTGAAAAATCAAGAACAAATTTATTACATTTAAGACAAAATATCATATAGTCTGTTTCTATGTATGTAGACCTTTATTTTTGAAGCAGTTTAGTACTGTTGCCTTTATTTTAAATTTACTATGCTAAATAAAAAGATATAAATGTATCTTCATTTAATAATTTTCTTCTTTTTACAATAAAAGTCATACTTACCAATGCTTGGACATCAACACAGCCACCAACAACGCCGTTGTGGGACGAACCTTGTCATACGCATATTGTAATCGAAAGTAAATTTGATAGAACTGTGAAGTATACACTGCAAAATGGAGAACATGAGTTCTGTGACGATATGTATGGGATGTACACAGAAGGATGGTATAAATTCAGTGGAAATGAGAATGTTTTGACAAAACCCCCCAAACCAGGACAGTGTGGGTCTTCTACACCTATATGGTTTGATGGTAACGTGTTTTTTTTTTTTAGTCTTTGAATGATAAGTCGACAGTTAGTCAATCAATAGATATTTGTTGCAACGTTTTGAATTTGAAACAGTTCATTTATATCAATTACTCCAATATGTATTTATGTTTTCACATCCGTCTAATTTGTTCTATACTTTAACAGGACAATATCCAACGAGTTATGCTGAAGTATTAACAGTAACAGCTTGCGTAGTCGGAAATGATACAGACTGCGAACACAGCTGGAATGTGTCTGTAATGCATTGTGAGAAATATAATGTTGCATACTATGGATCGCCTCAATATTACACCAACTCAGGCTGTGGAAGATACTGTATGGGTAAATATTTGCATTGTTGCAATTTTTCTATGATTTGTACTGACTTATCCGTGTCAGTTTCTTTTGAGAGGTCGCGGTATAAGAATCGGGTCAGTATGATTCTCAGTATTCCGTAGGTAATTCACTGCGGAACAATTTACTTTCAACTTATTCAAGTCTTTACAAACGAGACGATTTTAATTTTGAAATTATCAATTCTACCAACATTTCCTTACCTTACTTGTATTGGCTACCTCAACTTCACAACATTCCGTGCTTACCTGCATGTTTTACCTAAGTATTGTCCATTAGATTGACAAAAATTCTGTCCGCAGGGAATGAGGGTCTTCAGAAATACTGTGAAACTGTCTACTCGCGTAGTGGTATTGACCATATGTGGGTAAAGAACTTCTGGATAATTTAAAATCTCGATCTTTTTCTGAAATTTAGTTCTATCAAAACTTTGGATTTTTCAACACTGTTTGTGAAATTAAAATATCGTCTAAAGAAATAATTCACAATGCTTTTCAATATAAAATTGGTAGCAAACGCTATAAGTTTATTACTTTGGAAAACCGTACGGCACATTTTGTTAATAGTGAACAAAAAGGTAAAACATGTTCCACAGAGGGACAGACAATCAGTATGCTGGAAATTCTTATTGACAACATATTTAATGAATTTGGAGGTAGACTTTTTCAACAAATTGTCGGCATTCCTTTGGGAACGAACTGTGTGCCTCTTTTTGTCGTAATCTTCTTAGTTTCATAGGAGTCGGAGAAACTTCAGACACAAAATAAGAATATCAGAAAGACCAGCAAATTTTATTTAACATTCAGAATTAATATCAAAAATCAATTAAAAAAAAATTAAAAGATGATCTCTCTATTTAGAATCCAAACTTTTCTGATTGGTTTCTATTGATATATCTCCAAGAACTAGAAATTAAAGAAACGACAGACTAGGCTTCCTCTGCCTCATTTTTAGACTTGTACCTCGAATTTAACAACGCGGTCATATTTGTCCCAGAATCTATGACAAAGGCGAGACGATTTCAGTTTTAATTTATCAATTTTTCCATCTAAGTAACAATTAACCAACTTGATCTACAAATGGGATATATAATTCACAATTTGTTCAGCATTCAAGAGCTTGCAGCTGCTACTTTGATTGTTGATAAATATTCCGTATCAACTTCACAAATAATACACATTACAACATGGTCTTGTAGTATAGATTCTGGGTACTGACGTTGTTTATCATTTAAATAACATCTTACAGTGTTCTTTTGTTTGTCTTTATGAATATAAATTTTATTCAAGATTATTCATGGTGATATTTATTTGACGTGGGTCGTTACTTTTACATCCCGTCATTGTGTTATCGTGCTATAATAAATCTGTATATAATTGTCTTTATTGTTGCTAATGTGCTTTGTCTTTAGGCCTTTTTGTGTTTCTTTGTTACTTATTTGTTTGTTTTTACAGTGATTAAGATTATAACACAATGTTTACTGCTGTACCCCTATTTTTGACATTATTACCTATTATGTTTACAAAAAAGAAGGTGTGATATGATTGACAATGAGACATCTCTTCACGAAAGACATTCAGAGCCTAACAACTATAGGTCTCCAGACGGCATTCAATAACGAAAAAAGTCCATACCGCATAATCAGTTGAGTTATTAAAAGCCCCGAAATCACAAATGTAAAACAATTCCAACGAGAAAACGACCTAAAAATATCTACAAAAAATAATCAAAACACGAATATGTAACAAAGCAACAAACGACACACACCGAAGTACAGGATCCCTTATTGGAACAAGCATGTAGTGTACATACATAATGCGGCGGAGTTATTTTACCTTTTTACTAACTCATTTCGTATTCAAAAACTTTTATACCATTTGTCAAAATACAAGAAATGTAAATAATAATATGTGTTAAAGAGAGAGAAAGGGAGATAGATAGGTTTGTTATGATACAGTATTTATACAAATTTTAATAGCAATTTATGTTGTTTTGGTTGTTTATTTTACAGAATACACAAGTGATCCTTGCTCTAACTACAGCGTCATAGACTATGACTCTACAAGACACCAAGACTATTACAATCAGTCCTACATGTACATGTATAACTGTGATTCCTTTTGGTCAGGAGGGTGGTATTATTTTGAAGGTGGTTATAGCTTGTTAACAATTCCGCCATTGTCCGGCCAGTGAGGCTCGCACTATCCAATTTGGATTAATGGTGAGAATTAAAACATGAAAACTGAACTTTTTTGAGAGTTTGTTTTACCCAAATCGATTCATTTCAGCTCATATTAGTCATTTACTTCCTTTTCCATTCTTTGTTGTAGATAATTATATTCATCAACTGATTTTCTGTTTTTTTTGTTGAAATTGTCTCTTAAAATTTGATTTCAAATATTTGGTTTTGATTCTATTTTGAAAAAACTAAACGTATATATGGTGCATAAAATAAGAATCTATATCTGAGAATTATTACCAGCAAAGTTATTTCGAAATCTAAGCATGAACAAAAATATAATGTAACATTTGACAGATTATTTAGATATTTCTTTTATATAACAGAAACCATTGAACAGACATATGACACAGATCTGGTATATCTGAGAGCGTGTGAAGGAGATAGTTTGTCCGATTGTGCACACACCTGGAGCATACCAACTATGAAATGTGGAAATAAAAACGTTATGTATCTAAGACAGAAAGGAATGTGTGGTAGATTCTGTTTAGGTTGGCATTTACATATCATTTAACAAAAGTTTAAATATCATTTAATGAAAATTTCCTGTTCAATTTCGTACTTCATTGGCCTTTTGAAGTTTTTTTATTCGAGAAAATTGAAAACATATAAATGGATAGTTTTAGGCTTTCGTCTATGTATAGCTGTTATATCAGTCCAAAGAGGGAGTTGAATAAAATGAAGATTTTGTATGCTTGTAGAATCAAGAAATTCATCTGACCCATCGTATGTGTGGGATATGCCTTGTCATTGGCATAATATAATTACGAGTAATTTTGAAAGATCTGTCAATTATACACTGCAAAGTGGAGAGTATGAAGACTGTTACGACTGGGAGATCCACACGAAAGCATGGTACAGATTTAGTGGAAACGAGAGCATACCAACACATCCTCCCAAGCAAGGACAGTGTGGTTCATCTTCCCCTATCTGGCTAGATGGTGAATAATCATTATTCCCTTATGACATATTTGAAGGTTATTTGAAAAAGAAATGTTTTAATGGTAACGATTTTATCAGAATCAAATAAATTTGAATTAATCAATACCAAATATAATGTAATCAAGGCTTTTAATGACAATTTTAAATACATTCATTCTTGTAAATGAATAAATTACTTGGGAATTTTCATATTCAAATTTGTTCCTTATTAGGTTTGTATCCGACTACTTATGGTGAAATTGCCTCTCTGACAGCATGCATGGTAGGAAATGATACCGAATGTGAAAACAGTTGGAGTATGAATGTAATGCATTGTGATGGATTCAACGTTGCAGAACTGAAACCTACATATTATGACATACATAGCTGTGGGAAATATTGTATGGGTATGCAGACCATATAAACACTATTCTTATAGAAATTTTAATTGTTAAAACGAATTTACAATTGCCGATCTTCAATTCACCTGTAGCGACAACAGATTAAATATGTTTTAATGGACATATTATAATATTTAAAATTAATCTCATTGATATATATCTATATGTGTTTAGGAAAATAAGAAATGAAAATGGCATACACAAATATTTGAATAAATACTCATTTTTATATATTTTGATATATTATATAGAGAGGTAACAACCGCTAGTATAATAGTATAATAACTGCCATTTGTACATCGAAACACAAACAGTTATCATTATACCCCCGCTTTCAAAAAAGTTGGCTATACTGTTATACTTCTGTCTGTTCGTCATTCAATCAATCCGTCCGTCCATCCGGTGGATTGTTTTTGTCGCATTTTCACCAGGAATTCCATCATAAGGATTTCTGAAATTTGGTTTCATGGTTAATGTAAGTCAGTTATACCTTGTGATGCGTTTTCAGGTTCATCACTCAACAATTTCATGTTTACCGAACACTTGTATCATTTTACATACGATAGCCAAGTTGAAAATTTTCGTCACATCTTTCACAGGAATAACAATACGAGGATTTCTGAAATTTGGTTTCAGGTTTTATACAAGTCAGTTACACCGTGTGATTCGTTTTCAGATTCATTTCTTTAGAACTTCCGGTTAACCGAAAATATTTGGGCGGGGCTCATCAGTTAGCAGAAGCTCACACTTTCACTTGTTATATTTGTCTTAATCATTTAAGCTGTGAATCGCGCTTTACGAAAACATATTTTACCTACATTGGTTCATCAGGTAAATCATGATTGGTACATTGCCCTGTAATTACTTCTTTGTTTTGACGATGAGTTTCATCTGCTTAAAACTATAAACACAAGATAAAGTACCATAAATACATCGGTGTTCAGTATAATAGTAATACATACATGTCGTTTTGTTTTGTTTTGTTTTACAGAGTACACAAATGATCCTTGCTCTAACTACAGCGTTATAGACTATGACTCTACAAGACACCAAGACTACTACGATGAGTCACCCAATTGTGATTCATTTTGGTCAGGAGGGTGGTATTATTTTGAAGATGGTTATAACTTGGCAACAAGTCGCGCATCGTACGGCCAGTGTGGAACGCAATATCCAATTTGGATTAATGGTGAGAATTGTCGAATAAACAATGCATTTTGCTTAACTTATTAGAAAATTGTTACACGTGTTCTTTCCTAGATAATTTTTCTCCTTCATATTTTCATCATTATGAAAGGGGATGCTTTGGGTTTTTTTTTTTTTTAAAGACATTTTGATTTTTAAAAGCATAATAGTTTTCAACATTTTACGAAATATTTAGTAGTTGCCAATTAATATTTCATTTTAACTTGGAAACAAAATTTAGTTATTACACTCTCCCACTTTTATAACGATTGTGACTGTTATTCTATAGAAAATAAGAGTATATGTGGTCATTTGCACATTTGAAAGAGTAAAAGGTAAATATAGATATTGAAAGCTAAGAACTGATCGTCGCACAATAAGAGCACGATATCGTAATACAATATGTGTAATCTGACGTGAAAAACGAAAATTCAAGAGTCAATGTATGATTTCCCTTTATTGTAGCAATTAACAAACATAATTTCACATTATTTGCACGATTTTTAGTATTTCAATTAAATAGGAGATGGAAGGAATTGTATCTGCCTTAAACCTGTCCAAGACGGATAATTAAATGGCAAATCACTAGTTGACTTCAACATGCGATTTATATCAAACGATTTAAATGATTAAATGATTCATAGTTTGAATTGTAATCCTGGAAAAAATGACCTTACACAGTTCATATTATAAATCTCATTGGAAATTGGTATCGTTCGTGTTGATTTCTTAAAAAAGACAGACCAATCGTTCTAAAAGATTATGACTCAATACAGGTATATAAGGATAAAGTTATTTTGGAAGCTGTTTCATTTAGGCGTGTAACATGAAGATAATGTAACAATGGACAAATTATGTGAAAATATTTTATATAACAGAAACAATTGAACAGACAGATGACACAAATCTGGTATATCTCAGAGCATGTGAAGTAGAATATGGGTCAGATTGTGCATACACCTGGAGCATACCCACTATGAAATGTGGAACTAAAAACATAATGTATCTTAGACAGAAAGGAATGTGTGGCAGATTTTGTTTAGGTTGGTATTCATATACTAATTTACATGTGTTTAATTATTATTAAGATACAATTTCACAACTAAAAGAAGGTATTTTGTTGATTCTTTATTGATTCTGAAAATGTGGAAAGTCGAATCCGTAGATAAACAGCAGCATTTATTTCAGTCCTTAACTACAAGATAATGTTCTTAAATCATTCCAACAACTTGTACCTGTATCACTGACTGAATATATGTTCATTGCTTTCAACCAATGTGTTTGTCCGTGTTTCATTGACGTTGCACCAGCATTTGAGATAATATTTGGAAAACCAAATAATTTGAAAGCAAAATATGCATCTAAAACAGTCAGAATAAGCTCGTTGTTTTAAAATATGTTTTACGTATTTACTTCTTGAAAATACAACTAAAAGTCCAGTCCAATATAGAAAGGAACATGAACCTCACAAACTGCCAGGCATATGAGTCATCTATATTTACCAATATATATTGGAACTATATCAACACAAACAAGTAATTCAATTAAAATAGGTTTTTGTTTCTCTTTTGTTTGTAGATTCGAAAAATTCCTACGATGTTTCGTCCACTCCATCGTATGTCTGGGATGAACCTTGTCATTGGCACAATATAATTACAAGTAATTTTGAAAGATCTGTCAGTTATGCAATGCAAAGTGGTGAATACGAAGACTGTTACGACTGGGAGATCCATACTGAAGCATGGTACAAATTTAGTGGAAACGAGAGCATACCAACGCATCCTCCTAAGCAAGGACAGTGTGGTTCATCTTCTCCTATCTGGCTGAATGGTTAATAATTAATTATACCCTTATGACAAATATAAATTGTTTGTGTTTGACAAAGACATGTTTTCATGTGAACTATTTTATGAGAATCGAACAAATCGATATTAATGAATACCAAAATATAAGGCTATCAACTCCTGTAACGACATTTGAAAATATATTCATTCATCTAAATATAAAACGTAATTGCCAATTTGAATATGTATTTTTGTATACTTATCAGGTTTGTATCCGACAACTTATGGTGGGATGGCCTCCCTAACAGCATGCGTGGTAGGAAATGATACCGACTGTGAAAACAGTTGGAATGTGACTGTAATGCATTGTGATGGATACAATGTTGCAAAACTGAAACCAACATATTATGACATGAATAGCTGTGCCAAATATTGTATGGGTAAGCAGATAACTGTAAACACAATTCTGGTATAAATCAAAATTTGTACAACAAATTTCAATTGCCGACCATCCAATTAAGCTGTAGGGACAACGGGTTTTTAAAATTTATATAATTTACATACTTTTAATAATAATATTTATATCTATATGATTTACGAAAATATAAAATGATAATGACATGAACAAATAAACTAACATATATCTTTCAATAAATATTTGTGGATAATTTAGCTGCAATAATATGTTAAAATACTTATCTGTTATCAATAATCTGACTGGAAATTACGAAAAATGTGGAGTTTGGTTTTTTAAAAGATTTTTAGGAGACTGTCGCGAAACCCCAACGCTCAAAAAATTATTTATGTATATGTCCATTAGAAAAATATGAGTTCTTCAAAATGGAAGATTACTTTTATTATTGTCAGCAATGTCAAGTTATAAAACACAACTATTCATCTATTTGAAGTTTTGTCAAAATATAAGAAATGTAAATAATGATATGCATGAATAGTATTTAAGCTTTACAGGTTCATAGAGAAAATAGACAAAAAGTAGACACACCGTGCAGAAGTCACAAATCATGTGAAGTTATAGTTAAATTCAGTACACTTTTATAAGAGAGAAAGAGAGATATATAGTAACCTGCTCTTTATTTATCGAAATGCAGTAAATTATATTTATAAGCTGTTGAAGAACGCCAATGGAAAAGAAAAAAGAAATTCATTAATTGAAGTCAATTCGTTAACTTAAAGGTTGAATCTTAAATTTTATTTCTTCTCTCTGGTATTTTTTAATTTTGATTTTGTCTTGTCAATAGGCAACATTAAAATTTGTTATGTTTGGATAATAAAATGAAGTACACATGGACACGATCTAAATATTTCGGGGTTCATTATGATAGTAATACATGCATACAGACTTGGCTTGTTTGTTTTGTAGAATACACAAGTGATCCTTGCTCTAACTACAGCGTTATTGACTATGACTCCACAAGACACCAAGACTACTACAATCAGTCAAACATGTACATGTATAACTGTGATTCCTTTTGGTCAGGAGGGTGGTATTATTTTGAAGGTGGTTATAATTTGTTAACCATTCCGCCATTGTCCGGCCAGTGTGGCTCGCATTATCCAATATGGATTAATGGTGAGAATTAGCACATAAAATATATCAATAAACTGAACTTTTTTGAGAATTTGTTTAATATCGTTAGCTCATATTATTCATTTATTTTCTATTCTACTGTTGTAGACAATTATATTCATAAACTAATTTTCTGTTTTTATTTTTGTTTAAAATGTCTCTTAAAATTTGATTTCAAATATTTTGTTTCGATTCTATTTTGAAGAAATTACTTTTCTAAACGTATATATGGTGCATAAAACAAGAATCTATATCTGAGAATTATTACCAGCAAAGTTATTTCGAAATCTTAGCGTGTACAAAAATATAATGTAACATTTGACAGATTATTTTGATATTTCTTTTATATAACAGAAACCATTGAACAGACATATGACACAGATCTGGTATATATGAGAGCATGTCAAGGAGATAATTGGTCCGATTGTGCATACACCTGGAGCATACCAACTATGAAATGTGGAAATAAAAACGTTATGTATCTTAGACAGAAAGGAATGTGTGGTAGATTCTGTTTAGGTTGGCATTTACATATCATTTTACATATGTTTAATATCATTTAATGAAAATTTCATAACTAAAAGTAGGTATATTGTAGATTCGTTAATGATTCTGCAAGTACATAAGAATCAGCTTGTTTTCAGTCCATAAGTATAGCATGATTTTGTCAAAATGTTCAAAGATATAAATATATCTGTATCACTGACTAAATATATGTATATTGCAGTCACTTAATGTGTTTGTTAGTTTTTCATTGACATATGTTCATCATTCGAGAAAGCATCAGGAAAACAAGTTGATTCTAAACTTTTAGAGTGTTTTGGTCCTATCCTGTTCAATTTCGTACTTCATTGGCCTTTTAAAGTTTTTTTATTCGAGAAAATTGAAAACATATAAATGGATAGTTTTAGGCTTTCGTCTATGTATAGCTGTTATATCAGTCCAAAGAGGGAGTTGAATAAAATGAAGATTTTGTATGCTTGTAGAATCAAGAAATTCATCTGACCCATCGTATGTGTGGGATATGCCTTGTCATTGGCATAATATAATTACGAGTAATTTTGAAAGATCTGTCAATTATACACTGCAAAGTGGAGAGTATGAAGACTGTTACGACTGGGAGATCCACACGAAAGCATGGTACAGATTTAGTGGAAACGAGAGCATACCAACACATCCTCCCAAGCAAGGACAGTGTGGTTCATCTTCCCCTATCTGGCTAGATGGTGAATAATCATTATTCCCTTATGACATATTTGAAGGTTATTTGAAAAAGAAATGTTTTAATGGTAACGATTTTATCAGAATCAAATAAATTTGAATTAATCAATACCAAATATAATGTAATCAAGGCTTTTAATGACAATTTTAAATACATTCATTCTTGTAAATGAATAAATTACTTGGGAATTTTCATATTCAAATTTATTCCTTATTAGGTTTGTATCCGACTACTTATGGTGAAATTGCCTCTCTGACAGCATGCATGGTAGGAAATGATACCGAATGTGAAAACAGTTGGAGTATGAATGTAATGCATTGTGATGGATTCAACGTTGCAGAACTGAAACCTACATATTATGACATACATAGCTGTGGGAAATATTGTATGGGTATGCAGACCATATAAACACTATTCTTATAGAAATTTTAATTGTTAAAACGAATTTACAATTGCCGATCTTCAATTCACCTGTAGCGACAACAGATTAAATATGTTTTAATGGACATATTATAATATTTAAAATTAATCTCATTGATATATATCTATATGTGTTTAGGAAAATAAGAAATGAAAATGGCATACACAAATATTTGAATAAATACTCATTTTTATATATTTTGATATATTATATAGAGAGGTAACAACCGCTAGTATAATAGTATAATAACTGCCATTTGTACATCGAAACACAAACAGTTATCATTATACCCCCGCTTTCAAAAAAGTTGGCTATACTGTTATACTTCTGTCTGTTCGTCATTCAATCAATCCGTCCGTCCATCCGGTGGATTGTTTTTGTCGCATTTTCACCAGGAATTCCATCATAAGGATTTCTGAAATTTGGTTTCATGGTTAATGTAAGTCAGTTATACCTTGTGATGCGTTTTCAGGTTCATCACTCAACAATTTCATGTTTACCGAACACTTGTATCATTTTACATACGATAGCCAAGTTGAAAATTTTCGTCACATCTTTCACAGGAATAACAATACGAGGATTTCTGAAATTTGGTTTCAGGTTTTATACAAGTCAGTTACACCGTGTGATTCGTTTTCAGATTCATTTCTTTAGAACTTCCGGTTAACCGAAAATATTTGGGCGGGGCTCATCAGTTAGCAGAAGCTCACACTTTCACTTGTTATATTTGTCTTAATCATTTAAGCTGTGAATCGCGCTTTACGAAAACATATTTTACCTACATTGGTTCATCAGGTAAATCATGATTGGTACATTGCCCTGTAATTACTTCTTTGTTTTGACGATGAGTTTCATCTGCTTAAAACTATAAACACAAGATAAAGTACCATAAATACATCGGTGTTCAGTATAATAGTAATACATACATGTCGTTTTGTTTTGTTTTGTTTTACAGAGTACACAAATGATCCTTGCTCTAACTACAGCGTTATAGACTATGACTCTACAAGACACCAAGACTACTACGATGAGTCACCCAATTGTGATTCATTTTGGTCAGGAGGGTGGTATTATTTTGAAGATGGTTATAACTTGGCAACAAGTCGCGCATCGTACGGCCAGTGTGGAACGCAATATCCAATTTGGATTAATGGTGAGAATTGTCGAATAAACAATGCATTTTGCTTAACTTATTAGAAAATTGTTACACGTGTTCTTTCCTAGATAATTGTTCTCCTTCATATTTTCATCATTATGAAAGGGGATGCTTTGGGTTTTTTTTTTTTTAAAGACATTTTGATTTTTAAAAGCATAATAGTTTTCAACATTTTACGAAATATTTAGTAGTTGCCAATTAATATTTCATTTTAACTTGGAAACAAAATTTAGTTATTACACTCTCCCACTTTTATAACGATTGTGACTGTTATTCTATAGAAAATAAGAGTATATGTGGTCATTTGCACATTTGAAAGAGTAAAAGGTAAATATAGATATTGAAAGCTAAGAACTGATCGTCGCACAATAAGAGCACGATATCGTAATACAATATGTGTAATCTGACGTGAAAAACGAAAATTCAAGAGTCAATGTATGATTTCCCTTTATTGTAGCAATTAACAAACATAATTTCACATTATTTGCACGATTTTTAGTATTTCAATTAAATAGGAGATGGAAGGAATTGTATCTGCCTTAAACCTGTCCAAGACGGATAATTAAATGGCAAATCACTAGTTGACTTCAACATGCGATTTATATCAAACGATTTAAATGATTAAATGATTCATAGTTTGAATTGTAATCCTGGAAAAAATGACCTTACACAGTTCATATTATAAATCTCATTGGAAATTGGTATCGTTCGTGTTGATTTCTTAAAAAAGACAGACCAATCGTTCTAAAAGATTATGACTCAATACAGGTATATAAGGATAAAGTTATTTTGGAAGCTGTTTCATTTAGGCGTGTAACATGAAGATAATGTAACAATGGACAAATTATGTGAAAATATTTTATATAACAGAAACAATTGAACAGACAGATGACACAAATCTGGTATATCTCAGAGCATGTGAAGTAGAATATGGGTCAGATTGTGCCTACACCTGGAGCATACCCACTATGAAATGTGGAACTAAAAACATAATGTATCTTAGACAGAAAGGAATGTGTGGCAGATTTTGTTTAGGTTGGTATTCATATACTAATTTACATGTGTTTAATTATTATTAAGATACAATTTCACAACTAAAAGAAGGTATTTTGTTGATTCTTTACTGATTCTGAAAATGTGGAAAGTCGAATCCGTAGATAAACAGCAGCATTTATTTCAGTCCTTAACTACAAGATAATGTTCTTAAATCATTCCAACAACTTGTACCTGTATCACTGACTGAATATATGTTCATTGCTTTCAACCAATGTGTTTGTCCGTGTTTCATTGACGTTGCACCAGCATTTGAGATAATATTTGGAAAACCAAATAATTTGAAAGCAAAATATGCATCTAAAACAGTCAGAATAAGCTCGTTGTTTTAAAATATGTTTTACGTATTTACTTCTTGAAAATACAACTAAAAGTCCAGTCCAATATAGAAAGGAACATGAACCTCACAAACTGCCAGGCATATGAGTCATCTATATTTACCAATATATATTGGAACTATATCAACACAAACAAGTATTTCAATTAAAATAGGTTTTTGTTTCTCTTTTGTTTGTAGATTCGAAAAATTCCTACGATGTTTCGTCCACTCCATCGTATGTCTGGGATGAACCTTGTCATTGGCACAATATAATTACAAGTAATTTTGAAAGATCTGTCAGTTATGCAATGCAAAGTGGTGAATACGAAGACTGTTACGACTGGGAGATCCATACTGAAGCATGGTACAAATTTAGTGGAAACGAGAGCATACCAACGCATCCTCCTAAGCAAGGACAGTGTGGTTCATCTTCTCCTATCTGGCTGAATGGTTAATAATTAATTATACCCTTATGACAAATATAAATTGTTTGTGTTTGACAAAGAAATGTTTTCATGTGAACTATTTTATAAGAATCGAACAAATCGATATTAATGAATACCAAAATATAAGGCTATCAACTCCTGTAACGACATTTGAAAATATATTCATTCATCTAAATATAAAACGTAATTGCCAATTTGAATATGTATTTTTGTATACTTATCAGGTTTGTATCCGACAACTTATGGTGGGATGGCCTCCCTAACAGCATGCGTGGTAGGAAATGATACCGACTGTGAAAACAGTTGGAATGTGACTGTAATGCATTGTGATGGATACAATGTTGCAAAACTGAAACCAACATATTATGACATGAATAGCTGTGCCAAATATTGTATGGGTAAGCAGATAACTGTAAACACAATTCTTGTATAAATCAAAATTTGTACAACAAATTTCAATTGCCGACCATCCAATTAAGCTGTAGGGACAACGGGTTTTTAAAATTTATATAATTTACATACTTTTAATAATAATATTTATATCTATATGATTTACGAAAATATAAAATGATAATGACATGAACAAATAAACTAACATATATCTTTCAATAAATATTTGTGGATAATTTAGCTGCAATAATATGTTAAAATACTTATCTGTTATCAATAATCTGACTGGAAATTACGAAAAATGTGGAGTTTGGTTTTTTAAAAGATTTTTAGGAGACTGTCGCGAAACCCCAACGCTCAAAAAATTATTTATGTATATGTCCATTAGAAAAATATGAGTTCTTCAAAATGGAAGATTACTTTTATTATTGTCAGCAATGTCAAGTTATAAAACACAACTATTCATCTATTTGAAGTTTTGTCAAAATATAAGAAATGTAAATAATGATATGCATGAATAGTATTTAAGCTTTACAGGTTCATAGAGAAAATAGACAAAAAGTAGACACACCGTGCAGAAGTCACAAATCATGTGAAGTTATAGTTAAATTCAGTACACTTTTATAAGAGAAAGAGAGATATATAGTAACCTGCTCTTTATTTATCGAAATGCAGTAAATTATATTTATAAGCTGTTGAAGAACGCTAATGGAAAAGAAAAAAGAAATTCATTAATTGAAGTCAATTCGTTAACTTAAAGGTTGAATCTTTAATTTTATTTCTTCTCTCTGGTATTTTTTTAATTTTGATTTTGTCTTGTCAATAGGCAACATTAAAATTTGTTATGTTTGGATAATAAAATGAAGTACACATGGACATGATCTTAATATTGCGGGGTTTTATTATGATATTAATACATGCATACAGACTTGGCTTGTTTGTTTTGTAGAATACACAAGTGATCCTTGCTCTAACTACAGCGTTATTGACTATGACTCCACAAGACACCAAGACTACTACAATCAGTCAAACATGTACATGTATAACTGTGATTCCTTTTGGTCAGGAGGGTGGTATTATTTTGAAGGTGGTTATAATTTGTTAACCATTCCGCCATTGTCCGGCCAGTGTGGCTCGCATTATCCAATATGGATTAATGGTGAGAATTAGCACATAAAATATATCAATAAACTGAACTTTTTTGAGAATTTGTTTAATATCGTTAGCTCATATTATTCATTTATTTTCTATTCTACTGTTGTAGACAATTATATTCATAAACTAATTTTCTGTTTTTATTTTTGTTTAAAATGTCTCTTAAAATTTGATTTCAAATATTTTGTTTCGATTCTATTTTGAAGAAATTACTTTTCTAAACGTATATATGGTGCATAAAACAAGAATCTATATCTGAGAATTATTACCAGCAAAGTTATTTCGAAATCTTAGCGTGTACAAAAATATAATGTAACATTTGACAGATTATTTTGATATTTCTTTTATATAACAGAAACCATTGAACAGACATATGACACAGATCTGGTATATATGAGAGCATGTCAAGGAGATAATTGGTCCGATTGTGCATACACCTGGAGCATACCAACTATGAAATGTGGAAATAAAAACGTTATGTATCTTAGACAGAAAGGAATGTGTGGTAGATTCTGTTTAGGTTGGCATTTACATATCATTTTACATATGTTTAATATCATTTAATGAAAATTTCATAACTAAAAGTAGGTATATTGTAGATTCGTTAATGATTCTGCAAGTACATAAGAATCAGCTTGTTTTCAGTCCATAAGTATAGCATGATTTTGTCAAAATGTTCAAAGATATAAATATATCTGTATCACTGACTAAATATATGTATATTGCAGTCACTTAATGTGTTTGTTAGTTTTTCATTGACATATGTTCATCATTCGAGAAAGCATCAGGAAAACAAGTTGATTCTAAACTTTTAGAGTGTTTTGGTCCTATCCTGTTCAATTTCGTACTTCATTGGCCTTTTAAAGTTTTTTTATTCGAGAAAATTGAAAACATATAAATGGATAGTTTTAGGCTTTCGTCTATGTATAGCTGTTATATCAGTCCAAAGAGGGAGTTGAATAAAATGAAGATTTTGTATGCTTGTAGAATCAAGAAATTCATCTGACCCATCGTATGTGTGGGATATGCCTTGTCATTGGCATAATATAATTACGAGTAATTTTGAAAGATCTGTCAATTATACACTGCAAAGTGGAGAGTATGAAGACTGTTACGACTGGGAGATCCACACGAAAGCATGGTACAGATTTAGTGGAAACGAGAGCATACCAACACATCCTCCCAAGCAAGGACAGTGTGGTTCATCTTCCCCTATCTGGCTAGATGGTGAATAATCATTATTCCCTTATGACATATTTGAAGGTTATTTGAAAAAGAAATGTTTTAATGGTAACGATTTTTTCAGAATCAAATAAATTTGAATTAATCAATACCAAATATAATGTAATCAAGGCTTTTAATGACAATTTTAAATACATTCATTCTTGTAAATGAATAAATTACTTGGGAATTTTCATATTCAAATTTGTTCCTTATTAGGTTTGTATCCGACTACTTATGGTGAAATTGCCTCTCTGACAGCATGCATGGTAGGAAATGATACCGAATGTGAAAACAGTTGGAGTATGAATGTAATGCATTGTGATGGATTCAACGTTGCAGAACTGAAACCTACATATTATGACATACATAGCTGTGGGAAATATTGTATGGGTATGCAGACCATATAAACACTATTCTTATAGAAATTTTAATTGTTAAAACGAATTTACAATTGCCGATCTTCAATTCACCTGTAGCGACAACAGATTAAATATGTTTTAATGGACATATTATAATATTTAAAATTAATCTCATTGATATATATCTATATGTGTTTAGGAAAATAAGAAATGAAAATGGCATACACAAATATTTGAATAAATACTCATTTTTATATATTTTGATATATTATATAGAGAGGTAACAACCGCTAGCATAATAGTATAATAACTGCCATTTGTACATCGAAACACAAACAGTTATCATTATACCCCCGCTTTCAAAAAAGTTGGCTATACTGTTATACTTCTGTCTGTTCGTCATTCAATCAATCCGTCCGTCCATCCGGTGGATTGTTTTTGTCGCATTTTCACCAGGAATTCCATCATAAGGATTTCTGAAATTTGGTTTCATGGTTAATGTAAGTCAGTTATACCTTGTGATGCGTTTTCAGGTTCATCACTCAACAATTTCATGTTTACCGAACACTTGTATCATTTTACATACGATAGCCAAGTTGAAAATTTTCGTCACATCTTTCACAGGAATAACAATACGAGGATTTCTGAAATTTGGTTTCAGGTTTTATACAAGTCAGTTACACCGTGTGATTCGTTTTCAGATTCATTTCTTTAGAACTTCCGGTTAACCGAAAATATTTGGGCGGGGCTCATCAGTTAGCAGAAGCTCACACTTTCACTTGTTATATTTGTCTTAATCATTTAAGCTGTGAATCGCGCTTTACGAAAACATATTTTACCTACATTGGTTCATCAGGTAAATCATGATTGGTACATTGCCCTGTAATTACTTCTTTGTTTTGACGATGAGTTTCATCTGCTTAAAACTATAAACACAAGATAAAGTACCATAAATACATCGGTGTTCAGTATAATAGTAATACATACATGTCGTTTTGTTTTGTTTTGTTTTACAGAGTACACAAATGATCCTTGCTCTAACTACAGCGTTATAGACTATGACTCTACAAGACACCAAGACTACTACGATGAGTCACCCAATTGTGATTCATTTTGGTCAGGAGGGTGGTATTATTTTGAAGATGGTTATAACTTGGCAACAAGTCGCGCATCGTACGGCCAGTGTGGAACGCAATATCCAATTTGGATTAATGGTGAGAATTGTCGAATAAACAATGCATTTTGCTTAACTTATTAGAAAATTGTTACACGTGTTCTTTCCTAGATAATTGTTCTCCTTCATATTTTCATCATTATGAAAGGGGATGCTTTGGGGTTTTTTTTTTTTAAAGACATTTTGATTTTTAAAAGCATAATAGTTTTCAACATTTTACGAAATATTTAGTAGTTGCCAATTAATATTTCATTTTAACTTGGAAACAAAATTTAGTTATTACACTCTCCCACTTTTATAACGATTGTGACTGTTATTCTATAGAAAATAAGAGTATATGTGGTCATTTGCACATTTGAAAGAGTAAAAGGTAAATATAGATATTGAAAGCTAAGAACTGATCGTCGCACAATAAGAGCACGATATCGTAATACAATATGTGTAATCTGACGTGAAAAACGAAAATTCAAGAGTCAATGTATGATTTCCCTTTATTGTAGCAATTAACAAACATAATTTCACATTATTTGCACGATTTTTAGTATTTCAATTAAATAGGAGATGGAAGGAATTGTATCTGCCTTAAACCTGTCCAAGACGGATAATTAAATGGCAAATCACTAGTTGACTTCAACATGCGATTTATATCAAACGATTTAAATGATTAAATGATTCATAGTTTGAATTGTAATCCTGGAAAAAATGACCTTACACAGTTCATATTATAAATCTCATTGGAAATTGGTATCGTTCGTGTTGATTTCTTAAAAAAGACAGACCAATCGTTCTAAAAGATTATGACTCAATACAGGTATATAAGGATAAAGTTATTTTGGAAGCTGTTTCATTTAGGCGTGTAACATGAAGATAATGTAACAATGGACAAATTATGTGAAAATATTTTATATAACAGAAACAATTGAACAGACAGATGACACAAATCTGGTATATCTCAGAGCATGTGAAGTAGAATATGGGTCAGATTGTGCATACACCTGGAGCATACCCACTATGAAATGTGGAACTAAAAACATAATGTATCTTAGACAGAAAGGAATGTGTGGCAGATTTTGTTTAGGTTGGTATTCATATACTAATTTACATGTGTTTAATTATTATTAAGATACAATTTCACAACTAAAAGAAGGTATTTTGTTGATTCTTTACTGATTCTGAAAATGTGGAAAGTCGAATCCGTAGATAAACAGCAGCATTTATTTCAGTCCTTAACTACAAGATAATGTTCTTAAATCATTCCAACAACTTGTACCTGTATCACTGACTGAATATATGTTCATTGCTTTCAACCAATGTGTTTGTCCGTGTTTCATTGACGTTGCACCAGCATTTGAGATAATATTTGGAAAACCAAATAATTTGAAAGCAAAATATGCATCTAAAACAGTCAGAATAAGCTCGTTGTTTTAAAATATGTTTTACGTATTTACTTCTTGAAAATACAACTAAAAGTCCAGTCCAATATAGAAAGGAACATGAACCTCACAAACTGCCAGGCATATGAGTCATCTATATTTACCAATATATATTGGAACTATATCAACACAAACAAGTATTTCAATTAAAATAGGTTTTTGTTTCTCTTTTGTTTGTAGATTCGAAAAATTCCTACGATGTTTCGTCCACTCCATCGTATGTCTGGGATGAACCTTGTCATTGGCACAATATAATTACAAGTAATTTTGAAAGATCTGTCAGTTATGCAATGCAAAGTGGTGAATACGAAGACTGTTACGACTGGGAGATCCATACTGAAGCATGGTACAAATTTAGTGGAAACGAGAGCATACCAACGCATCCTCCTAAGCAAGGACAGTGTGGTTCATCTTCTCCTATCTGGCTGAATGGTTAATAATTAATTATACCCTTATGACAAATATAAATTGTTTGTGTTTGACAAAGAAATGTTTTCATGTGAACTATTTTATAAGAATCGAACAAATCGATATTAATGAATACCAAAATATAAGGCTATCAACTCCTGTAACGACATTTGAAAATATATTCATTCATCTAAATATAAAACGTAATTGCCAATTTGAATATGTATTTTTGTATACTTATCAGGTTTGTATCCGACAACTTATGGTGGGATGGCCTCCCTAACAGCATGCGTGGTAGGAAATGATACCGACTGTGAAAACAGTTGGAATGTGACTGTAATGCATTGTGATGGATACAATGTTGCAAAACTGAAACCAACATATTATGACATGAATAGCTGTGCCAAATATTGTATGGGTAAGCAGATAACTGTAAACACAATTCTTGTATAAATCAAAATTTGTACAACAAATTTCAATTGCCGACCATCCAATTAAGCTGTAGGGACAACGGGTTTTTAAAATTTATATAATTTACATACTTTTAATAATAATATTTATATCTATATGATTTACGAAAATATAAAATGATAATGACATGAACAAATAAACTAACATATATCTTTCAATAAATATTTGTGGATAATTTAGCTGCAATAATATGTTAAAATACTTATCTGTTATCAATAATCTGACTGGAAATTACGAAAAATGTGGAGTTTGGTTTTTTAAAAGATTTTTAGGAGACTGTCGCGAAACCCCAACGCTCAAAAAATTATTTATGTATATGTCCATTAGAAAAATATGAGTTCTTCAAAATGGAAGATTACTTTTATTATTGTCAGCAATGTCAAGTTATAAAACACAACTATTCATCTATTTGCAGTTTTGTCAAAATATAAGAAATGTAAATAATGATATGCATGAATAGTATTTAAGCTTTACAGGTTCATAGAGAAAATAGACAAAAAGTAGACACACCGTGCAGAAGTCACAAATCATGTGAAGTTATAGTTAAATTCAGTACACTTTTATAAGAGAGAAAGAGAGATATATAGTAACCTGCTCTTTATTTATCGAAATGCAGTAAATTATATTTATAAGCTGTTGAAGAACGCTAATGGAAAAGAAAAAAGAAATTCATTAATTGAAGTCAATTCGTTAACTTAAAGGTTGAATCTTAAATTTTATTTCTTCTCTCTGGTATTTTTTTAATTTTGATTTTGTCTTGTCAATAGGCAACATTAAAATTTGTTATGTTTGGATAATAAAATGAAGTACACATGGACATGATCTTAATATTTCGGGGTTCATTATGATATTAATACATGCATACAGACTTGGCTTGTTTGTTTTGTAGAATACACAAGTGATCCTTGCTCTAACTACAGCGTTATTGACTATGACTCCACAAGACACCAAGACTACTACAATCAGTCAAACATGTACATGTATAACTGTGATTCCTTTTGGTCAGGAGGGTGGTATTATTTTGAAGGTGGTTATAATTTGTTAACCATTCCGCCATTGTCCGGCCAGTGTGGCTCGCATTATCCAATATGGATTAATGGTGAGAATTAGCACATAAAATATATCAATAAACTGAACTTTTTTGAGAATTTGTTTAATATCGTTAGCTCATATTATTCATTTATTTTCTATTCTACTGTTGTAGACAATTATATTCATAAACTAATTTTCTGTTTTTATTTTTGTTTAAAATGTCTCTTAAAATTTGATTTCAAATATTTTGTTTCGATTCTATTTTGAAGAAATTACTTTTCTAAACGTATATATGGTGCATAAAACAAGAATCTATATCTGAGAATTATTACCAGCAAAGTTATTTCGAAATCTTAGCGTGTACAAAAATATAATGTAACATTTGACAGATTATTTTGATATTTCTTTTATATAACAGAAACCATTGAACAGACATATGACACAGATCTGGTATATATGAGAGCATGTCAAGGAGATAATTGGTCCGATTGTGCATACACCTGGAGCATACCAACTATGAAATGTGGAAATAAAAACGTTATGTATCTTAGACAGAAAGGAATGTGTGGTAGATTCTGTTTAGGTTGGCATTTACATATCATTTTACATATGTTTAATATCATTTAATGAAAATTTCATAACTAAAAGTAGGTATATTGTAGATTCGTTAATGATTCTGCAAGTACATAAGAATCAGCTTGTTTTCAGTCCATAAGTATAGCATGATTTTGTCAAAATGTTCAAAGATATAAATATATCTGTATCACTGACTAAATATATGTATATTGCAGTCACTTAATGTGTTTGTTAGTTTTTCATTGACATATGTTCATCATTCGAGAAAGCATCAGGAAAACAAGTTGATTCTAAACTTTTAGAGTGTTTTGGTCCTATCCTGTTCAATTTCGTACTTCATTGGCCTTTTAAAGTTTTTTTATTCGAGAAAATTGAAAACATATAAATGGATAGTTTTAGGCTTTCGTCTATGTATAGCTGTTATATCAGTCCAAAGAGGGAGTTGAATAAAATGAAGATTTTGTATGCTTGTAGAATCAAGAAATTCATCTGACCCATCGTATGTGTGGGATATGCCTTGTCATTGGCATAATATAATTACGAGTAATTTTGAAAGATCTGTCAATTATACACTGCAAAGTGGAGAGTATGAAGACTGTTACGACTGGGAGATCCACACGAAAGCATGGTACAGATTTAGTGGAAACGAGAGCATACCAACACATCCTCCCAAGCAAGGACAGTGTGGTTCATCTTCCCCTATCTGGCTAGATGGTGAATAATCATTATTCCCTTATGACATATTTGAAGGTTATTTGAAAAAGAAATGTTTTAATGGTAACGATTTTATCAGAATCAAATAAATTTGAATTAATCAATACCAAATATAATGTAATCAAGGCTTTTAATGACAATTTTAAATACATTCATTCTTGTAAATGAATAAATTACTTGGGAATTTTCATATTCAAATTTGTTCCTTATTAGGTTTGTATCCGACTACTTATGGTGAAATTGCCTCTCTGACAGCATGCATGGTAGGAAATGATACCGAATGTGAAAACAGTTGGAGTATGAATGTAATGCATTGTGATGGATTCAACGTTGCAGAACTGAAACCTACATATTATGACATACATAGCTGTGGGAAATATTGTATGGGTATGCAGACCATATAAACACTATTCTTATAGAAATTTTAATTGTTAAAACGAATTTACAATTGCCGATCTTCAATTCACCTGTAGCGACAACAGATTAAATATGTTTTAATGGACATATTATAATATTTAAAATTAATCTCATTGATATATATCTATATGTGTTTAGGAAAATAAGAAATGAAAATGGCATACACAAATATTTGAATAAATACTCATTTTTATATATTTTGATATATTATATAGAGAGGTAACAACCGCTAGTATAATAGTATAATAACTGCCATTTGTACATCGAAACACAAACAGTTATCATTATACCCCCGCTTTCAAAAAAGTTGGCTATACTGTTATACTTCTGTCTGTTCGTCATTCAATCAATCCGTCCGTCCATCCGGTGGATTGTTTTTGTCGCATTTTCACCAGGAATTCCATCATAAGGATTTCTGAAATTTGGTTTCATGGTTAATGTAAGTCAGTTATACCTTGTGATGCGTTTTCAGGTTCATCACTCAACAATTTCATGTTTACCGAACACTTGTATCATTTTACATACGATAGCCAAGTTGAAAATTTTCGTCACATCTTTCACAGGAATAACAATACGAGGATTTCTGAAATTTGGTTTCAGGTTTTATACAAGTCAGTTACACCGTGTGATTCGTTTTCAGATTCATTTCTTTAGAACTTCCGGTTAACCGAAAATATTTGGGCGGGGCTCATCAGTTAGCAGAAGCTCACACTTTCACTTGTTATATTTGTCTTAATCATTTAAGCTGTGAATCGCGCTTTACGAAAACATATTTTACCTACATTGGTTCATCAGGTAAATCATGATTGGTACATTGCCCTGTAATTACTTCTTTGTTTTGACGATGAGTTTCATCTGCTTAAAACTATAAACACAAGATAAAGTACCATAAATACATCGGTGTTCAGTATAATAGTAATACATACATGTCGTTTTGTTTTGTTTTGTTTTACAGAGTACACAAATGATCCTTGCTCTAACTACAGCGTTATAGACTATGACTCTACAAGACACCAAGACTACTACGATGAGTCACCCAATTGTGATTCATTTTGGTCAGGAGGGTGGTATTATTTTGAAGATGGTTATAACTTGGCAACAAGTCGCGCATCGTACGGCCAGTGTGGAACGCAATATCCAATTTGGATTAATGGTGAGAATTGTCGAATAAACAATGCATTTTGCTTAACTTATTAGAAAATTGTTACACGTGTTCTTTCCTAGATAATTTTTCTCCTTCATATTTTCATCATTATGAAAGGGGATGCTTTGGGTTTTTTTTTTTTTAAAGACATTTTGATTTTTAAAAGCATAATAGTTTTCAACATTTTACGAAATATTTAGTAGTTGCCAATTAATATTTCATTTTAACTTGGAAACAAAATTTAGTTATTACACTCTCCCACTTTTATAACGATTGTGACTGTTATTCTATAGAAAATAAGAGTATATGTGGTCATTTGCACATTTGAAAGAGTAAAAGGTAAATATAGATATTGAAAGCTAAGAACTGATCGTCGCACAATAAGAGCACGATATCGTAATACAATATGTGTAATCTGACGTGAAAAACGAAAATTCAAGAGTCAATGTATGATTTCCCTTTATTGTAGCAATTAACAAACATAATTTCACATTATTTGCACGATTTTTAGTATTTCAATTAAATAGGAGATGGAAGGAATTGTATCTGCCTTAAACCTGTCCAAGACGGATAATTAAATGGCAAATCACTAGTTGACTTCAACATGCGATTTATATCAAACGATTTAAATGATTAAATGATTCATAGTTTGAATTGTAATCCTGGAAAAAATGACCTTACACAGTTCATATTATAAATCTCATTGGAAATTGGTATCGTTCGTGTTGATTTCTTAAAAAAGACAGACCAATCGTTCTAAAAGATTATGACTCAATACAGGTATATAAGGATAAAGTTATTTTGGAAGCTGTTTCATTTAGGCGTGTTACATGAAGATAATGTAACAATGGACAAATTATGTGAAAATATTTTATATAACAGAAACAATTGAACAGACAGATGACACAAATCTGGTATATCTCAGAGCATGTGAAGTAGAATATGGGTCAGATTGTGCCTACACCTGGAGCATACCCACTATGAAATGTGGAACTAAAAATATAATGTATCTTAGACAGAAAGGAATGTGTGGCAGATTTTGTTTAGGTTGGTATTCATATACTAATTTAAATGTGTTTAATTATTATTAAGATACAATTTTACAACTAAAAGAAGGTATTTTGTTGATTCTTTAATGATTCTGAAAATGTGGAAAGTCGAATCCGTAGATAAACAGCATCATGTTTTTCAGTCCTTAACTACAAGATAATGTTCTTAAATCATTCCAACAACTTGTACCTGTATCACTGACTGAATATATGTTCATTGGTTTCAACCAATGTGTTTGTCCGTGTGTCATTGACGTTGCATCAGCATTTGAGATAATATTTGGAAAACCAAATAATTTGAAAGCAAAATATGCATCTAAAACAGTCAGAATAAGCTCGTTGTTTTAAAGTATGTTTTACGTATTTACTTCTTGAAAATACAACTAAAAGTCCAGTCCAATATAGAAAGGAACATGAACCTCACAAACTGCCAGGCATATGAGTCATCTATATTTACCAATATATATTGGAACTATATCAACACAAACAAGTAATTCAATTAAAATAGGTTTTTGTTTCTCTTTTGTTTGTAGATTCGAAAAATTCCTACGATGTTTCGTCCACTCCATCGTATGTCTGGGATGAACCTTGTCATTGGCACAATATAATTACAAGTAATTTTGAAAGATCTGTCAGTTATGCAATGCAAAGTGGTGAATACGAAGACTGTTACGACTGGGAGATCCATACTGAAGCATGGTACAAATTTAGTGGAAACGAGAGCATACCAACGCATCCTCCTAAGCAAGGACAGTGTGGTTCATCTTCTCCTATCTGGCTGAATGGTTAATAATAAATTATACCCTTATGACAAATATAAATTGTTTGTGTTTGACAAAGAAATGTTTTCATGTGAACTATTTTATAAGAATCGAACAAATCGATATTAATGAATACCAAAATATAAGGCTATCAACTCCTGTAACGACATTTGAAAATATATTCATTCATCTAAATATAAAACGTAATTACCAATTTGAATATGTATTTTTGTATACTTATCAGGTTTGTATCCGACAACTTATGGTGGGATGGCCTCCCTAACAGCATGCGTGGTAGGCAATGATACCGATTGTAAAAACAGTTGGAATGTGACTGTAATGCATTGTGGTGGATACAATGTTGCAAAACTGAAACCAACATATTATGACATGAATAGCTGTGCCAAATATTGTATGGGTAAGCAGATAACTGTAAACACTATTCTGGTATAAATCAAAATTTGTACAACAAATTTCAATTGCCGACCATCCAATTAAGCTGTAGGGACAACGGGTTTTTAAAATTTATATTATTTACATACTTTTAATAATAATTTTTATATCTATATAATTTACGAAAATATAAAATGATAATGACATGAACAAATAAACTAACATATATCTTTCAATAAATATTTGTGGATAATTTAGCTGCAATAATATGTTAAAATACTTATCTGTTATCAATAATCTGACTGGAAATTACGAAAAATATGGATTTTGGTTTTTTAAAAGATTTTTAGGAGACTGTCGCGAAACCCCAACGCTCAAAAAATTATTTATGTATGTGTCCATTAGAAAAATATGAGTTCTTCAAAATGGAAGATTACTTTTATTATTGTCAGCAATGTCAAGTTATAAAACACAACTATTCATCTATTTGAAGTTTTGTCAAAATATAAGAAATGTAAATAATGATATGCATGAACAGTATTTAAGCTTTACAGGTTCATAGAGAAAATAGACAAAAAGTAGACACACCGTGCAGAAGTCACAAATCATGTGAAGTTATAGTTAAATTCAGCACACTTTTATAAGAGAGAAAGAGAGATATATAGTAACCTGCTCTTTATTTATCGAAATGCAGTAAATTATATTTATAAGCTGTTGAAGAACGCTAATGGAAAAGAAAAAAGAAATTCATTAATTGAAGTCAATTCGTTAACTTAAAGGTTGAATCTTAAATTTTATTTCTTCTCTCTGGTATTTTTTTATTTTGATTTTGTCTTGTCAATAGGCAACATTAAAATTTGTTATGTTTGGATAATAAAATGAAGTACACATGGACACGATCTAAATATTTCGGGGTTCATTATGATATTAATACATGCATACAGACTTGGCTTGTTTGTTTTGTAGAATACACAAGTGATCCTTGCTCTAACTACAGCGTTATAGACTATGACTCCACAAGACACCAAGACTACTACAATCAGTCAAACATGTACATGTATAACTGTGATTCCTTTTGGTCAGGAGGGTGGTATTATTTTGAAGGTGGTTATAATTTGTTAACCATTCCGCCATTGTCCGGCCAGTGTGGCTCGCATTATCCAATATGGATTAATGGTGAGAATTAGCACATAAAATATATCAATAAACTGAACTTTTTTGAGAATTTGTTTAATATCGTCAGCTCATATCATTCATTTATTTTCTATTCTACTGTTGTAGACAATTATATTCATAAACTAATTTTCTGTTTTTATTTTTGTTTAAAATGTCTCTTAAAATTTGATTTCAAATATTTTGTTTCGATTCTATTTTGAAGAAATTACTTTTCTAAACGTATATATGGTGCATAAAACAAGAATCTATATCTGAGAATTATTACCAGCAAAGTTATTTCGAAATCTTAGCGTGTACAAAAATATAATGTAACATTTGACAGATTATTTTGATATTTCTTTTATATAACAGAAACCATTGAACAGACATATGACACAGATCTGGTATATATGAGAGCATGTCAAGGAGATAATTGGTCCGATTGTGCATACACCTGGAGCATACCAACTATGAAATGTGGAAATAAAAACGTTATGTATCTTAGACAGAAAGGAATGTGTGGTAGATTCTGTTTAGGTTGGCATTTACATATCATTTTACATATGTTTAAATATCATTTAATGAAAATTTCATACCTAAAAGTAGGTATATTGTAGATTCGTTAATGATTCTGCAAGTACATAATAATCAGCTTGTTTTCAGTCCATAAGTATAGCATGATTTTGTCAAAATGTTCAAAGATATAAATATATCTGTATCACTGACTAAATATATGTATATTGCAGTCACTTAATGTGTTTGTTAGTTTTTCATTGACATATGTTCATCATTCGAGAAAGCATCAGGAAAACAAGTTGATTCTAAACTTTTAGAGTGTTTTGGTCCTATCCTGTTCAATTTCGTACTTCATTGGCATTTTAAAACTTTTTTTTCGAGAAAATTGAAAACATATAAATGGATAGTTTTAGGCTTTCGTCTATGTACAGCTGTTATATCAGTCCGAAGAGGGAGTTGAATAAAATGAAGATTTTTTTATGCTTGTAGAATCAAGAAATTCATCTGACCCATCGTATGTGTGGGATATGCCTTGTCATTGGCATAATATAGTTACGAGTAATTTTGAAAGATCTGTCAATTATACACTGCAAAGTGGAGAGTATGAAGACTGTTACGACTGGGAGATCCACACGAAAGCATGGTACAGATTTAGTGGAAACGAGAGCATACCAACACATCCTCCCAAGCAAGGACAGTGTGGTTCATCTTCCCCTATCTGGCTAGATGGTGAATAATCATTATTCCCTTATGACATATTTGAAGGTTATTTGAAAAAGAAATGTTTTAATGGTAACGATTTTATCAGAATCAAATAAATTTGAATTAATCAATACAAAATATAATGTAATCAAGGCTTTTAATGACAATTTTAAATACATTCATTCTTGTAAATGAATAAATTACTTGGGAATTTTCATATTCAAATTTGTTCCTTATTAGGTTTGTATCCGACTACTTATGGTGAAATTGCCTCTCTGACAGCATGCAGGGTAGGAAATGATACCGAATGTGAAAACAGTTGGAGTATGAATGTAATGCATTGTGATGGATTCAATGTTGCAGAACTGAAACCTACATATTATGACATGCATAGCTGTGGGAAATATTGTATGGGTAAGCAGACCATATAAACACTATTATTATAGAAATTTTAATTGTTAAAACGAATTTACAATTGCCGATCTTCAATTCACCTGTAGCGACAACAGATTAAATATGTTTTAATGGACATATTATAATATTTAAAATTAATCTCATTGATATATATCTATATGTGTTTAGGAAAATAAGAAATGAAAATGGCATACACAAATATTTGAATAAATACTCATTTTTATATATTTTGATATATTATATAGAGAGGTAACAACCGCTAGTATAATAGTATAATAACTGCCATTTGTACATCGAAACACAAACAGTTATCATTATACCCCCGCTTTCAAAAAAGTTGGCTATACTGTTATACTTCTGTCTGTTCGTCATTCAATCAATCCGTCCGTCCATCCGGTGGATTGTTTTTGTCGCATTTTCACCAGGAATTCCATCATAAGGATTTCTGAAATTTGGTTTCATGGTTAATATAAGTCAGTTATACCTTGTGATGCGTTTTCAGGTTCATCACTCAACAATTTCATGTTTACCGAACACTTGTATCATTTTACATATGATAGCCAAGTTGAAAATTTTCGTCATATCTTTCACAGGAATAACAATACGAGGATTTCTGAAATTTGGTTTCAGGTTTTATACAAGTCAGTTACACCGTGTGATTCGTTTTTAGATTCATTTCTTTAGAACTTCCGGTTAACCGAAAATATTTGGGCGGGGCTCATCAGTTAGCAGAAGCTCACACTTTCACTTGTTATATTTGTCTTAATCATTTAAGCTGTGAATCGCGCTTTACGAAAACATATTTTATCTACATTGGTTTATCAGGTAAATCATGATTGGTGCATTGCCCTGTAATTACGTCTTTGTTTTGACGATGAGTTTCATCTGCTTAAAACTATAAACACAAGATAAAGTACCATAAATACATCGCTGTTCAGTATAATAGTAATACATACATGTCGTCTTGTTTTGTTTTGTTTTACAGAGTACACAAATGATCCTTGCTCTAACTACAGCGTTATAGACTATGACTCTACAAGACATCTAGACTTCTACGATGAGTCACCCAATTGTGATTCATTTTGGTCAGGAGGGTGGTATTATTTTGAAGATGGTTATAACTTGGCAACAAGTCGGGCATCGTACGGCCAGTGTGGAACGCAATATCCAATTTGGATTAATGGTGAGAATTGTCGAATAAACAATGCATTTTGCTTAACTTATTAGAAAATTGTTACACGTGTTCTTTCCTAGATAATTTTTCTCCTTCATATTTTCATCATTATGAAAGGGGATGCTTTGGGTTTTGTTTTTTTTTAAGACATTTTGATTTTTGAAAGCATAATAGTTTTCAACATTTTACGAAATATTTAGTAGTTGCCAATTAATATTTCATTTTAACTTGGAAACAAAATTTAGTTATTACACTCTCCCACTTTTATAACGATTGTGACTGTTATTCTATAGAAAATAAGAGTATATGTGGTCATTTGCACATTTGAAAGAGTAAAAGGTAAATATAGATATTGAAAGCTAAGAACTGATCGTCGCACAATAAGAGCACGATATCGTAATACAATATGTGTAATCTGACGTGAAAAACGAAAATTCAAGAGTCAATGTATGATTTCCCTTTATTGTAGCAATTAACAAACATAATTTCACATTATTTGCACGATTTTTAGTATTTCAATTAAATAGGAGATGGAAGGAATTGTATCTGCCTTAAACCTGTCCAAGACGGATAATTAAATGGCAAATCACTAGTTGACTTCAACATGCGATTTATATCAAACGATTTAAATGATTAAATGATTCATAGTTTGAATTGTAATCCTGGAAAAAATGACCTTACACAGTTCATATTATAAATCTCATTGGAAATTGGTATCGTTCGTGTTGATTTCTTAAAAAAGACAGACCAATCGTTCTTAAAGATTATGACTCAATACAGGTATATAAGGATAAAGTTATTTTGGAAGCTGTTTCATTTAGGCGTGTTACATGAAGATAATGTAACAATGGACAAATTATGTGAAAATATTTTATATAACAGAAACAATTGAACAGACAGATGACACAAATCTGGTATATCTCAGAGCATGTGAAGTAGAATATGGGTCCGATTGTGCCTACACCTGGAGCATACCCACTATGAAATGTGGAACTAAAAATATAATGTATCTTAGACAGAAAGGAATGTGTGGCAGATTTTGTTTAGGTTGGTATTCATATACTAATTTAAATGTGTTTAATTATTATTAAGATACAATTTCACAACTAAAAGAAGGTATTTTGTTGATTCTTTAATGATTCTGAAAATGTGGAAAGTCGAATCCGTAGATAAACAGCATCATGTTTTTCAGTCCTTAACTACAAGATAATGTTCTTAAATCATTCCAACAACTTGTACCTGTATCACTGACTGAATATATGTTCATTGCTTTCAACCAATGTGTTTGTCCGTGTGTCATTGACGTTGCACCAGCATTTGAGATAATATTTGGAAAACCAAATAATTTGAAAGCAAAATATGCATCTAAAACAGTCAGAATAAGCTCGTTGTTTTAAAGTATGTTTTACGCATTTACTTCTTGAAAATACAACTAAAAGTCCAGTCCAAAATAGAAAGGAACATGAACCTCACAAACTGCCAGGCATATGAGTCATCTATTTTTACCAATATATATTGGAACTATATCAACACAAACAAGTAATTCAATTAAAATAGGTTTTTGTTTCTCTTTTGTTTGTAGATTCGAAAAATTCCTACGATGTTTCGTCCACTCCATCGTATGTCTGGGATGAACCTTGTCATTGGCACAATATAATTACAAGTAATTTTGAAAGATCTGTCAGTTATGCAATGCAAAGTGGTGAATACGAAGACTGTTACGACTGGGAGATCCATACTGAAGCATGGTACAAATTTAGTGGAAACGAGAGCATACCAACGCATCCTCCTAAGCAAGGACAGTGTGGTTCATCTTCTCCTATCTGGCTGAATGGTTAATAATAAATTATACCCTTATGACAAATATAAATTGTTTGTGTTTGACAAAGAAATGTTTTCATGTGAACTATTTTATAAGAATCGAACAAATCAATATTAATGAATACCAAAATATAAGGCTATCAACTCCTGTAACGACATTTGAAAATATATTCATTCATCTAAATATAAAACGTAATTACCAATTTGAATATGTATTTTTGTATACTTATCAGGTTTGTATCCGACAACTTATGGTGGGATGGCCTCCCTAACAGCATGCGTGGTAGGCAATGATACCGATTGTAAAAACAGTTGGAATGTGACTGTAATGCATTGTGGTGGATACAATGTTGCAAAACTGAAACCAACATATTATGACATGAATAGCTGTGCCAAATATTGTATGGGTAAGCAGATAACTGTAAACACTATTCTGGTATAAATCAAAATTTGTACAACAAATTTCAATTGCCGACCATCCAATTAAGCTGTAGGGACAACGGGTTTTTAAAATTTATATTATTTACATACTTTTAATAATAATATTTATATCTATATAATTTACGAAAATATAAAATGATAATGACATGAACAAATAAACTAACATATATCTTTCAATAAATATTTGTGGATAATTTAGCTGCAATAATATGTTAAAATACTTATCTGTTATCAATAATCTGACTGGAAATTACGAAAAATATGGATTTTGGTTTTTTAAAAGATTTTTAGGAGACTGTCGCGAAACCCCAACGCTCAAAAAATTATTTATGTATGTGTCCATTAGAAAAATATGAGTTCTTCAAAATGGAAGATTACTTTTATTATTGTCAGCAATGTCAAGTTATAAAACACAACTATTCATCTATTTGAAGTTTTGTCAAAATATAAGAAATGTAAATAATGATATGCATGAACAGTATTTAAGCTTTACAGGTTCATAGAGAAAATAGACAAAAAGTAGACACACCGTGCAGAAGTCACAAATCATGTGAAGTTATAGTTAAATTCAGTACACTTTTATAAGAGAGAAAGAGAGATATATAGTAACCTGCTCTTTATTTATCGAAATGCAGTAAATTATATTTATAAGCTGTTGAAGAACGCTAATGGAAAAGAAAAAAGAAATTCATTAATTGAAGTCAATTCGTTAACTTAAAGGTTGAATCTTAAATTTTATTTCTTCTCTCTGGTATTTTTTTATTTTTATTTTGTCTTGTCAATAGGCAACATTAAAATTTGTTATGTTTGGATAATAAAATGAAGTACACATGGACACGATCTAAATATTTCGGGGTTCATTATGATATTAATACATGCATACAGACTTGGCTTGTTTGTTTTGTAGAATACACAAGTGATCCTTGCTCTAACTACAGCGTTATAGACTATGACTCCACAAGACACCAAGACTACTACAATCAGTCAAACATGTACATGTATAACTGTGATTCCTTTTGGTCAGGAGGGTGGTATTATTTTGAAGGTGGTTATAATTTGTTAACCATTCCGCCATTGTCCGGCCAGTGTGGCTCGCATTATCCAATATGGATTAATGGTGAGAATTAGCACATAAAATATATCAATAAACTGAACTTTTTTGAGAATTTGTTTAATATCGTCAGCTCATATTATTCATTTATTTTCTATTCTACTGTTGTAGACAATTATATTCATAAACTAATTTTCTGTTTTTATTTTTGTTTAAAATGTCTCTTAAAATTTGATTTCAAATATTTTGTTTCGATTCTATTTTGAAGAAATTACTTTTCTAAACGTATATATGGTGCATAAAACAAGAATCTATATCTGAGAATTATTACCAGCAAAGTTATTTCGAAATCTTAGCGTGTACAAAAATATAATGTAACGTTTGACAGATTATTTTGATATTTCTTTTATATAACAGAAACCATTGAACAGACATATGACACAGATCTGGTATATATGAGAGCATGTCAAGGAGATAATTGGTCCGATTGTGCATACACCTGGAGCATACCAACTATGAAATGTGGAAATAAAAACGTTATGTATCTTAGACAGAAAGGAATGTGTGGTAGATTCTGTTTAGGTTGGCATTTACATATCATTTTACATATGTTTAAATATCATTTAATGAAAATTTCATACCTAAAAGTAGGTATATTGTAGATTCGTTAATGATTCTGCAAGTACATAATAATCAGCTTGTTTTCAGTCCATAAGTATAGCATGATTTTGTCAAAATGTTCAAAGATATAAATATATCTGTATCACTGACTAAATATATGTATATTGCAGTCACTTAATGTGTTTGTTAGTTTTTCATTGACATATGTTCATCATTCGAGAAAGCATCAGGAAAACAAGTTGATTCTAAACTTTTAGAGTGTTTTGGTCCTATCCTGTTCAATTTCGTACTTCATTGGCATTTTAAAACTTTTTTTTCGAGAAAATTGAAAACATATAAATGGATAGTTTTAGGCTTTCGTCTATGTTCAGCTGTTATATCAGTCCGAAGAGGGAGTTGAATAAAATGAAGATTTTTTATGCTTGTAGAATCAAGAAATTCATCTGACCCATCGTATGTGTGGGATATGCCTTGTCATTGGCATAATATAGTTACGAGTAATTTTGAAAGATCTGTCAATTATACACTGCAAAGTGGAGAGTATGAAGACTGTTACGACTGGGAGATCCACACGAAAGCATGGTACAGATTTAGTGGAAACGAGAGCATACCAACACATCCTCCCAAGCAAGGACAGTGTGGTTCATCTTCCCCTATCTGGCTAGATGGTGAATAATCATTATTCCCTTATGACATATTTGAAGGTTATTTGAAAAAGAAATGTTTTAATGGTAACGATTTTATCAGAATCAAATAAATTTGAATTAATCAATACCAAATATAATGTAATCAAGGCTTTTAATGACAATTTTAAATACATTCATTCTTGTAAATGAATAAATTACTTGGGAATTTTCATATTCAAATTTGTTCCTTATTAGGTTTGTATCCGACTACTTATGGTGAAATTGCCTCTCTGACAGCATGCATGGTAGGAAATGATACCGAATGTGAAAACAGTTGGAGTATGAATGTAATGCATTGTGATGGATTCAATGTTGCAGAACTGAAACCTACATATTATGACATGCATAGCTGTGGGAAATATTGTATGGGTAAGCAGACCATATAAACACTATTATTATAGAAATTTTAATTGTTAAAACGAATTTACAATTGCCGATCTTCAATTCACCTGTAGCGACAACAGATTAAATATGTTTTAATGGACATATTATAATATTTAAAATTAATCTCATTGATATATATCTATATGTGTTTAGGAAAATAAGAAATGAAAATGGCATACACAAATATTTGAATAAATACTCATTTTTATATATTTTGATATATTATATAGAGAGGTAACAACCGCTAGTATAATAGTATAATAACTGCCATTTGTACATCGAAACACAAACAGTTATCATTATACCCCCGCTTTCAAAAAAGTTGGCTATACTGTTATACTTCTGTCTGTTCGTCATTCAATCAATCCGTCCGTCCATTCGGTGGATTGTTTTTGTCGCATTTTCACCAGGAATTCCATCATAAGGATTTCTGAAATTTGGTTTCATGGTTAATATAAGTCAGTTATACCTTGTGATGCGTTTTCAGGTTCATCACTCAACAATTTCATGTTTACCGAACACTTGTATCATTTTACATATGATAGCCAAGTTGAAAATTTTCGTCACATCTTTCACAGGAATAACAATACGAGGATTTCTGAAATTTGGTTTCAGGTTTTATACAAGTCAGTTACACCGTGTGATTCGTTTTTAGATTCATTTCTTTAGAACTTCCGGTTAACCGAAAATATTTGGGCGGGGCTCATCAGTTAGCAGAAGCTCACACTTTCACTTGTTATATTTGTCTTAATCATTTAAGCTGTGAATCGCGCTTTACGAAAACATATTTTATCTACATTGGTTCATCAGGTAAATCATGATTGGTGCATTGCCCTGTAATTACGTCTTTGTTTTGACGATGAGTTTCATCTGCTTAAAACTATAAACACAAGATAAAGTACCATAAATACATCGCTGTTCAGTATAATAGTAATACATACATGTCGTCTTGTTTTGTTTTGTTTTACAGAGTACACAAATGATCCTTGCTCTAACTACAGCGTTATAGACTATGACTCTACAAGACATCTAGACTTCTACGATGAGTCACCCAATTGTGATTCATTTTGGTCAGGAGGGTGGTATTATTTTGAAGATGGTTATAACTTGGCAACAAGTCGGGCATCGTACGGCCAGTGTGGAACGCAATATCCAATTTGGATTAATGGTGAGAATTGTCGAATAAACAATGCATTTTGCTTAACTTATTAGAAAATTGTTACACGTGTTCTTTCCTAGATAATTTTTCTCCTTCATATTTTCATCATTATGAAAGGGGATGCTTTGGGTTTTGTTTTTTTTTAAAGACATTTTGATTTTTAAAAGCATAATAGTTTTCAACATTTTACGAAATATTTAGTAGTTGCCAATTAATATTTCATTTTAACTTGGAAACAAAATTTAGTTATTACACTCTCCCACTTTTATAACGATTGTGACTGTTATTCTATAGAAAATAAGAGTATATGTGGTCATTTGCACATTTGAAAGAGTAAAAGGTAAATATAGATATTGAAAGCTAAGAACTGATCGTCGCACAATAAGAGCACGATATCGTAATACAATATGTGTAATCTGACGTGAAAAACGAAAATTCAAGAGTCAATGTATGATTTCCCTTTATTGTAGCAATTAACAAACATAATTTCACATTATTTGCACGATTTTTAGTATTTCAATTAAATAGGAGATGGAAGGAATTGTATCTGCCTTAAACCTGTCCAAGACGGATAATTAAATGGCAAATCACTAGTTGACTTCAACATGCGATTTACTGTGGATTCATTAATATTCGTTGGATACCAATTTTCGTGGATTTCGTTGATACAAGAGAACCACGAATTCAAATGTTCAACGAATGACAAATTTTCTAAAGGAATGAGTGTAGACTTTGCCAAAACCACGAAATTAGATATCCACGAATATGCAAATTTTCCTCAAACCACGAAAATTGGTACCCACGAAAATAAATGAATCCACAGTATATCAAACGATTTAAATGATTAAATGATTCATAGTTTGAATTGTAATCCTGGAAAAAATGACCTTACACAGTTCATATTATAAATCTCATTGGAAATTGGTATCGTTCGTGTTGATTTCTTAAAAAAGACAGACCAATCGTTCTTAAAGATTATGACTCAATACAGGTATATAAGGATAAAGTTATTTTGGAAGCTGTTTCATTTAGGCGTGTTACATGAAGATAATGTAACAATGGACAAATTATGTGAAAATATTTTATATAACAGAAACAATTGAACAGACAGATGACACAAATCTGGTATATCTCAGAGCATGTGAAGTAGAATATGGGTCCGATTGTGCCTACACCTGGAGCATACCCACTATGAAATGTGGAACTAAAAATATAATGTATCTTAGACAGAAAGGAATGTGTGGCAGATTTTGTTTAGGTTGGTATTCATATACTAATTTAAATGTGTTTAATTATTATTAAGATACAATTTCACAACTAAAAGAAGGTATTTTGTTGATTCTTTAATGATTCTGAAAATGTGGAAAGTCGAATCCGTAGATAAACAGCAGCATGTTTTTCAGTCCTTAACTACAAGATAATGTTCTTAAATCATTCCAACAACTTGTACCTGTATCACTGACTGAATATATGTTCATTGCTTTCAACCAATGTGTTTGTCCGTGTGTCATTGACGTTGCACCAGCATTTGAGATAATATTTGGAAAACCAAATAATTTGAAAGCAAAATATGCATCTAAAACAGTCAGAATAAGCTCGTTGTTTTAAAGTATGTTTTACGTATTTACTTCTTGAAAATACAACTAAAAGTCCAGTCCAATATAGAAAGGAACATGAACCTCACAAACTGCCAGGCATATGAGTCATCTATATTTACCAATATATATTGGAACTATATCAACACAAACAAGTAATTCAATTAAAATAGGTTTTTGTTTCTCTTTTGTTTGTAGATTCGAAAAATTCCTACGATGTTTCGTCCACTCCATCGTATGTCTGGGATGAACCTTGTCATTGGCACAATATAATTACAAGTAATTTTGAAAGATCTGTCAGTTATGCAATGCAAAGTGGTGAATACGAAGACTGTTACGACTGGGAGATCCATACTGAAGCATGGTACAAATTTAGTGGAAACGAGAGCATACCAACGCATCCTCCTAAGCAAGGACAGTGTGGTTCATCTTCTCCTATCTGGCTGAATGGTTAATAATAAATTATACCCTTATGACAAATATAAATTGTTTGTGTTTGACAAAGAAATGTTTTCATGTGAACTATTTTATAAGAATCGAACAAATCGATATTAATGAATACCAAAATATAAGGCTATCAACTCCTGTAACGACATTTGAAAATATATTCATTCATCTAAATATAAAACGTAATTACCAATTTGAATATGTATTTTTGTATACTTATCAGGTTTGTATCCGACAACTTATGGTGGGATGGCCTCCCTAACAGCATGCGTGGTAGGCAACGATACCAATTGTAAAAACAGTTGGAATGTGACTGTAATGCATTGTGGTGGATACAATGTTGCAAAACTGAAACCAACATATTATGACATGAATAGCTGTGCCAAATATTGTATGGGTAAGCAGATAACTGTAAACACTATTCTGGTATAAATCAAAATTTGTACAACAAATTTCAATTGCCGACCATCCAATTAAGCTGTAGGGACAACGGGTTTTTAAAATTTATATTATTTACATACTTTTAATAATAATATTTATATCTATATAATTTACGAAAATATAAAATGATAATGACATGAACAAATAAAATAACATATATCTTTCAATAAATATTTGTGGATAATTTAGCTGCAATAATATGTTAAAATACTTATCTGTTATCAATAATCTGACTGGAAATTACGAAAAATATGGATTTTGGTTTTTTAAAAGATTTTTAGGAGACTGTCGCGAAACCCCAACGCTCAAAAAATTATTTATGTATGTGTCCATTAGAAAAATATGAGTTCTTCAAAATGGAAGATTACTTTTATTATTGTCAGCAATGTCAAGTTATAAAACACAACTATTCATCTATTTGAAGTTTTGTCAAAATATAAGAAATGTAAATAATGATATGCATGAACAGTATTTAAGCTTTACAGGTTCATAGAGAAAATAGACAAAAAGTAGACACACCGTGCAGAAGTCACAAATCATGTGAAGTTATAGTTAAATTCAGTACACTTTTATAAGAGAGAAAGAGAGATATATAGTAACCTGCTCTTTATTTATCGAAATGCAGTAAATTATATTTATAAGCTGTTGAAGAACGCTAATGGAAAAGAAAAAAGAAATTCATTAATTGAAGTCAATTCGTTAACTTAAAGGTTGAATCTTAAATTTTATTTCTTCTCTCTGGTATTTTTTTATTTTGATTTTGTCTTGTCAATAGGCAACATTAAAATTTGTTATGTTTGGATAATAAAATGAAGTACACATGGACACGATCTAAATATTTCGGGGTTCATTATGATATTAATACATGCATACAGACTTGGCTTGTTTGTTTTGTAGAATACACAAGTGATCCTTGCTCTAACTACAGCGTTATAGACTATGACTCCACAAGACACCAAGACTACTACAATCAGTCAAACATGTACATGTATAACTGTGATTCCTTTTGGTCAGGAGGGTGGTATTATTTTGAAGGTGGTTATAATTTGTTAACCATTCCGCCATTGTCCGGCCAGTGTGGCTCGCATTATCCAATATGGATTAATGGTGAGAATTAGCACATAAAATATATCAATAAACTGAACTTTTTTGAGAATTTGTTTAATATCGTCAGCTCATATTATTCATTTATTTTCTATTCTACTGTTGTAGACAATTATATTCATAAACTAATTTTCTGTTTTTATTTTTGTTTAAAATGTCTCTTAAAATTTGATTTCAAATATTTTGTTTCGATTCTATTTTGAAGAAATTACTTTTCTAAACGTATATATGGTGCATAAAACAAGAATCTATATCTGAGAATTATTACCAGCAAAGTTATTTCGAAATCTTAGCGTGTACAAAAATATAATGTAACATTTGACAGATTATTTTGATATTTCTTTTATATAACAGAAACCATTGAACAGACATATGACACAGATCTGGTATATATGAGAGCATGTCAAGGAGATAATTGGTCCGATTGTGCATACACCTGGAGCATACCAACTATGAAATGTGGAAATAAAAACGTTATGTATCTTAGACAGAAAGGAATGTGTGGTAGATTCTGTTTAGGTTGGCATTTACATATCATTTTACATATGTTTAAATATCATTTAATGAAAATTTCATACCTAAAAGTAGGTATATTGTAGATTCGTTAATGATTCTGCAAGTACATAATAATCAGCTTGTTTTCAGTCCATAAGTATAGCATGATTTTGTCAAAATGTTCAAAGATATAAATATATCTGTATCACTGACTAAATATATGTATATTGCAGTCACTTAATGTGTTTGTTAGTTTTTCATTGACATATGTTCATCATTCGAGAAAGCATCAGGAAAACAAGTTGATTCTAAACTTTTAGAGTGTTTTGGTCCTATCCTGTTCAATTTCGTACTTCATTGGCATTTTAAAACTTTTTTTTCGAGAAAATTGAAAACATATAAATGGATAGTTTTAGGCTTTCGTCTATGTACAGCTGTTATATCAGTCCGAAGAGGGAGTTGAATAAAATGAAGATTTTTTATGCTTGTAGAATCAAGAAATTCATCTGACCCATCGTATGTGTGGGATATGCCTTGTCATTGGCATAATATAGTTACGAGTAATTTTGAAAGATCTGTCAATTATACACTGCAAAGTGGAGAGTATGAAGACTGTTACGACTGGGAGATCCACACGAAAGCATGGTACAGATTTAGTGGAAACGAGAGCATACCAACACATCCTCCCAAGCAAGGACAATGTGGTTCATCTTCCCCTATCTGGCTAGATGGTGAATAATCATTATTCCCTTATGACATATTTGAAGGTTATTTGAAAAAGAAATGTTTTAATGGTAACGATTTTATCAGAATCAAATAAATTTGAATTAATCAATACCAAATATAATGTAATCAAGGCTTTTAATGACAATTTTAAATACATTCATTCTTGTAAATGAATAAATTACTTGGGAATTTTCATATTCAAATTTGTTCCTTATTAGGTTTGTATCCGACTACTTATGGTGAAATTGCCTCTCTGACAGCATGCATGGTAGGAAATGATACCGAATGTGAAAACAGTTGGAGTATGAATGTAATGCATTGTGATGGATTCAATGTTGCAGAACTGAAACCTACATATTATGACATGCATAGCTGTGGGAAATATTGTATGGGTAAGCAGACCATATAAACACTATTATTATAGAAATTTTAATTGTTAAAACGAATTTACAATTGCCGATCTTCAATTCACCTGTAGCGACAACAGATTAAATATGTTTTAATGGACATATTATAATATTTAAAATTAATCTCATTGATATATATCTATATGTGTTTAGGAAAATAAGAAATGAAAATGGCATACACAAATATTTGAATAAATACTCATTTTTATATATTTTGATATATTATATAGAGAGGTAACAACCGCTAGTATAATAGTATAATAACTGCCATTTGTACATCGAAACACAAACAGTTATCATTATACCCCCGCTTTCAAAAAAGTTGGCTATACTGTTATACTTCTGTCTGTTCGTCATTCAATCAATCCGTCCGTCCATCCGGTGGATTGTTTTTGTCGCATTTTCACCAGGAATTCCATCATAAGGATTTCTGAAATTTGGTTTCATGGTTAATATAAGTCAGTTATACCTTGTGATGCGTTTTCAGGTTCATCACTCAACAATTTCATATTTACCGAACACTTGTATCATTTTACATATGATAGCCAAGTTGAAAATTTTCGTCACATCTTTCACAGGAATAACAATACGAGGATTTCTGAAATTTGGTTTCAGGTTTTATACAAGTCAGTTACACCGTGTGATTCGTTTTTAGATTCATTTCTTTAGAACTTCCGGTTAACCGAAAATATTTGGGCGGGGCTCATCAGTTAGCAGAAGCTCACACTTTCACTTGTTATATTTGTCTTAATCATTTAAGCTGTGAATCGCGCTTTACGAAAACATATTTTACCTACATTGGTTCATCAGGTAAATCATGATTGGTGCATTGCCCTGTAATTACGTCTTTGTTTTGACGATGAGTTTCATCTGCTTAAAACTATAAACACAAGATAAAGTACCATAAATACATCGCTGTTCAGTATAATAGTAATACATACATGTCGTCTTGTTTTGTTTTGTTTTACAGAGTACACAAATGATCCTTGCTCTAACTACAGCGTTATAGACTATGACTCTACAAGACATCTAGACTTCTACGATGAGTCACCCAATTGTGATTCATTTTGGTCAGGAGGGTGGTATTATTTTGAAGATGGTTATAACTTGGCAACAAGTCGGGCATCGTACGGCCAGTGTGGAACGCAATATCCAATTTGGATTAATGGTGAGAATTGTCGAATAAACAATGCATTTTGCTTAACTTATTAGAAAATTGTTACACGTGTTCTTTCCTAGATAATTTTTCTCCTTCATATTTTCATCATTATGAAAGGGGATGCTTTGGGTTTTGTTTTTTTTTAAGACATTTTGATTTTTAAAAGCATAATAGTTTTCAACATTTTACGAAATATTTAGTAGTTGCCAATTAATATTTCATTTTAACTTGGAAACAAAATTTAGTTATTACACTCTCCCACTTTTATAACGATTGTGACTGTTATTCTATAGAAAATAAGAGTATATGTGGTCATTTGCACATTTGAAAGAGTAAAAGGTAAATATAGATATTGAAAGCTAAGAACTGATCGTCGCACAATAAGAGCACGATATCGTAATACAATATGTGTAATCTGACGTGAAAAACGAAAATTCAAGAGTCAATGTATGATTTCCCTTTATTGTAGCAATTAACAAACATAATTTCACATTATTTGCACGATTTTTAGTATTTCAATTAAATAGGAGATGGAAGGAATTGTATCTGCCTTAAACCTGTCCAAGACGGATAATTAAATGGCAAATCACTAGTTGACTTCAACATGCGATTTATATCAAACGATTTAAATGATTAAATGATTCATAGTTTGAATTGTAATCCTGGAAAAAATGACCTTACACAGTTCATATTATAAATCTCATTGGAAATTGGTATCGTTCGTGTTGATTTCTTAAAAAAGACAGACCAATCGTTCTAAAAGATTATGACTCAATACAGGTATATAAGGATAAAGTTATTTTGGAAGCTGTTTCATTTAGGCGTGTAATATGAAGATAATGTAACAATGGACAAATTATGTGAAAATATTTTATATAACAGAAACAATTGAACAGACAGATGACACAAATCTGGTATATCTCAGAGCATGTGAAGTAGAATATGGGTCCGATTGTGCCTACACCTGGAGCATACCCACTATGAAATGTGGAACTAAAAACATAATGTATCTTAGACAGAAAGGAATGTGTGGCAGATTTTGTTTAGGTTGGTATTCATATACTAATTTACATGTGTTTAATTTTTATTAAGATACAATTTCACAACTAAAAGAAGGTATTTTGTTGATTCTTTAATGATTCTGAAAATGTGGAAAGTCGAATCCGTAGATAAACAGCAGCATGTATTTCAGTCCTTAACTACAAGATAATGTTCTTAAATCATTCCAACAACTTGTACCTGTATCACTGACTGAATATATATTCATTGCTTTCAACCAATGTGTTTGTCCGTGTTTCATTGACGTTGCACCAGCATTTGAGATAATATATGGAAAACCAAATAATTTGAAAGCAAAATATGCATCTAAAACAGTCAGAATAAGCTCGTTGTTTTAAAATATGTTTTACGTATTTACTTCTTGAAAATACAACTAAAAGTCCAGTCCAAAATAGAAAGGAACATGAACCTCACAAACTGCCAGGCATATGAGTCATCTATATTTACCAATATATATTGGAACTATATCAACACAAACAAGTAATTCAATTAAAATAGGTTTTTGTTTCTCTTTTGTTTGTAGATTCGAAAAATTCCTACGATGTTTCGTCCACTCCATCGTATGTCTGGGATGAACCTTGTCATTGGCACAATATAATTACAAGTAATTTTGAAAGATCTGTCAGTTATGCAATGCAAAGTGGTGAATACGAAGACTGTTACGACTGGGAGATCCATACTGAAGCATGGTACAAATTTAGTGGAAACGAGAGCATACGAACGCATCCTCCTAAGCAAGGACAGTGTGGTTCATCTTCTCCTATCTGGCTGAATGGTTAATAATAAATTATACCCTTATGACAAATATAAATTGTTTGTGTTTGACAAAGAAATGTTTTCATGTGAACTATTTTATAAGAATCGAACAAATCGATATTAATAAATACCAAAATATAAGGCTATCAACTCCTGTAACGACTTTTGAAAATATATTCATTCATCTAAATATAAAACGTAATTGCCAATTTGAATATGTATTTTTGTATACTTATCAGGTTTGTATCCGACAACTTATGGTGGGATGGCCTCCCTAACAGCATGCGTGGTAGGCAATGATACCAATTGTAAAAACAGTTGGAATGTGACTGTAATGCATTGTGATGGATACAATGTTGCAAAACTGAAACCAACATATTATGACATGAATAGCTGTGCCAAATATTGTATGGGTAAGCAGATAACTGTAAACACTATTCTGGTATAAATCAAAATTTGTACAACAAATTTCAATTGCCGACCATCCAATTAAGCTGTAGGGACAACGGGTTTTTAAAATTTATATTATTTACATACTTTTAATAATAATATTTATATCTATATGATTTACGAAAATATAAAATGATAATGACATGAACAAATAAACTAACATATATCTTTCAATAAATATTTGTGGATAATTTAGCTGCAATAATATGTTTAAATACTTATCTGTTATCAATAATCTGACTGGAAATTACGAAAAATGTGGAGTTTGGTTTTTTAAAAGATTTTTAGGAGACTGTCGTGAAACCCCAACGCTAAAAAAATTATTTATGTATGTGTCCATTAGAAAAATATGAGTTCTTCAAAATGGAAGATTACTTTTATTATTGTCAGCAATGTCAAGTTATAAAACACAACTATTCATCTATTTGAAGTTTTGTCAAAATATAAGAAATGTAAATAATGATATGCATGAACAGTATTTAAGCTTTACAGGTTCATAGAGAAAATAGACAAAAAGTAGACACACCGTGCAGAAGTCACAAATCATGTGAAGTTATAGTTAAATTCAATACACTTTTATAAGAGAGAAAGAGAGATATATAGTTACCTGCTCTTTATTTATCGAAATGCAGTAAATTATATTTATAAGCTGTTGAAGAACGCTAATGGAAAAGAAAAAAGAAATTCATTAATTGAAGTCAATTCGTTAACTTAAAGGTTGAATCTTAAATTTTATTTCTTCTCTCTGGTATTTTTTTATTTTGATTTTGTCTTGTCAATAGGCAACATTAAAATTTGTTATGTTTGGATAATAAAATGAAGTACACATGGACACGATCTAAATATTTCGGGGTTCATTATGATATTAATACATGCATACAGACTTGGCTTGTTTGTTTTGTAGAATACACAAGTGATCCTTGCTCTAACTACAGCGTTATAGACTATGACTCCACAAGACACCAAGACTACTACAATCAGTCAAACATGTACATGTATAACTGTGATTCCTTTTGGTCAGGAGGGTGGTATTATTTTGAAGGTGGTTATAATTTGTTAACCATTCCGCCATTGTCCGGCCAGTGTGGCTCGCATTATCCAATATGGATTAATGGTGAGAATTAGCACATAAAATATATCAATAAACTGAACTTTTTTGAGAATTTGTTTAATATCGTCAGCTCATATTATTCATTTATTTTCTATTCTACTGTTGTAGACAATTATATTCATAAACTAATTTTCTGTTTTTATTTTTGTTTAAAATGTCTCTTAAAATTTGATTTCAAATATTTTGTTTCGATTCTATTTTGAAGAAATTACTTTTCTAAACGTATATATGGTGCATAAAACAAGAATCTATATCTGAGAATTATTACCAGCAAAGTTATTTCGAAATCTTAGCGTGTACAAAAATATAATGTAACATTTGACAGATTGGTTTGATATTTCTTTTATATAACAGAAACCATTGAACAGACATATGACACAGATCTGGTATATATGAGAGCATGTCAAGGAGATAATTGGTCCGATTGTGCATACACCTGGAGCATACCAACTATGAAATGTGGAAATAAAAACGTTATGTATCTTAGACAGAAAGGAATGTGTGGTAGATTCTGTTTAGGTTGGCATTTACATATCATTTTACATATGTTTAAATATCATTTAATGAAAATTTCATACCTAAAAGTAGGTATATTGTAGATTCGTTAATGATTCTGCAAGTACATAATAATCAGCTTGTTTTCAGTCCATAAGTATAGCATGATTTTGTCAAAATGTTCAAAGATATAAATATATCTGTATCACTGACTAAATATATGTATATTGCAGTCACTTAATGTGTTTGTTAGTTTTTCATTGACATATGTTCATCATTCGAGAAAGCATCAGGAAAACAAGTTGATTCTAAACTTTTAGAGTGTTTTGGTCCTATCCTGTTCAATTTCGTACTTCATTGGCATTTTAAAACTTTTTTTTCGAGAAAATTGAAAACATATAAATGGATAGTTTTAGGCTTTCGTCTATGTACAGCTGTTATATCAGTCCGAAGAGGGAGTTGAATAAAATGAAGATTTTTTATGCTTGTAGAATCAAGAAATTCATCTGACCCATCGTATGTGTGGGATATGCCTTGTCATTGGCATAATATAGTTACGAGTAATTTTGAAAGATCTGTCAATTATACACTGCAAAGTGGAGAGTATGAAGACTGTTACGACTGGGAGATCCACACGAAAGCATGGTACAGATTTAGTGGAAACGAGAGCATACCAACACATCCTCCCAAGCAAGGACAGTGTGGTTCATCTTCCCCTATCTGGCTAGATGGTGAATAATCATTATTCCCTTATGACATATTTGAAGGTTATTTGAAAAAGAAATGTTTTAATGGTAACGATTTTATCAGAATCAAATAAATTTGAATTAATCAATACCAAATATAATGTAATCAAGGCTTTTAATGACAATTTTAAATACATTCATTCTTGTAAATGAATAAATTACTTGAGAATTTTCATATTCAAATTTGTTCCTTATTAGGTTTGTATCCGACTTCTTATGGTGAAATTGCCTCTCTGACAGCATGCATGGTAGGAAATGATACCGAATGTGAAAACAGTTGGAGTATGAATGTAATGCATTGTGACGGATTCAATGTTGCAGAACTGAAACCTACATATTATGACATGCATAGCTGTGGGAAATATTGTATGGGTAAGCAGACCATATAAACACTATTCTTATAGAAATTTTAATTGTTAAAACGAATTTACAATTGCCGATCTTCAATTCACCTGTAGCGACAACAGATTAAATATGTTTTAATGGACATATTATAATATTTAAAATTAATCTCATTGATATATATCTATATATGTTTAGGAAAATAAGAAACGAAAATGGCATACACAAATATTTGAATAAATACTCATTTTTATATATTTTGATATATTATATAGAGAGGTAACAACCGCTAGCATAATAGTATAATAACTGCCATTTGTACATCGAAACACAAACAGTTATCATTATACCCCCGCTTTCAACAAAGTTGGCTATACTGTTATACTTCTGTCTGTTCGTCATTCAATCAATCCGTCCGTCCATCCGGTGGATTGTTTTTGTCGCATTTTCACCAGGAATTCCATCATAAGGATTTCTGAAATTTGGTTTCATGGTTAATATAAGTCAGTTATACCTTGTGATGCGTTTTCAGGTTCATCACTCAACAATTTCATGTTTACCGAACACTTGTATCATTTTACATACGATAGCCAAGTTGAAAATTTTTGTCACATCTTTCACAGGAATAACAATACGAGGATTTCTGAAATTTGGTTTCAGGTTTTATACAAGTCAGTTACACCGTGTGATTTGTTTTCAGATTCATTTCATTAGAACTTCCGGTAAACCGAAAATATTTGGGCGGGGCTCATCAGTTAGCAGAAGCTCACACTTTCACTTGTTATATTTGTCTTAATCATTTAAGCTGTGAATCGCGCTTTACGAAAACATATTTTACCTACATTGGTTCATCAGGTAAATCATGATTGGTACATTGCCCTGTAATTACTTCTTTGTTTTGACGATGAGTTTCATCTGCTTAAAACTATAAACACAAGATAAAGTACCATAAATACATCGGTGTTCAGTATAATAGTAATACATACATGTCGTCTTGTTTTGTTTTGTTTTACAGAGTACACAAATGATCCTTGCTCTAACTACAGCGTTATAGACTATGACTCTACAAGACATCTAGACTTCTACGATGAGTCACCCAATTGTGATTCATTTTGGTCAGGAGGGTGGTATTATTTTGAAGATGGTTATAACTTGGCAACAAGTCGGGCATCGTCCGGCCAGTGTGGAACGCAATATCCAATTTGGATTAATGGTGAGAATTGTCGAATAAACAATGCATTTTGCCAAACTTTCTAGAGAGGTTGTTTTACATTATCTCTCATGAAACAATGTTTTTATTTCATTTTATATATTCATTACCATTTTTATTCTACTGTTAAAGATATGTTCATACGCTGCATTTGCATCAAATTGTGTCTTTTCATTTGATTTCAAATGTCTGGTTTCAAGATTCATTTAAAGAAAACATGTTTTCGAAATATGCATATGGTGCGTAAAACTAGAATGTACATCTCTAAATAATTAGGTTATAGACAATGCAATCCTGACACCCCGAAGTGCGTTATAAGATATGAAAACCTTCAGATATGCATTTTATGACTATTTATACAGTCCAAAAATAATATTTTTTGTTCAATGATAAGTATGATTTTCATCATGTTTTACCAAAAACACTAAATATTACATTTTTTTTTATGCATACCACTTCTATTTTCAATTTTAGATTTTAAAACGCCTTTCTGCTAATTTATCATCTAAAATGTAAATCACTTTTTTTATCCAAATATAGTCTGTAAAAGTGAATATCTAGTTACAATAAACATATATCTGTAACTGCATTAAACAAGACAAATGAATTGTGACGGTGTATTAAAAATACAAGACACTTTGGGGGTAATTTATTGTTTCATCCCAGATTATGACAGGGAGATGCTATGTTATTTTTCTTTTTTCATTTCAAGACATTATTTTTTCATCAATTGGTTTCTCTCTTTTGTCTGGCCCTTTTTTATTCTGGTAAACAGAGTTGATTATTAAACTCCTCTATCTTTATAACGTACGCGATTTTTATTCTATAGAAAATATGAATATTTGATAACAAACGAATATCCGTGGGTCAATGTATGATATCTCTTTATTGTAGCCGTAAGTTAACAGAACATAACATTTTTGATTCAAACTACGATTTTAGAAATATATATCTAATAAAACGAAGCAGGATTGTCTATTCCTTAAACTTCTCGAAGATGTCACTTTAAAAAGTAAAACTACGATTGGCAACAACACACGATATTTATCAAACGAATTAAATGTTAAAGTAAATAGCTTACATTTTAATGCCTTGATAAATTCCATAAAGTTTTTTTAAAACAAAAGATTTTTTGGAAGCTATTTCATCTAAGCGTGTAACATGAAGGGAATGGAAAAATTTACAAATGATTTGAATATTTTACATTAGTATGAAACTAAGGTTTCAACTCCCTCAGGCAAAGTTGGCTTTAGATGAATTTGGCTATTTATTTTAGGTATTTTTAACATATAGCTCTTCAACGATTTTCGGTACTTATACATCTTCGGATTTCAAATGTTTGGCTTTGAGCGTTCCTGATGAAGGTAAATCCAGAAAAGCGCTTCGGACGCAATAAATTATTAAACGTGTTGTTTTATATTTTTACATAATAGAAACAATAGAACAGACAGATGACACAAATTTGGTATATCTCAGAGCATGTGAAGTAGGTTATGCGTCCGATTGTGCTTACACCTGGAGCATACCAACTATGAAATGTGGAACTAAAAACATAATGTATCTTAGACAGAAAGGAATGTGTGGCAGATTTTGTTTAGGTTGGTACTTGTATATTGTTTTACATAAGTTTACATACCATTTTATGAAAGTCTATTCCAAAGTATGATTTAGAAGATAATTATCATACATTTAAACATAAAATAAGCATTACTTACTTTTAGACTGTTATTGATAAATTTAGATATTATCATACAAGTATTATAAATTATTTATTTATCACAATGCTTTGTGTGTTTTCAGATAAAAGAAAAATAAAAAGTTCCATAATTACGACATAATTTTCTCAAATTAATCCATTGGGAATATATATCTTGGAATATATGTACATTGCTGTCAACAATTGTGTTTGTCGGTGTCTCATTAAAGTTTAACTACCATTTCATTTTTTTTTAAAGAAAAACAAACTAATTCGAAAAGGAACTTTACATATAAAAACTTTTGGCTTGAAAATAAAATTAAAAGTCAAATAAATTATAGAAAGAAAAAACGAAGAAACACAAAATTTAGTTTAAAGAGTCATATGTATATATATATATATTTGTGCTTAAATAAATATACTACACAAAGGCAACAGTAGTATAATGCTGTTAAAACTCATAAATGCATGGACAAAAAACTAAATCGGGGTAACAAACTAAAACTGAGGGAAACGCATTAAATATAAGAGGAGAAAAACGACACAACACTACAATGTAACACACACAGAAACGGACCAAGCATCAGACAAAATCCCACGAGAAAAACAAATATAACATCAAAACCAAATACATGAATTTGGGATAGACAAGTACCGTGACACGTCTTATCGCAATGTGAATTTACACTCAAAATTAAGAGAAACAAACGACGCAACGTTAAAATGTAACACATACAGAAAACGAGCAGAAAAAAAGAGGTCTCAGTCCTTGTTTTGGGGAATCAAGCTATTGACAATTTTGTATTCAATTATTGTATCTCGATTTATCATACATTTAACTTCGTATAATTATCTCTATTTCTTTGAAAAACTCTGAAGATAACATGGAGTGTATACAATTTTCCCAATTGGCTGTTCAAACTATATGCAATAAAGTTATCAAATATCGTTTCTCAATTTTATGATGAAAAGTAACGTAGGAGTTAGATGATCAAATTTAAATGGTACAATATCGATTCAACTAATGCTATAACGAACATTTGAAAATCAAGTATAATCAACGAATATCCTTAAATTCAAGGTATAATAGTTTTTCAAGACTTTCAAGTAGAATAAATACTTATTATTGATGATATTAAAGTAGTTATTTGAAAATGCCTAATGTTCATGCTTTCACAGAATTAGATCTGAAGAACTCGAACTATTATAGCAAGTTTGTATTAAATATATTGTTAAAGTGTACATAATTTGAATAGTTATTTTGTGGTAATTCTTCAGGTCTTATAAACGGCCTCTAGTAATATTTTTTATATGGCGTTTCTTTTGTGTTCGCTTTTTTTCCGAAGAGTATGACAAGTATGATGTTCATGATTTTTTAATTAAATATCCTATTACAATAAGGACATATAGTATGGCTGACAATGGGACAGTTTTGCAATGAAAACAATTAATTGTTAAGTATTTATGTTTAGTAATTGTATTGTTTGATTTTCATCTATATAATTCTTTGAGCATTGTTTTTTTTTTTTGCTTCAATATAGCACCAATTAGCAAAATATGTTTGAACTGGAAAAGATAAACTTATACTTTTATATATTATATTTCTTTCTTACTTCTGTCGCCAATGCATGGTGCTTGCTTAAAAAATACGTAATAATGTTATAAATATACGAATAAAGTGTTATGTTATTTCATGTATTTACCAACTTATCGTCCTTATAGAAACAGCAAAAGATTCTAGTATGGCACCAACCACAGTTCATATGTCATCATCCAAATACCACGTGACATTATCTGATAATTTGGATAAACTTGAAACTTCTATTTATCCATCCTCCTCATTATTTGAATCACATAAAACAGATAGTCTATCATCATCTGAAAATTGGGATAAAGTACACATGGATATAAGTTCATCCTCCAAAGACACTGACATGAGTATAGGTGATCTTGCGGACAGTTTGACATCTGATTTAGAAATCTGGAATACAATGGAGATTATAGTACAGTCATCTTCGGAATGGATTTATCGGAATGAATATGATAAAACCACAATTTTGACTTCTTCATATTTGACTCATGATTTGTATTCTACTTCGGATATCCCAAATGAACTGGACACAGTTTTAGCTTCGATCTCTTCGAAAATTGATGTCGATGCAACCAAAACAACAAGCAGTCCGTCTTCCTTTAACGAGAATTGGTACAACATGGAGACAACTGTAAAGACATTGTCCTCATCATTTAATTTGGATCAAATAGACACTACAAAAATTTCAAATTCTGAGACTTTTAAGTCAACTTCCTCTGATGATAATTGGAATAAACTAAATTATGACAACAGTAAATCATCAGTAGCAGACAGCTGGAATACAATAGACACTACTGTAAAACCAACATCTTCGGCCATTGCCTTTAATTCACTGGAGTCATCGAATGAAATGAGTACAAACGTACCTTTATATACTACAAATTCTTTGTTTGAAACAAAACATTCAACAGCCATGTCTTCTGGTGCTAGTTTCGTGCCATCAGACATATCTGATTATCAGTCAACATTACAGGGAGAAAGTACCAGTTTAGAAACTCAAGTATCAGATATGAAGACAACACAGAGTTTTAATTGGCAGGAAGTTTCTTCAACACACACATCCTTGATGACTTCTACCGATACTTATTATGGTATTTATATTTTCATTCGTATATTGTATAAATTCATAGAAAACAATTAACGAAGCAACAATTTAAATATGATATATAAATGCATTTGTTGATTGATTGCTTGTTGTTTAATCTTATTTTCAGCACTATTACGCGATTCGTGGCATTAGGTTTTAATTTGTGGAGGCAGCGGAAGTGCTTGAAGAGAATCATCGACCTTCGGTAGGAATACTGACAATCTCAATCAATCTGGAGACCTGGCCACTTGTCGGATTAGAACTCACAATCTCATTGTCTACAGACTAGTGATAAAGGAGCTTGACTACTGAGCCAACTCGAACACCGCGGCTGCTATTTGTAGATACAACAATGCAATAAAACCGAATAGTTTATATATAGAAATGTAATCAAATAATATACAGTTAAACAAAACCTGCTGAATTATGTACATGTACTATCGATGGTTTTTCAAACGAGAGAATGTTTTTCAGCTCTAACATGTTTAAAGGATGAAAGCCTTGATACTATATGTATAGACGTAAAAAGATGTGGGATGAGTGCCAATTAGACTCTCCATCCAAGTCCCTATTTTTAAAAGTAAACCAGTATAGGTCAAAGTTCGGTCTTCAACACGGAGTCTTGGCTCACAACTAACAGCAAGCTATAAATGCCCCCAAAAATTACTAAGTGTAAAACAATTCAAACAGGTAAACCAACGGTCTAATCTATATCAAAAAACGAAATACGAGAAACACTTATTAACCACATCAACAAACTACTGAACAATGTCGCTGTTTCCTATGCAACGTCTCTGACGTAGGATCTTGAAGTCATATGTGCTCTTCCTTTTCGACTTATAAACTCATATCATTTGGGAAGCATACAAAGATCATATCAAAGCTTAAGAAAATACCGATTGTTTTATTTTTTGTTTACCTTCTCGTTTTATCTCTCTATGAAATCGTTGATGTTAAGTAAGTGTAAAATCCCTATATATATAAGATGTCAAACATATTGTTTTGTTTACAACAAATGGTAAGAAAGGGTACAAACAAGACTTTTGTCGTCACAAATTATTTTTTAAGGGCAGTTTATAAAAATGTTGTTAAAAATATCTTAAAATCAGAACAAAGACAAAACAATTACAAATTTTTCATGATTCAGGGAAGAATCATGTTTAATTGTAAAGTACGTTTCTATTCACATTATTGAGGACGTAAATAAAGCATGGTTTGATCTTATTTTCATTTCCATAGTTGACTTAAATATAACAGACTACATTTACTGGGTTGATGCATATCCTACAATTCCAACGTATGATTTGAACTCAGAAGATCACCAGTTGATGTTCCAGTGCTACGTCTATTCTGGGTACTACTACTATAACAGTTATGATTCTATCTTAAATTCAATGACGTACGATATTCAATGGTACATTGACAATGAAGAATTTCTTACAAAGACAGAAATTGCATACGACAAGATTGAAACCGAGGGCAGATTAAAGAGTACCGATTGGATGCATCGAGAGAAAAAAATAGGAATCAACGTGAGTAATTATTATGTTACAGAGGGTGGTGTAAACTTGAAGTCATGACATTTATTGTCGGAATGTCCATTTGATGCAGTAAACTTTTTACATTTTATATTGAAAACATTTTTGCTATTATGAACATGTTGTAAATCAATAATTTTAATCTTTTGTTGTATTGATTACAAATAACAGTCACCTGACAGGGGTTAAAAATAAATTTTTAGACTTCAATTTTATGAACAAGTGAAATTGCAGTATTCGCAAAAGAATTTTAACGTAAAATGTTAAGGAGTAAAGTAGGCAGTGGAAAATGGTAGAATTTAGAAAATCATTTAGTTTGATTTCGGCAAAATAATTATTAACCCAAATGTGTGTTGTAATTACTACAACAGACATGTATATATCTCTATAAATATCTTAATTCTTATTTGCGTGTTTATTTCAAAAGAAAGATTGTACCGTAAATTTCTACGGAATATTTTATTAAAAAAGCAAATACGCTTCATAAAGATGATTTTTTTTGTATTCAAGAAAGCACAAAATACATATCAAAATCGTATTTGAACATACTTTATAAAGCACAAAAATGTCAGTATTCACCTCAGAAGCTAACAAAACCTAAGAAATAGACTTATTAAGAAGGGATATAGTTACGATACTGTTGGCAGGTCATTAAAGATTGCATATGTTGGCGTTAATATTGATTCACTTATAGGGTATTTGCATCGGAACTAAACACATTTATTTAAGAAGCCAGTTGTTGACACGACACGCGTTATGTTCTTCTCATATATATGTTATGATGGTATGTTACTAAACCCCTAACAGGAAGGATTGTGACTGATATTCATATGATGAAGACATAATCTTTCAATCAGTTTAATTGAAGTCTTGAGCTGGCATGTCAGTTAACTGCTAGTAGTATGTTGTTATTTATGTATTATTGTCATTTTGTTTATTTTCGTTGGTTACATCTTCTGACATCAGACTCGGACTCCTCTTAACTGAATTTTAATGTGCGTATTGTTATGCGTTTACTTTTCTACATTGGCTAGAATTATAGGGGGAGGGTTGAGATATCCTAAACATGCTTAACCCCGCCGCATTTATGTGCCTGTCCCAAGTCAGGAGCCTCTGGCCTATGTTAGTCTTGTATTATTTTAAATTTTAGTTTCTTGTGTACAATTTGGAATTTTGTATGGCGTTCATCATCACTGAACAAGAATATACATTTGTTTAGGGGCCAGCTGAAGGACGCCTCCGGGTGCGGGTATTTCTCGCTGCATTGAAGTCTGTTCTATGGTCAGTTTGTTGTCTTTTTGACACACTCTCCATTTCCATTCTCAATTTTATTAGTTCAGTTATATTTTTATGAACTATATTTAAGCGAACCATGTGAGTTCCAACAAAAAATCTTAATCAAACACAAGAGCGGATAATATAAACGATACTTTTTTTTAAAGATAAACATGGAATGAAATAATACTACCTTTATCGCGGTAATTTGATATACTTGTTTACTATCTTCTGATCACTGACGAAGTTTTCATGTGGCGGAGTTGGGTTCAATATATCAGTATAAGTTGACTAACGCAGAACTTTCTTATTTCAAAAGTTTTCAAATCAATTATAGTTATATGAATAGAAGAAAAAAAAGTCTATTGTTTTTAACATGTCATCTTAATTTAAAATACTTATAGATTAAATGTGGAATTAGATTTCATTTATCGTCAAACAAGGCTTTTATGGAGAGCTGGAACTACTACGCTGGCTTAGATGTAAGTAAAATATCAATTTATGATGGAAGATAACACGGTCAAAGAAAAAAGCATGTGATATCTTTTTCGAATACAATATCTACAAGAACAGAATATTGAAGAATTTTTCATTTTTGTAATTTAAAAAAAAAAACAAAAAAAAACAACTCTATCTGCCAGGAAATATGGTATCTTCTTTGTGTGTCTTTAGCTTCTCATTGGCAATCTTTATATAAATTCTTTTGGTTGGTACTGTTACTATATTAAATTCTGTAGTAGGTAGTTTAATTTTGATTACAAGTGTGGCAAAATGGATGTAATCCTAGTTATGGTTATGAAGATATTTGCAATTTATTGTTATTTGACGAATTAGATCAGATAATTTATAGCAGCTATCTTATCTCCGATCTTGTACAAATACGGAAGAGTTAAATATATTTATAAACATGATGATATTGACATATTTGACATGAAAGATCCATCGTACACATAGTTTTGGGTAAAATTGGATACGAGTCAAACTCTTTCAAAGCGCTTAATTCACTCGCATTAGAATCAAAGTATATTGTTGCAAAAATCTTTTTGGGAAAGCCTTCATCTTATATCCTACTATTTAACTTTTAACTATCTGAAAATGAGGCAGTATTAAAGAGTTTTTTTTCTAAATACTCTTGATTATATGAGACAAAAAAGTCTGTGAATACTGATACAATGTATCTGAGAAACTGATGTCTTGTGATATTGATAAATTATTATTATTAATAATTTCTAATTTCCTAAATTCATAGTCCACAATTATTACTGTATTATACATTTTTCCCTAGTTCTGTTCATCATAAGTAGAATATATGCTCAGTTTTTACTCCATGGAAATCTCTGCTTAAGTTCTTACATGAAACTATTTAATCAGAACTGTTGTCTTAAGCATATTCTTGCATATTTTATTATTATTTAGATGGTTTCTTGTACCAAGTCAGGAATATGACAGTTCTTGTCCATTTGTTTTTGATGTGTTTTGTCATTTGATTTTGCCATGTGATTATGGACTTTCCGATTGGATTCTCCTCTGAGTTCAGTATTTTTGTGATTATACTTTTTTTTTCATCTTGTCATCTCAGCTCATTACTTTTTTTACAACAACCTAATTAAGATATGCACAGACTTTGTTCTGAGAAAACTTCAGTGTATTTGACTTATTATAATCCCCATGTTAACCCTATATCACATTTTGACATTTTACTCGATATTAGTGACAAATATTACAAACTAAAATCTATGACATACGAGATGATTTCCACTTTCCAGTTGTCAACTTCTCATTTGTAACAGTAAAACCCCATTGGTATTTCTAAGGAACAGGGATTTCCTTTCATTTAAGCTGCTGTATAAGGGTTATGAGAAAGAAAGACTACATTCGATACAGCAAACGTTTTATGTTCACCATCACGAATGTGTTGGCCGATATAATGCGTCAATGTCTCAACTCAAGCAATATTTTTTCACCGTCTTAAAAGTTTAGATACATTTGTACCCGTATATTGTCGTGTAATATATATCTATATTCTCAAGACGGATGATTGATGCATTGCAGCAGATACCTTCATTGCCGTAGCAAGCTTCTCTTGGAATTCAGTCTCTGATTTCATCATATATTTTTGTGCATTAAGGATGTATTATGTCATATCGGTTGAGAATAAGATTCTCTTATTGGATTAAAAGGGGTCACATGACATTCATTATTCTTCAGTCATAAATTCCATCGGTCATTAACAGAAAAAAAAAACGGACCAGAAAACCGGTCGTTAACGAACTTTGACATGAAAATGACCGGTGGGGCGTGGTTTCCGTCTGATTATGACCGTTGGGGCGTGGTTTTCGTCTGATAATGACCGTTGGAGCGTGATTTATCTGTTAATAACCGGTGGGGCGTGGTTTCTCTGTTTAGAGAGATGTACCTTTTATAAAACATGTTCCTGTTTTTAATATTATATTTAAGTTGTTGAATTGTTTATTATATGTTTTCTTAACTTATAAAATCAAAGATAACCGGATTAAGTATTTATATACTGAAAAATTGCACTAAAATGAATGGCAGTATTACGTCGACTGGTCTTCACTCTTTGCCATAGAAATCGTACAACTACTCGAGTTCGCTGTAGGCATTTTGAATTTATCAGAATTTTCCAAAACATGAAATAAACATAATAGTTCTTGAAAACTGGTTATTATCGTAATATATGGACTGCCCGTAGGACAGTGGTATTGACTGCGACAGTGATAATGACCTCGCCTTCGGCTCAGTCATTATCACTATCTTAGTCAATACCACTGTCCTGTGGGCAGTCCATATATCACGATAATGACCAGTTTTGCAAGAACTATTATATAATTCTTCTGAAGTTTCAGTCACGTTAAAATCTCGTTCTGGAATTATTTCCAAAATATGTGATACAAGTGGAAAAAATCAATGAAATTTTAAAAAAAATGTTATAATTAAACTTGACTCTGTGAAAAATTGTGTACTTACAATTAGTAGTTTTTGAGTAATTAACTTTTCTTTTATTACCAATCAAGTCAGTCTTTTTAGCCAAATATTCGAGAAAATGGATGAGGGTTACAAGAAATAATTTTACCAGAAACATGTACATCCCATATCATTTTTTTCTTTTAAAATTTCGTAGATATGTATTTTTTCAATCATTTATAACAAAAAAGTTGAAATAATATGCATTTTATTCTTAAAACAGAGAAAAATCACATATTTACAAAATTGACAGCATGGTAAATTTGACACTAAAAAACATCAAAATAGGATAAACTTTCTTTTATCAACACCTACCTAAAGTTTTTGTAAGTTAAATTTATTCAGATTGGTTTACCTCATCTTTATTGAAAGTATGAAAAAAAGTTTAATCGTGGAACTGTGATTTTTTTGGCGAAAACAGCCCAAAAATAGGTAAAAATTGATAAAAAATGTGAAAATCATCAAAATTGGGTATTTTCGAAAGGTTGTTGCAAAATAAAAAGAAGTGCACCCCCATATGACTTTATCTTTGCCAATTATTTTTTTACAGTCATATAAACCCAAAAATTAGGTTAGGAAAAAAACTTTAATTCCAGAAATATTTGACTCCTCATAGATGTACATCCTTGATGGACATAACAACCGTTAGAAATAAATGTATGAAACATCAGCGGCAATTTTATAAATTGCTGCTTTCCTATGACCTTTGTCGTCGACATACTGAATTGGAGAATGAAAAATCAGAATCATTTTTTAAAACTATATCACAAATGAATAAACTTTCCTAATAATTATATTTGAACATATTCTTAAATTTTATATGTGAAATACTTTTAAATAGATGTGGCCGCATCACCTGTCAATATCAAGTGGAGAATCAGCAACATTATATGTATGGACAACCGTTCCTATAGCTTGTCGATATAACGACACAACATACTCATGTAAAGTCAAATTAGATTGATTTGACTTTAATGAACAATTTACAGCTGGAGCTCCAATGTACTGTAATAATTCTGTCACCGAAATGACAAAACCGTCAATGTGTGGATTGGAACTTGATGGATGGCAACAGTGGGCGTGGCAAACTTTAGACGTAAACCTCCCTGAAAATACTGCAGCAGATCAGGAGTACCAAGCAAAGATTAAATTAAGAGTTTTAGAAGCTGACGATGACCCGATCTGGTCCAATTATCAACTACCGGAAGTCACGGTATGTGTCATTACTTTTATAGTTATTAGTATTTAAAGATATAATACCAAACAAAAACTATCAGAGGCTGATAATGACATGTTACGGTTTAATTATCAACTACCTGACGTTGCAGTTTCTGTCAATGGTTATTTAAATAATAATATATTAATCATTATTTTCAGTATTTGGTTATCATCTTATTAATATTATAATAATTTTTAACAAATGTGGATATGTCTTGTCCTTATTTGATATACTTCATCACCTTACAATAGTAATGCTTATACATCCAAAGCCATGCTCGAAATATTTTACAATTTTACTGCTACAAGTACTAAAAAACCCAGCTATTTTTTTCAATGTACAACAACATTATAAGGTTACAAGAGTGCAGACGCTGATAACTCTCGCCTTCTTTACTAACCACGGATATTATGTTGATAGTTCTTATTATAAAGCTTTACTACAACTATGACATAAACCTAACATGAAACAAGAAAATGGGTCAAGGTCAGATAAACCAAAGTGGAAATACATCTACACCTTGCACTCATTCCATAAACCAAATACACTTTAAATATAGTTGACCTATTGCATATCTAAGAAACAGACTTAACCAGTAAAACTTAACATTGATCTTTGGACCATGACAATAAGGCCACGGTCAGATGAACCCTGTCAGACAGACATGTACATCTTAAAATCATTACATGTCTTAGATATAGATTACCTTTTGCAAAGTTTATTTTTTATTTTTTGTTTTCTTAGAAAACATGTCCACCTTGTCTAATAGTACATAGGGAACATGCAGTGTTTTTACCAATATCTCTAGAACTAATGCATTTGGAGCAAATCAGACAAAACGTTTAAGTATGCATTAGGTCATTTCTACCTGCTCTGAAATAATCAGCCAAAATCGAGCTTAAGATTTTTAGGTTAATGCCCCTGAATTAAAGATTTAAATGGAAATTTTGCAGATTTCCGTTATTATCTTAAATATCATTACAGCAAAACTGTTCAGCAAAGTGCAGCAAAGTAAGGTCTACAACTATGATTTGTATAACCATAATTGTTTATTGAACCATTAAGGAGTAAATGACCTCTCAAGACATTTTTTTCACAATTTGTTGAACTAATTTGCTAAATTCAAAAAATCCTCTCCTTTGAAACTGCCTAATCAATTTCAGCCAAACTTGGGCTGAACGAGTTTCAGAGTATCTTGTATCAGTTTTTAACTTTATTTCCTTGTTCGTCAGGAAACATAGCCACTATGGGTAAAATGCATTTGGTTTTTTTTTTGGCTTTTGAAGAAAAGACTGATATATATATATAAAAAAAAAGAAGCCCCTTATTAATTTTTATTGAGAAGCTAAAATAATAATTATTGATACAAGATTTAAGCACAAAATTACAAGTGAGTGCATCGTGCTTGTTTAATTTCTTTATCTTGTTATTTTAAACTATTTATATGCAATTTTAACTGGAACAGTGTGGCTTTGATTTATTGTTGAATTCTGGAAGAACCTTAAATAAGATGTTAGTTTTTTCGGTTGAATTTGTCTACCTTTTTTTCATTTCGGGGCCTTTTATAGCTGACTATGCGTGGTGGGCTTTGTTCATTGTTGAAGACCGTACGTTGGCCTATATTTGTTAGTTTCTATGCCATTTGGTCTGTTATTGAGAGTTGTTTCATTGGTAATAATACCACATCTTCTTTTTTTATACTTACAGAAAATATACACAAACGTTTATAATCTGTGACTATCTTTAATTGTTATATACTTCTTCGTAAGATTATTTGAATTATAATACTACAAAATAAAAGGCAACTCTTAAAACAAATTTCTTTCACAGGTACATGTAGTTAACGACAATGTAACAGATGATTACTGGTGGTGGTATGGGTCGTGTTCTTCTGGAACTGATCCTTGGTTTTCTACATTTGATTGGCAGTAAGTTTGTATTAGACCTTTAGTAATAATGAATTGTTTTTCCCAGAAAAAATGCCACAATAGATTTATGTGTGTCAAAACTGGCTATGTTTTTTTTCAAGTCTCGACTTGGAAACTATATATACTACAACGACAATACCTGATGAGGAATTTTGCAACTATCATCTGTTTATTAAGTGTTCTTTCGGACTTTTAACCAACACTGTTAAATAGAATCTCATTTCATTCTTCTGATATCGATACACAAAGTGTATTTGGTCACAACTAAGGCTACGTAGTGTTGAACGTAATTTACTGTAAAGAAACTATCATTTCTTCTACAAGTAATCAACGTCTGAAAACCAAGAAAAAACATTGGAAGTGGTGTGAATTAGACGTGAATACTTTGAATTTCTAAGATCTTTTACAATATGAGTCCCTTTTCTCGCACAGAAACATTCAATATCACAAACCTTTATCCTTTACACACTTCGATAGGATATTTTTCATTTAAATACTTAAATGCTATTGTTTCAGAAAAAGGGAGAAGGTTTGGATCCATTTAAACGTTTAATCCCGCTCCAAATGTTTGCACCTGTCCTAAGTCAGGAATCTGATGTACAGTAGTTGTCGTTTGTTTATGTAATATATACGTGTTTCTCGTTTCTCGTTTTGTTTATATAGATTAGACCGTTGGTTTTCCCGTTTGAATGGTTTTACACTAGTAATTTTGGGGCCCTTTATAGCTTGTTGTTCGGTGTGAGCCAAGGCTCCGTGTTGAAGGCCGTACATTAACCTATAATGGTTTACTTTTTAAATTGTTATTTGTATGGAGAGTTGTCTCATTGGCACTCACACCACATCTTCCTATATCTAATTAATTCATAATGATAAATACAAAAGAAAAGAAATCGTATTACCTTTGCCGTATTTGGCACAATTTTGGGGAATTTTTGGTCCTCAATGTTCTTCAACTTTGTACTTGTTTGGCTTTATACTTATTTTGATCTGAGTGTCACTGATGAGTCTTATGTAGACGAAATGCGTCTGGCGTATTAATTTATAATCCTGGTACCTTTGATAACTATTTATACTTAGTAAAACAAACCGAAAGTTTTGAAACTTACATCAGCAAGATGACTAGTTATTACTGACATCGTTTTTTAAACGTTTTGTTAGTTCGTTTTTTAAGCGAAAGTCCCACTGACACCAACTGTGTTCCTTTTTCATTAACTTGTTTGTATGCGGGCATTTATTATTTTTTGAATTCTTGTTCGATTTAATAGGTAATGTCCTCTTACAGCAGTTTTTGTTTTGCAACAATCTGTATTATACCTATCAATTTTAACAGACAACAAAAGATATGATTTCAATAATTTAGGTGTTAGTTTGGTTTGTATATTATATTATTTTTAAACTATTGTCTTTACGCATATATTTTTTCTGTAATATATATTTACATAATATTGCAAAGAGCTGAACACTTTTCATACCTACAACTAATTACTTACGTTCTGTTTTAGATGGTACGATTTTCATGACCAGGGCGAATTTGTCCTTTACAGACACAAAACTAAACCAATAGAGGTAATTGATTAAAGATTAAAGATTAAGATGATTCAAGAAATATTGTGTGGAATAAAAACCGACCGCATATGGTATGGATTTTGCTTTTGTCGATACTACTGAACAAGTCGCTCTGGTAAATAAGAGACAGCCATTTATAAAAAGCACAACTTCCCTGTGGTACCTCAGGAAAATATTGTAGCATATCGTCTTATGCAAAATTATAGGGTCATGACCGCACTACTGTCATTTTGAAAAATAAATCCTTCTTTGGAAATTCATACATCTATATGTATGTACAATTAAATTCTAGAAATTAAAGTGTTCTCCTTTCTTAATTAATAAACGTCCACCATCAAGACATCAGCTGACTACAGAATGGGTAAAAAACTAGCACTGTGTGTTTCAAATCAGTATTAAGTATTCATATGAAATGTTCCATCCTCTATTTAAAAGCATTAGGTAAAACGTGTAATCGCAATGACAGTTAACGATATAACTGGACACAACCATTTCAATATTTATGTTATTTTAGACAAGTAGAAAAGTGTATCCTCTCCAATAATTGCCATACTCCATTTAGTCCGAAAAACAGTTATCTCCAGCTTGATCCGTTGTTGGTCTTCTTAATCTCCACAAAGTATATACATGAAAACATTTAAAAAAAACAACAGCTGAAAAATAATCCAAAATAGGAGAATGTCGGGGTAGGTGGGTGGTATTGCGCAAGCTTCCCGTTCAAGCGTTAGTAATTCTAGAAGTGACCTCAAAATACACGTACGTCACGTGAATGACACGGTCAAAGTTAAGAATGAAAAGAAAAAAGGGGACTCAAGAATAATACGGAATTATAACTTTTATTTAATCTGTACTATAAGTAAACCGATAAACATTACTAATTAAAGAGAAAGATATTTCAAGAATTATTGTGTGGAATAAAACTAGCCGAATAAAGTATACATGGGCTTTGGTAATTGTTGAAGGTTGTACGGTCACCTTTTAAGTTTAGTTACTAATACCAACGTTGTTTGTACAGTTGAGTTGTCTCATATGCGATCGTTCCCCAACCCCTTTATACTAAACAAAGATTTAAATAATTCAAAAAAATCATTTGTGGAATAACATTGGCCGCAGGGGAAAAACAGTAAACCAGGTATGGCAAGACGATATAAACCGCCTGAACGAGGAGCGTGACTCAACACTGACGCTATGCCATAACTTGAATAACGATTCCAGGTACTCGCAGGATAAAAATTATTTCAAAACTGGTAAAAGTAATGAACCGGCGGAGGAAGGAAAATTATTGCTACAGACGATGATTGATTGACATGCCCTGTCACTACGCACAACACGCACAAATCCTGATCAATGCCACCCCAGGAAGAAGTTTAAAAGCGCTCTTTATTGAGTTGGTACTGTTCATCGTACACGGCCCAACCATTATTAGTACCCATAGACGACGCTAATCAAATGCTTTGCATATATTTCAAATTCTCTGTTATAGGACATTATTCTAATAGAATTGCCATGTAAATAAAAATAAAAAAAGGCCGAAGTCCAAGTTTATATATTTCTTAAAGAATCTGGTTTCTTATTGACCACTGTAAGTGCACTTCCTTTAATTTTTAATATTAAAAAATCATTTATTAATATTAAAAAATCAGACTGAATATTTGATATAAAAAAATGATTTTTTTAATATTAATAAACGATTTTTTAATATTAAATATTCATTTATTAATATTAAAAAATCAGCGTATTATTTAATATTAAAAATTCGATATATAAATATTAATAAATAGCGAATAAATTCCACAACGGCTTGCCATAGGTCTACCAATAATTCGTATTTTAAGCCATATTGAAGGTTTGAAGCTTGACGTAAAGTTTTGTATATTGAAATTTCGACATTGACATTCTACCTTATAATAAAGTTTGAAAAGTTTTAGTGATAGTAGTAGTAATTCTGCATTTCTAATACATGTGTTGTTGCATTTTTATTTATTCTTACTATACGAAGTGCCTAAATAAAATAAAACGTAACGTATTTTTAAGTTAATAAAAGTCTAACCGAGAGATCTTCGTTAAAGTTTTTCAAACGATCCTCGATAGATATCGCAATTATTTTCAGAAACTTTTCAGATATTTTACAAGTACCACATGACTAGGACAACTAAACTTCCATCATTTTAAAACTATTTTTTGCCATTTTGTTAAAGCACCAACAGTCCAATACACTTGCAGCGCTACTACAATATTTTTTTTGTTTTTTCTTGTGGTTTCTAGTATGAACGTACAAGATCGTGCGTTCCTGCTCTGTTAATGACTTCATTTCTTCATATCAGAGGTCATCTGTTTATAAACACTTTCAAAGAAGAGGTGACTTCTTTTTTTTTCTTCAAAAGTAACATTGTCTCCTTAACTACAAAACCACAACAAGGCAAATGCAAAAACAAAACTAATATCTGCTGCGTATAATGAACAAGGTAAACTATTAAGGGAAAAACAAAACTCGAGTTGAAAAAAACCACGTAGATTGTAATAATTTGTTCACGTTTTTTTTCAAATACTTAAATATTTGATATTGAAAAACGTGAAGGAAACTGATTTCCCTATGATAGTTCTGACTAATTAAAGGTCAATTCTTCTTACGAAACAAAATGCAGAATTTCATTTGTGAAATAGTGTAAATACGATCAGGCTGATTGCAAACTATGTTATCTGTACATGAAGAATTTTTGTATCAAGTTACTTTTAACGAAAACTTTTAATAACTTTTAACTTATAATATGATTGACAAACTGATAAATGTGCTTACATTAATAGTTAAAACTAAAAATAGAACAAATTAGTTTTTATACGCCCGTCAAAATTTTGACGGGACGTATTATGGTATACAAATGCCCGGTGTCCGTCCGTCCGTCCGTCTGTCTGTCCGTCTGTCCGTCTGTCCGTCTGTCTGTCCGGCGTAAACATGTCGCACCGTAACTTGAGAACGACTTATCCAAATTTCATGAAACTTAACATAGTTGTTTCTTATGATGGTCAAATGATTTGTATACTTTTTGGTGAAAATAAGATTTAAACTTTTTAAGTTACGGCACTTTGTAACTAAAACATGGGTGTGTTTTTTTCACATGTCGCACCGTATCTCAAAAACGATTCTTGATTATGGCTTAAAAGTTTAAACACTTCTCAGTTATATTAATCTTAATATCTGTATACTTTTTGATGATTATTCAAAATTATATTTTTGAGTTATTGAGTATTTTGTAAAAAAAAGGGGGAGGTTTTTATTACATGTCGCACCATATCTCATAAACGATATATGATTATTGCTTAAAACTTTACACATGTCTTTGTTATATTAATCTAAAGATCTGTATACTTTTTGGTGATGATTCAAAATTTCATTTTTGAGTTATTGAGTATTTTGTAAAAAAGGGGGAGGTTTCTTTTTTTACATGTTGTGCCGTATCTCAAAAACAATTTATGATTATTGCTTAAAACTTTACACACTTCTTTGTTATATTAATCTAAAGATCTGTATACTTTTTGTTGATGATTCAAAACTTTATTTTGGAGTAATTGAGTATTTTGTTAAACAGGGGAGGGTTTTTTTTACATGTCGCGCCGTATCTCAAAAATAATTTATGATTATTGCTTAAAACTTTACACACTTCTTTGTTATATTAATCTAAAGATCTGTATACTTTTTGGTTTCGATTCAAAATTTTATTTTAGTGATATTTAGTTTTTTGTAAAAAAAAAAAAAAAACAGGGTTGGGGGTTTCACATGTCCCACCGTGTCTCAAAAACAATATATGGTTATTGCTTAAAACTTTCACAGAAACTATTTATGATTATTGCATTAAACTTCCACACAAGACGTCGGGCGTATCATGCGCTCATGGCGCAGCTGTTTATTATCAATATGTAATCATGTGACTTGTTAAATTAACTGTTTCGAAGTTTTGTCTTGAATGATGTAATCATTATCAACCTTTATCAAATTTAATCATATAACTATGAACATATTTACCAAAACAGATTTTAATACAATAATTTGTATATCACATCACACACATATTAACTACACTGGCATTCATGTATTAATATGTTTAATTTATCAAAGCCTCTAAATTATCGACTTTGTTATAACCAACATATAAGGGGTACTCTAGACGAGTAGGAATTGAAAAAAATTGATGTAATATTTATTAAGGTTCATACTATCCAACGAAGATATGAAAGCCATCATACTTGGACAGAAAATTGCGCCATAGCCGTTCGTGCTGCATCTGATGTTTTTATTATCTATGGATGTGGAAGACCAACAAAGTGGATCATTCGCAGGTTGAATTGTGGAATCGGAAATGAGTATTTAGAAGTATACAGTCGCTGGGGTGGATATGAGGTAATTTGTTCGAAGATATTTATTAAATGTATTTCCCAAAAGATCATTTCGCAAGCCAAGAGTTACGATCCAGTCTCTTCTTCTCTACCTTTAGCAGATTAGGCCAACACTAATTTTGGTGATAGCAATGTAGTGCCATCTATCAGTTGATTTAAGTTCAAGCCCATTCTAAATTATTCTTGACCAATGGTAGTACTTTCACTCTGCAGTGTGGAGGTATAAACAAGCATATGGTAGCATTTAGAATTTACAAACTTAGTGAAGCAGGAAACGAAAATATATGTTAACATTACAACATTTGTGCAAAAAGATACTCAGGCAAATATCGTCGTATGGTTTTGGGGGTAAAGACTTGTTGCATTATCAGCACGTGGCAATTGTTTACCTTCATTTTTCACGTGTTCATGTTAAAGGCGTTTTTTTTTATTTGATGCACCCAGGTACGACTACGGCCAATGAAAATCATTACCTTGTGGATCTGAAATTCTCTCTTAATCCGCAAAGTGTAGAGAGTTGACACTGGACAGCAACCCTTCCCTAACAAAGATAACGAAAGGTGTAATGAATAATATATGTTCTTCAAAAACAATTGTTCGGTAACATCACTCCTTTGTAATTGTCTCATTCAGCTTCTACTTTGTTCTTTCTATTTTGAACTGGTAAAACGTTTTGCAGTGTTTCAAAACTCATATTGATTTTGAAAGTTTATATTATAAATAAACTTGTATTTGATTGTATTTGTTTTAATATATAATATTGTCGATGAGTTAATTTTCAGATCGTTCTCCCAACGGGATCTCGAGTTTATGTATGGATATCTTTAAATAGACGTATAAATGCATATTTAACCATGTCTCGAACCGATAGATACCAAACAGAAGGTTTATGTGGAACGTGGAATAGAAACTACGAAGACGACTACACTGGACGAGATGGAGTAGTGTATGATAATGCAACGACCTTTGCCAGGACTTGGAGGTAAATTTAATTCAAAGATATTCTTACAAAAATATAAAAAGTACCAAAAAAATCTTGGAAGAAATGCCCTATGAGATGGATATAAACACAGAACAGATTTTGAACTTTTAAATATAAAACCAAACGATAACTTTACCAAGTCAGGAATATGCCTGTGGTTATCTATTCATTTGATGTGTTTGAGCTTTTGGCTGTTCCATTTAATTATTTGTAATATTTCTTATATTCCCTCTATCTCTTCGAGTGCTATGTAAATATACAGCCTTAGATTTCAATGTTTTGGTTTGCGCGTCTGTGATGAAGGAAAATTCAGAAATCGCTTCGGACACATGATATTTATAACAGGTTTATTTTCATTTATTAGTCTAGTAAGTGCCAATAGTCCTTAAGTTTGTCAATTTGTGTATCATTATCATTATGCGTAGTTTCTTCTGTTAAATTTTCTATCGTGAAATGCTGTGCGTTTGTTTATTGGTAAATATCTTTAACCCCTCTGCAATGTTGCGTTTTTTTCAAAGTCAAAACCAACTGGCTTATGTAACTTTTGAATGTTTTTTGTTTGAATTTGGTTCATTTCTATGTATGGTGATTAATTTCTTTAATGGTATGCCTTCAGACAAAATTATTGATTCTTCAATATGATTTTGTTACAGTGTTCCTGCAAATGACAGTTTATTTATTGAGAAAAAAAGAACAGAAAAACTAAGTCAGTCTTTTATGTATTGCTCCTGTATGAACTCAACCCAAGATGGACTGTCGCCAAATGTAGATTGTTCTTGGAAAGAAACTATGCCGACCTGTCCGCCGTTAAATTGGGGAAGAGAACCATGCTCCATTCGAAGCAAACGCTCCGCAGACGATGATGATGATGTCACAATTGATGTTTCACCAGACATTGTAGCATATATTGAAGAACCAGTAGTAGTAAGTACAATCATATAGACCATGAGTTAAAAACTCAACAAAGATCCCAGGTTTATAATTTAGAACAAAAGACGTACGTTTCGTCTGCATAACGATGTGGAAGATCATTGAAAATCGAACATTTTTAAAAGGTTTACAAAATATACAATGATACATGCTTGTACAATATTGCACCAAACTAATCTACTCATAAACGACATTTCTATTGTACATTTGACCAATAACGTTTGTCGTCATTTATGTTGTCGATTCCTTTAACGCTATAATCAAATCAATGATGATGTGCTGTAAAATGTCACACATGAAGACAAGTTACAACCTATAGAGTTAAAAGCATATGAAAGCAATGTTTATTGATTTACAGGACCCAGGTTGGAAGAATGGTTGGAATGAAACACTCGCTGAAGATGCCTGTAACAGTCTCTTCACCGATTCTATTCTATTTGATGCCTGTTCATCTTTATCTAATGTCAATGTTTCATCTGCAATTTTGAATTGTTTTGTGAATATTAAGGTAATAACATTAATAGTTCCATTTTTTTCTGAACTAGATGTGTATATTGACATTAAATGTCTCTTCAGTGATTATTGAAGGGGGAGAAGGTCGGAGGGTCCTGATCCCGAAATCCTAGGCTTAAAAACATGAAATTTCGAGGTCCCGAATTTAAAAAACCTTATATCCCGACATCCATAAATCGAAAAAAAAATCCCGGATCCCGAAAGGATCATTCCCGAAATCCCGAGCTCAAAATTACCCGATCCGGACGTCCCGAAAAAGGTCATGCCCCTCATTATTTTTTCTCTTCGTTTATAAGATCAAACCAATATTCATTATACGATCATAGCCTTTGTATGAGGTCGATACGAGAATATATCAACAACAGAGAGTAGTATATTGACTACAGATCAAATCGGGGTATATACTTTTTCATGTTAATATATATCCTCGTATCAACCTCATATCATCCTCATACAAAGACTATAATTGCTAAATCATTTTTATCCGTACACATGAAATATATATAGAGGTACTGCATGTTTCAAATTTCCATTTCTATATAATTTAGAAATAACTCTGCAATATCCCTTTCTTCCTGTCGTTTTCCTTCTTGTATATAATTTAGAAATAACTCTGCAATATCCCTTTCTTTCTGTCGTTTTCCTTCTTGTATATAATTTAGAAATAACTCTGCAATATCCCTTTCTATCTGTCGTTTTTCTTCTTGTATAGAATTTAGAAATAACTCTGCAATATCCTTTCTTTCTGTTGTTTTCCTTCTTGTATATAATTTAGAAATAACTCTGCAATATCCTTTTCTATCTGTCATATTCATTTTTCTATAAAAATCATAAATCTGGCCTTATGTATCAATAAGTCACGTGATTTAGAAATCTTCAAAATTATTGATATCGGCTTATTTTTGGATAAATTCATGGAGGTATTAGTCCTTGAGAAACAAATACAACAAAACAAAAGCTGAGGATGTGTTACTACTCGAGCATGTGACGGTTGACATTGGAGAAATGGAAAACATGTCATTGTTACTACAATGTAATAATGAAAGCTACAATTCCTGAAAGTACATAGATATTTTTTTTTTATATAAAAACAACGTCAGCGGTAAAAGTAGAATACCATTGCACAAATCCATCCGGAATTAACAAATCAAAAGATAACTATTTCAGGAATGGTATTTACTAAAAACGGACATAGATTAGGTTTATTGACAGAGAAAGCGTCTCATTATGTCCATGTTACTTAAGATATCAGATGGCGAAATAATGTCTTTCATCAGCTGAACATGACACATAATATATGTCAACTAATTAATGGTAACGACCTTTAAACTTATGTAGATTACTTAACAAACTGCCGTATGAATTGTACATGCACTGAAGCTAGTAGCATGAATATATACTAGCCTTAATTCGAATTTCGTTTAGAGATTATTGTCTGTGAAATTAAGATTATTTAGGGAAATATTTGAGTGGAATATTCGTGCTGACTGTGAGAAAGAAATTAGTTAAATATGTCTCATATCTAATACAAAATAACCGACAGTACCATTCATTACAGTTCCGATATTTAAAAAAATAACATTAATAATAAGAAAATGATTCCATTTTTTAGATTGCTGGAACAGATGAATATATGGCTGATTCCTTTGAATTGTTTAAGACTCAATGTATAAACGAGGTCCGTACTAACAATAGCCTATATTCAGAAATGAGTGCTAATGGAACTAGTATTGCTCAACTGATCACTGAAAACGATTGTCCATTTGAATGTAAATACAATGGTGTGAAAAATGGAGACTGTGTAGAAGGTACGTTTCAGACAAATATCTTAAATTTGTTTTCAATATTATATAGATTTAAGAAGATGTGGTATGAGTGCCAATGAGACAACTCTCCATCTTAGTCACAATTTGTAATTTAAGTTAACCATTATAGGGTAAAGTACCTCCTTCAAGACGGACCGGACCGTTGGCTCACACAACAGAAAGCTATTAAGGGCACAAAAAATGACTAGTGTAAATTTATTTAAACAGGAAAAACAACGGTCTAATCTATATAAAAACGAGAACGATAATTACTAATAAACCACATCCAAAAATGACAAAATTTGAACATCAGGTTCCTGACTTAGTACACTTGAAAACAAATGGTTTAAACTTTTAATATGCTCCAACTTTCGGTCAAACCTGATACAATAGAGTAACATCACAACATAGAAAGACGAACTATAAAAAAATCTATTGAAAAGGCTTCCCGTACGAAAAACATGACACGTACTCCAGTTGGACAGTAGTCGTACTGAGAACCGTACTTATAATAATCATTTTGACTTTTCTTTGAATGTCTTATAATGGATAACCCGGCTGGACTTTCAGCAAAATTAGCCATAAACCGGCTCGAAATATTTAAATTAGCAGGAGTCCGGTTCAGAAAGTCCAGCTGGACTTTCATAAAAGTACGTCTGAAAAAATCCAGCCGGCATTTCTGTCAAAAATTTGGCCTCTATAAAGTTCAGCTGGACTTTACAAAGTCCGGCTGAATTCATAAAAGTTCAGCTGGACTTCAAAAAGTTCTGTTTGACCTTTAACGATCATCTCAGCAGGGGCTGATCCACAAAAAATTAGGGGGGTTCCATCCCTGCAGAAGCCTCCCTCTTGATTACTACTGCTTAGTTTTTCTTCAGATGGTGGATTCTTCTGATTTGATATGCATCCCTTGTTATAATCTGAAAATAAAAATAAAACAGATGGCATTATGCATATTCTGCTTATTTCTTTTTCTTTTTTCTACTGTCTTACTGGCAAAATCAAGAAACGGGGAATTGTGAAGCTAATCAAATGCTTACTCCTAAAAATGTGTGGTTATAATTATAATGAATATATTTTAGACTAAATAAATTTAAAGTGCATAAAATAAAGTAAAGCTTTGAAAATCACTCAAACTGAAATATTTTGCATAATTAAGTATTTAATGTAGTTTTTTTAATTCTTTTTACTCTTCAAAAATAAAAATTAAGCTATTTATAATGTTGTAATCATTTCATCAATATGTTGAAGAAAAAAGAGCATATCAGATTGTACTTATCAGAATATGCAATCCAAACTACAAGCAAACAGCAATCTTCCTAAATTGCCATGGATACCAGTCATAAGGATCAATCTTCTCTATTTAATGTGAAAAGAACTACTTCCAAACATTTGCTTTACATCCAAAGTTAAATTCTCATTTTGTTAAAGAAAGAAGACACATCTTCCTGTTTATTTCCAAATTCAAATTTTGTTGTATTGCAATAAATGAGGTTGTTTGAGGAGCTGTGAAAAGTTTTTATCTTATGACTTCTTGCATATGTCTTAATTTTGAATATGTGATATATTAGAAAAAAGAAAATCAATTATTAATTTCTTCAGTAATGAAATGTTTAATAAAAGTGATAGTTATTGCAGATATATGTATTTAGAAATGTGTTTTCCTTCAAATGGCCTCATGATCAACCTCTGTGTAGATGCTACTTCCTGTGACCTGTCCAGACTGAGGTTTATTGAAAACAGATGGCACTCTCTACAAGACTACTGCTATTAAATCACTGTTAATGGCTCAAGTTTCTAATGATATTAAAGAATGATGATAATTTATTTATTTTATGCATTCATCTTATTAAATATAAATACTAGAAAATGTATAAATTTAACCTATTAATAGATGTAATTTTGCCGGGGGTTTTATTTCATGTAAAAGTAAAAATGTTAAATAATTGTTGAAAACATATTAACTGGGATATAATTCAATCAAAATTATGTCCTATATTAAATTTAAACTTTCCATTTACAGTCTATCTTAAATATTTTATAATGGAATTGAAAAATTTAGGGGAAAAGATCACATCTTATAGTTTGATCTTAGAGTATATTGTAAAAAATATGATATCATTATTATAACTTGCAAATTTTGATTTATAACTCTTTTCCATTTTGAATGAAATTGTTCCTTTCAAAGAACAGAATCCTAGTGACAAACGTTTTTATTTCTGTAAGGGCAGATTTGGCTGATGAAAATTTTCTAAGTCTTAATTCCTGCTCATAAATGACTGTAAAATTTTCTAAGACAAACATCCTGCTGATCATTCTACAGAAAGAATAATTGCCCTCAAAAGTCCAGCCGTGTTTATTTTCTTGTCAGAATTACAAAAAGTGCGGTTGGACTTTTAAGAAAATACCGGCTGGCAAATAACCGAAGTATAAGAAAAAGTACGTGTACGGCTCATGTCAGACTGGACTTTTCAAAGTCAGACTGGAATACGTCTCAAGTCCAGCTGAAGTCCAGTTGAACTTCTGTTGAAATTTTCAAATGGGTTTACTCAATCTAAAGACATATTAACGAAAACGAGTCAACATATTCTGAACGAAAATTTGATCAATCACACAATATAAATACATAATAAATAAAACAATATAAAAAAGACAGCCACAACCTTGGACAAAATACCGCAAATGAAAATAACTTTAATAGGTTAATACAAATAATTGTACAGTAAGGTATCACTAGAGTACGAAAATAAATATTTAAAAATATATAATTTAGTTGTTCATAGTACGAGAACAGAAGTAAAAATTTATCGTCATACCGAACACGTATCAAATCTAGAAAATTTTAAAAATAGTGAGACTTGTTTATTTAAATAAGTTAACAGTCAATAACAAAAATGCATTACAAATTGTATCAACATATCAAAATAAACGAAAGTACGATTTGAGAGTACTCACATTTACTGAAAGCTCGAAGCCATTAATGATAAGGAAGCATGCATCAGAGACTTGATCAACTAAAACAAATCCCTGGGATTTGGTGCTTTGATGGCATGGACAGTCAACGTAGACAAGTCTTGTGCAATGCCAAATAAAGTATCGAAAGGCAGTAGGATAGTTAAGAGTTAACTTTTTAATACATTTAAATGATTATAAAACTATGTCGTAGAAAGGCATATAATTGATAAACAGATGTAAAAATATTCAATCCACATAAACCAATCAAAACACCGGATTTGATGTTTGGAGCCTAATTTTTGTTTTCCGTGTACTGACCCAGAGCCCAAAAGCTTATATCTAGATTTATCAATTCAGACAGTTTTAAAGACAAATCTTACTTACATAACAATTTATAAAAGATTCAATGCATAAAGGAGAAGCGATTATAATACCATTTTTGCCCCTTAAAAACAAAAATTAAAGAGTATTACAGATCTATCAAACTACATTGATTTTAAATCTTTGGAGACAGACGTGTATCACTTGTCTTTTTATGAATGTTTAATTAAAGAATTCTTTTTGTATCGCAAAATGCAAAAGTCAATTTTGTCATAACAATTTAGATCGACCAAGGCCTAATCAAAATTTGCTGCACGGTGTTTTCATTACAGACGTTAACGTAGACATAACTCTGCAATATCCCTTTCTATCTGTCGTTTTCCTTCTTGTATATAATTTAGAAATAACTCTGCAATATCCCTTTCTATCTGTCGTTTTCCTTCTTGTATATAATTTAGAAATAACTCTGCAATATCCCTTTCTATCTGTCGTTTTCCTTCTTGTATATAATTTAGAAATAACATTGTGTAGTCTTGACTACTATTTGATTTTGACAACAATAACTATGCATTACTAGTGTACGTTAAATGGTAAATTTAGGTTAAGTGTGTCATATTCAAAATGTAAATGACGTCATAATGATATCACAACTGTCCTTGGTTTAATAATAAAAACTATCTATTGAGTTATAAAAAAACATATGCATTATTTTTTTAATTTGAGGTTTCTTATGACTTTAATTAAAATACTTTTGTAAGGATTGTATAATATTATCATAATTGAAATCAATGGCAAAATAACGGCTATATCAAATCTCCTCTTTTGAAATGGAACTATAAAGATACAATCTACTTTCTGATTGCTTTGTTTTATATTTTGCATGGTACAGGTTTTTGTAATTGCTATACTGGCTTTACTGGAGAAGATTGCCGTGTTAACATGACTGCACCGCCTGTTGTTGCTACAGAAATGTCTAATGATTCATTGTGTGATACTGGAAGCCGAGCCTGTAACTACATATCAGTGTTTGGAGAAAATTTCTATATATCAAACGATACGAAATGTCGGATAGAAAATGCTGAGGTAAACATTTTACAAACATTGACCTTTTCAAAATATAGAGGTATAAAAATATAGGCCCAGGGTTAATCTTTTAGTCGTTTTTATTTTGGAAAATCTTTTTCCGAGACACAGATTCACAATGTCATGATAAAAGAAGTAAAACAACAAACAGACAAATAACAGTAAAACATCCAATATAGAAAATAAGAGACTAAGCAACACTAACTCAACTGAATATTTGACAGAGCAAGTGTTAAGAAAAGGTAGTTAATTCTTGCTCAATACGTGGCTTCCGTCTCATTTGCAATCATACCACTTTTTTTAATTATGTAGAAGAATGCAATTGATACAAGGTAGGTATCTTAATTGATAGTGTAAAACTTTATCCCGAACTGAAGATGTTCGAGCTTTAAACATGTCGGTTTAGTATAAAAGAAAAAAGGAGGAAAACCTTCAATATACTTATGGTTTTCATTTTATCATGATTTTCAGATCATAGACAATTCGATAACATCCTCTGGTTCACATGTTTTGACAACTGCTATAATGGAAAATATGGGAGAAATAAGATGTTCTACGACAGCCAATCGACGACGACGAAAGAGGTCGACAACAAGTACAACAAGCATCAATGTCTACCTAGTATCAGTCACAAACAACGGCGTTGATTTCAGTGATTCGGTTCCAGTGGTAATGTTTGATTCAACTTGCAATACTTGTACCACAACGGATACATATGTATTTTGTCAGTTACGGGTAGGTACAATAAGTTCATAGAATTAATTTTTTTATATAGAAAAGGCTGTTAATTTTCACGTTTGAATTGTTTTACATTGTCATTGAGGGGCCTTTTATAGCTGACTATGCAGTATGGGCTTTGCTCATTGTTGAAGGCTGTACGGTGACCTATAGTTGTAATATCTGTGTCATTTTGGTCTCTTTTGGAGAGTTGTCTCATTAACAATCATACCACATCTTCTTTTTTATACATCAATTATCTACAAGGGCATCGGTTGCCGAGAGTTTTAAGCAGTTCACTAGCCAGTCAACAGTTTTGTGTTCGAATCCGACACGGGGAAAGAGCAGTCGACTTCCATCTTAATTGACTAAGATTGTTAGTTTTCTTACCGAAAGTCGGTTGTTTTTTCCGGGCAATAAGCTTCCCAAACGACTAAAATTTTATCGCCACGAAATAGCACATTAGTGTTAAAATTGGCGTTAACCGCCAATCAATCAACGAAATGGATCATAAAAAAATAGTTAGAATGGGACAAAATCATGCGAAAAAATGCTGGTGCCTTTATACAGAAAATAAGCTTAAGTTGAAAAATGCAGTTTTGGTGACTTTGGTCTTTTCTTTTCACAATCTACAAAATGAAATGTAAACGTGCATGACGCTAAACAATCTTCAAACATCTGATGTTACTTCGGCAAGCTATTTTAGTGAGAGGTAGACTACCCTCAATGACAAAATCGAACCTTGTATCAGCCTTCAACGCGGCACCAAAAAGCAAATATGGATAGCCTTGTGGACGCCTCATACTGATAAATGACACGGAGAATGCAGCAAATTAAATTGTGAATATCAATTGACATTCGGAATTTTAAAGCTTAAATATGATATAATAATGACTAGATATATATATATATATTTATTCAATACATTTTCTACATAATATATAAACCTTTTCTTTCCTGTAGTCTGATGTGTGTGTTCTGAACGGGGCATGCTATTCCGAAAGCAGCTCACAATGTAATGTTAGTTCCGATACTTCAAATTCTGATGCATCAAAACTCTGGATCATTGGAGTAGTTATCAGCGTTCTTCTTCTGATTATTATTTTCCTCTTAATGATCAAATGGTGTGGAAAGAACAAGTAAGCAATACATAAAACTAAGTTTAAAATCTAGAAGTTACATTTTTCAAAACTGAAATTATTATCTTTATTATTGTTAAACAGAAAAAATATGTGGTACTCCAAAAAAAAGAGGACAGCTCACCAAGGATATGAGAGAAAAATTTAAAAGGCGCTGATGATGATAAATTGGTTTTACACGTCAAGAAACAAATATTAAATTCAAGACATATCTAAATCGCAAACCAAATCTTTGAGTCTTTTGGTTAGCTATCTTTGGTATTTTGACGTATCAAGAACCCTCCCTCAACATAATCACGCAAGAGGCGTATACAAAATGATTTGAAAATGAACATTGTGGGTTAGGTGTATATAACACATAATTCATTGTACAATTTTAGTCAATTGCTGACTTAGAAATGAGTAATAAACAAGATGTATTCTACCATTCCTGGATAGCAGGAGAACAAACCTTGTGGCAGCAATTAATCTCGCTCCGTTTTTGTTTTGTTTAGTTCCGTGAGTGGTTTTGCTTTGCATTTTCTTAATCGACTTATTAAGATAATTTATTATTTTAATATCATAATCTACAAATATATAAATATATATTATATATTGCATCTGATGGATTTATTTTAGGAGATCAGTTGCACCACTAGATTACTACACAGACGAACAAACTGAAATGTATTCCAATCAGGATAGCACATTCAGTCAAGGACATAGCAGTTGCCCAAACAGAAAAGATCTTCCAAATCCCGTCGAAATAGATGTTAAGCCATGGTAAAAGTATCGACATTCCCTTTTATATCTGTTTTTTTTTATTAATATATATTTTTTTTTATAGTAGCGATATATAAATTTATAGATGTTTGTTACAATATTTTACGATTTATTGTTAAAAAAAAGCAATTAGAAATAATTTACCTATGTTAAAGTTTAAAGATGCAGCTACAATTGAATCTCAACAAGTAATGCTATGCTAAAATAAGTTGTCCGTGTAATTTAATTTTGTGCATATGATAATCGAATGTTGAATTACAGGAATATATACATGTGTCTTTGTGATTAATATTATGTTCATGCTGCCTGGTTGTGTGTTTTAACTTTGATAAAAGGGAAATGGGATAATTGTTTTATTCTTTTCTTGTTTACTGACACTTTTTTTCATATAAGACATTTTATTGTGAAATTTTAAAAGTAGCAATTGACACCAAAGCACCTACTGATTACTTGTTAACTTTGCCAGCCTTTACTTTTTCAATTATCTAACACGTTAAAGATATGCCTACAATAAGAGTTTTTAGGATTTTACCATAAACGTAACTAATTGTCTTACACAATGTATATATATGAGAATCAGAAATGGTTGCATGATTTTATTCTTAATTGCATTTCTTCAGTGAACACACTATGACGTATAGTTGTTTAATTATATGCAGATTGGTCTTTGATTGAGAGAGTTGTCTCATTGGCAATCATACCTACTCTTTTTATTTTAAAATTTGTAGTTTTATCAATATTTTGTTTCTGTAAAGCAGGTCTTTTGTTAAAAAAAATTGTCCTCAAATATTGTCCTCGAACTATAAAAATGTGATTTCAATTAGTGGTATCAAATGTGCACTTTTAGTTGTGTACATATCTAAATATAAACCGACTGTTCCTAAACTGTAAAAACTGTTTAGTATTAAAACTGATAAATTGCATATAAATGATAATTAAAGATCTAATTCGTCCTAAGTGCGAAACAGAATGTGTTTTTTGTTTATATTTACATGCTGTAGAATATTGCTAGCATTTAGTTTTATTATCTATAAATTAGTAATGACGTAAAACAGTCCGCAAGCAAACTGATAGTTTAATAATTCCTTTATATTTTTCTTTGTAAAGTAGTTATATCGCAGCTACCGTTACTATTACCAACCTTTATTTGTGTCTTTTGTAGTGAGTGATATTCTATTTGCAATGATATGTTTTTGTAGTGTACCTATATATACATGTATTGATTAATAATTAAGGTGGTACCTAACACTACAGGGAGATAACTCTGTAAAATCAGCTAAACGTTTAAATTACGTCGAGTTATTAAGGTAATATTAAACTTCTCAATGATCAAAATTAGTGTTTGTCAAACTGGTATGTACCAGTGTATTTTTTCTGATAAATTGGTTGGTTAAAATATTTTGATTTTTTTTTATATTTTTGTCAAAGGGTCAAAGTAAATACTTTGTCAAAGTTTCATGAAAATTAAACGAGCCTAATTAATTTTAGTGAAAGTGTTAGGTACCACCTTAACTGTGAAATCTGTGAAAATCTATGTCAGAACTAATGACTTTGTATAGAAGTGTATAACATCTGTGTGATTATTCTGTCATCCTCCAAATATCCACGAGGTTATCCGATAAAAGAAGAGTGTGTGTTGTTTACAGAGCAAATACGACCTCTCTGAAACTATTTCCGGTGTTGTATCTAATCTTCTTCGGTTTTTGACTGGTCATGCTAGTTTAATGATATTTTATAACGATAAAGATTTAATTTCAACATTGTTTCAATTTTTAATGTTAAAAGATAATAGCTTGGTTTATTAATAATATTTTAGAACTTTTGGCAAAGAATTGAAATTGGATGTTGCATCAACTCCAAAAATAAGAACTTTTTATACGATGGTTTGATTCTTGAAAAGATGTTACGCAAATTGTGAATGTTGGCTTTGTTAAATTTGATCCAAGATCATCTCAGGAGCAGAGAAAAACTACATTTATATCTGTTTTCTCTCAATCGAGCTATGACTTTGCAACACCGGTGTTTTACTGTTGTGTTTATTTCGGTAAATTAGTTATTAATAAGAGCAACGAAAAATACAACATAGACAAGTTAATGTAAGATATGATTTTTATTTCAAATATAGTGCAAATAATCCTTGCTTAATTCCTTATTCAATTTAGCTGTATGATTGTATTTTTACACTGGATTTTTTTAACAGTAAATTCAAGTATTTATTTATACCTTATCTATCTTCTGTAAATTAGTAAATTCTTTAAAAAAAATGTCTCAAAGCGTCCATGGATCAGTTTGTATTATAATTTACTGTTAAAACAATATGTTTTTATTTGATTTATTTAAAATGTTTTTATTGACAGTTGACCCGAAATGTTTTTTTTTTACTTAACATAAAACAGTATCATATTTTGTTTTTATATTTTTATTAATTTGTTTTGAAATAATTGCTGAAAATTTGTTATTATATACCTGCAATAAATAACAATATGTATATGAGTAAAAAGTTCTGTAAAAAAAAGATAATTGTGTATTAAGAGATTTAGAGTGTATTTGAGAATAAATTTATTTTCGATATCAGAAACCTTTAATGAAAACATATGACATCAAATTCTAATGAATTTACAAATATATTAGACAGTACAACAGACCTGATTAACTAACCTATTCCTATTTTTCTGCTAAAACAATTTGGGATTTCTATTCTACTATAGTTGTCCTCAAATATTGTCCTTAAACGATCTTTTTTAATATATATAAGGGTTATATTTAGTTTTTATATTATATAAACTTGTTTTGAAACAATTGTTGAGATTAACTATAACATACCTGCGAAAAATAACTACAAAATGAAACGCATGACCCTAGTCAGAAATACGACTGTTGTTTTCTATTCGTTTGATGTATTCGAGCTTTTGAATTTGTCATTTGATAAAGGAATTTTGTTTAAATTTTCCTTGGAGTTCGTTTTTTGTTATTCAACTGTCAATAAGTCAACATACCAACGCCCAACGGCTGTTTTGCCAGACAAGCTGGGTCCGTGGGACGTCAGAGCTCGTCCCATATCAAAAAGTGGATATTTGCCCACCCAAAATAGATGCGCTGCTTCGTCGCTTCTGGTGCCGACTGACGGCCTTGGAATTATATAAATCGGGCATCAATCTGTTCATTTTTCATTTATCTCTTCATTTATGTAAGTTTCACCTACCTGCAAACCTTTATTTTCTCGTCATTAGACAGTTTTCACAGTGACCCATCGATTTCGGCATTTTGCCTTTCATTTTCAAAGATTATCACATGACCACGAGAAAACAGTGATGATTTATGCAAATGACCATAATGTAACACCTCGTTCATTTATGATGCAAGTTATCTTAATGTCCGAGAGCTTCCGATTGTAACATGGTCGGAACTAAATGCTTCATACCGATTTCCTGTAAAGGAGGTGCAAAATCATGGTTTGTTTCTAAATGTGAATCATCGATCTCCTATAAAGGAGGTGAAAAATATAAATATTTGCATATTTTGAGTCTCGAGACCACGAACTCTCTCGTAACTTGACGTCCATTTGAAAGTGAAAGTACCCTCATTTTTAGAAAAAAAGTACCCTCATTTTTAGATAAACTCTTGAATTTTAAGAGTCAATATAGGATGAACGGATCATATAAACCGAAGGGAAAATATGATATAAGCCCAAACGAAAAAAATTGAAAACTACGTTCAAACCTATGATTGCGTTGGATAAAAACCGCATTTTTTATACGTGTGCATGTAAAACAAATTTCGTTGTAGAAGGGTCTAAAAACAGCACAAACAACATATTTCAAAAGACCAAAAAAGTGAAAAAGTATATTTAAACAAAACGCATTTGACTAACAGGTCGAACAACTGATGTTCTTTAACCCTGCTGACTGCCATTGGCGATTGCCAAATAAAATTGATCACAAGATGTAACAAAATGGATCTTAATATAAATTTAATACTAAACAGAACATTTTTTAACTTGTGGTCACGATGTTATGCCACACACATACGGTGTCAATATATTTTTAGTACACCAGATCCGGATTTCGACAATAAATGTCTCTTCAGTGATGTTAGAGATCGAAACGGTATTTGGAAGGCCATATACAATATTTATATATACGATTCTAAATTGAAATATATATATATATATATACTCTCAATCTTCATCCGTTATTTCTTTCGTTTGGTAAGTGCGACATATCGGGAAAACTTGCGTTTTTGAGTGATTCAGATCCTTACTTTAAAACGAATTCATGAACCTCTCTTTTTGATCATGTCGTTTTGCTTGGTAATGTATGACGATAATTAATTCTAATTTTATGAAGAAATAACCGTTGATTATTTTTAATTAGATATAATTAAATAAACTGCAAAAATTACTGTTTTTTGTTCGAAAATCATGAACATTTGATAAAAGTTTATTAGGATTGTTATACAAATAAAAAAAATCTTTGTGAAGAGATATTCCAAATCGTTTTCTCAAATCCGCGTGTTTTTATCTTTAGAAACATAAAAACCTTAAATCATCTTCTTGAGGGGTCCTTTATTGGCCTGTTGCAAGGCACACTGTCTGTCCCTCTCTGGTATAACTGAATTCACAGAGGCAGTCTTAATAATCATAAAACACCCCTATTAAAAGACCTTTACACTGGAATGATTCTTAATGCCATTAAATCAACGCCTTGGTGTAAAGAAAGTGTGTTAAATTCTCTCTCGCCTCGTCGCCCGAATTTAAAGTATTTTATCTCTAAATTCAAAAGGCTACAAACAAGACAAACACGATATAGGATTAGTTGCTCGCAGAAACATGTCATTTTCTCTTGCGATACAATATTTTATTTTACTTTATTGTACAGATTTCTCTGATTGAAACAACATATAAATACATGACATATAACATTGTTCCTCTTTCGCATCGTTTCTTTTTTCTCTGCTAATACCTCCAACGCCTGTACGTACAATAAACATAGCAGCAACTGCATATATACCAGTGTGACCAACTTCAATTCGACGTAACTGCGATCACCTTCGAAACTAGTACATTTAAATGCCAAACTTTATATAGTACCATTAAACCTCACCCGTAGAAACCGCCAAAACTTTCCTCGTGCCTTATGCACCTAACAAAACATTTATAAATAGTACAAACTCTGGCTGAACCAGTATCAGAACTAGTTCCCATCTATAAATGATTACTACAAATAGCAAACGGGAAAAAAAAACAATTTCAAACGAAATAAAATACATCAGATCTTTGCTCGTAAAAACCTTGAAACAACTCATTTAGAGATCCTTTGGTGGCCTGTTGCAAGGCAAAATGTCTGTCCCTCTCTACATAACCTGAATTTTTAAAGGCAGTACAAATCCCCTCACAAGACTTTTTTTACAAAACCTACCTATTGTTTTAATTATTAATTTGTTCTCGTTCTAAACAGGTATCAAATATTTGCCACCAGACATTAAACAACCGACCAAGAATCAATCATCAATCAATGATTGTCATGTACGATTAAAACGGATCACTATGAATAACAATAAAAACTAACTGGCTCGGAGTCAAAATATTATATCCGTGTATAGAGATCCTTTAGTGGCCTGTTGCAAATTATAGAGATAATTTATGAAAAACATTGCCGTATTTGACACAACCTTTTTCAACTTTTGATCTTCAGTGCTGTACAACTTTATACTTTTTTTCACTTTCGATCTTTTATATCTGGGCGTCACTGGTGAGTCTTGTGTGGAGGAGGCGCGTCTTTGTCGTATTGAATTTTAAACCTGATGCGTTTTGTTATCCATTAATCATGTGTTTCTTTGTCTAGTGCGTTCTCCTATTTATTTGTATTGTAGTCCTGTAATATTATGTTGTAATTTCAATGTTATATTTAACATTGCCATTAAAGTGCGAGGTTTGGCATGCCACAAAACCAGGTTCAACCCACCATTTTGTCCTTTAAAAATGTCCTGTACCAAGTCAGGAATATGGCCATTGTTATATTATTGTTCGTTGCTGTGTGTGTAACATTTTAACGTTGCGTCGTTTGTTTTCTCTTATTTTGAGTGTAATTTCACGTTGCGATAAGACGTGTCACGGTACTTGTCTATCCCAAATTCATGTATTTGGTTTTGATGTTATATTTGTTATTCTCGTGGGATTTTGTCTGATGCTTGGTCCGTTTCTGTGTGTGTTACATTTTAGTGTTGTGTAGTTGTTCTCCTCTTATATTTAATGCGTTTCCCTCGGTTTTAGTTTGTTACCCCGATTTTGATTTTTTGTCCATGGATTTACGAGGTTTGAACAGCGGTATACTACTGTTACCTTTATATAGCATTGTATATCATGGGAACTGGATCTGCATTTAAAGCTAGAACGTGAAATATTAAGCTTGGAATGTCGGTCTGATAGGTCGAGCTGGTACAATTTGAAGATATATTTTGTCTCCATTATATAGCCATAATCCTTTTATAAAAAAAAATGCAAACTTCCAAACGATGTAACGTCATTGTTTATTAACAACCTTCAAAAAACTTCATTAGAGATACCTGGTGGAAATTTTCGTACTCCAACAGCACGTTTTGTCTACAAAAAAATATAAATTCAAATATAGAACGCAGTTGAAGAGTATTGAAGACCTGAATTTGAGATGGTTGCCAATGAGATAACTACTTATCAAAAAATGAATCAAGATTGAAAAAGTGTATAGATTGTGATATCCAGTCACATGATGATTTACCTGATTAAAGCTTTTCTAGACGTTTGACTATTTAGAGGTCAACAAGAGAAGGGTATCAAAAGGATAGCTTAACAACACACAAGAAAAAAAAACTCAAAACTGATGAACATTTCTAGGAATCCCAAACAGAATTGGTTGTTAAAAAAGTTTAAAACGGAAATTCCTAGCAAATGAAAAAATCAAAAGTTCAACCACATCAAACGAATGGATAACAACTGTCATATTCCTGACTTGTTATAGGCAATTTTCAAGGAAGAAAATTATGATTTTTGTTTATATATATAAGAAGATCTCATCATCAAAGTCACAATTTGTATGTAAAACTAAACCCTTATAGGTCAAAGTACGGTCTTCAACACGGATCATTGGTTCACACGGAGCAACAAGTTATAAAAGGCATCACAAAAGACATGTGTAAAACCATTCAAATGGGAAAACCAACGGTCTAGTCTATATAAAAACGAGAAACGAGAAATAATTATAAACCACATCAACAAACGACAACCAATGAACATCAGGTTCCTGACTTAGGACAGGTGTAAACAAATGCAGAAGGTTTAAACGTTTAAATAGATAACAACCTTGACTTTTACCTGAAACAGTAGTGTATAGTAAGGGATGTATCTGAACTAGTCGAGTCACAAAGTAACCATGCATCAATGCAAACAGCTATTTGTATTTGTATTTTCATCAAACAAAAATCCCAAAGTTTTACTGTATTTATTATGCCGAAACGGAGAATTATTTCTTTTCACAGATGAAATTAGATTGAAGGTGACATCGTCCACCATACCACTTAAAATCATACATTGCTCCGTATTCTAAACATTCTCCTTGTGTGTTACTGTCTTTGTCTCCGAACCATGCAGTTGTTAAAATAGGTGAATTACTAGAATCCCATTCCCAGCTTGATGATTGAGGGTTTTTCTTCCCACCAATCCAATATGAATAATGTCGGTCATAACCTGTAAAAATATCACCATCATGAATTAAAAATAAAAATTAATCGTGTCAATGAGAATATCAACAAAAAAGAGACCACTAGATCTCACCTTGCGTTTAAATGCTGTCTGTTCTTAAGATTTTGATAGTTACTTGATATTGCCTGAATATTTTAGGCACTTTTCGGAAATTTTATAAATTTACTTTTGCATTTAGTTAAAACATTGTCGGTAACATTTTTCTAATGGTTACTTTATAGAATATTGGTTTAATAACTGTTTCAGCTATATCACTTGATACAAATGGTGTTTTATTTTCATTTAAACTTTTATAATTGTACGTGGATTTTCTCACAAAGAACTTTATTTTTTAATAGAGTTTTACATTTGAATATGAAAATTCTAGCTGCTCATCATGTCATGTAAAATTTACATTGTGACGTGAATTCTAGATATTTGCCCACTATGACTATTGTTATGTAACTGTAACTTTTATAATCAAACTGTACCGTGTTTGGATATAAGATAATTTTTCATTTCCATTAATTCTCTTTCTGTCTCAAATTCTACCAGCTGACTATCTAACGCCATGCAGATAACCTGAAAAAAAGAAATTCCAGAAGAGATTTAATGAAAAATGCCATACAAAAAAGACAGAAGTATCATGAAAATTTTCGTATTCTTGTTACCAAAAAAAGTAAAATAGCAAAACAATCTGAACACCAAAGTAAATTGAAAACGCACAGTCTCTTTACAAATAACAAAGTTAAAAATTCAAAGCTCAAACATATCAAACGAATGGAAACAAGGGACATATGAATGTTTACCCTTCCGCAGCACCTGATTTCACTCCCGGTTTTTAGTGGAGTTCGTGTTGTTTCTTATTTATTATTTATAACTGTTGATGTAAATCTCCTTTGGTTTTATGAGTCTTTGTTTACTCCTTGGTTTTGATTGTTATTGTCTTGTTAAGAAAAGTCTTAAGTATACAAAACTGAAAGGAAATGCTGGGTATACGTGAATGAAGCAGCAATCCGATAAAAGATACCCAAAAGACACCTAGAGTTCAATATACGGTCTTAAAGAGTAAACAGGATGTAAGGGTGTTTGCATTTATTCATTCGTAGAAATGATAAAGATGGTACATAACACTACAGGGAGATAACTCTGAAAAAAAATCAGTTCATTGTTTTAATTACTGCTATTTGTCCAACGAAAAGTTTCCGATAAAAGTGTGCGATTCAAGTCTTTTGACATTTTTATATTTTTGTCATATGGACAAAATATTTTGTTTTCCAAATTTTTATAAAAATTAAACGAGACAAATTAATTTTAGTGTAGGTGTTTGGTACCACCATAAAGTGTTATTTCACGCTACCGCACCAGTGTACTCCACTTTGTTTTTTTTTAACTCAATGTAGATTTGGTGTTTTCTGCAATCTTGAATTGAAAAAAAGCAGATAACTTTTATCCTTAGAGTAAATTTTTTCTAAATATGTAAATATTATGTTTTATCTTATTGCTACCGCCGTTTAAAAAAAAAAATATATTATTTGTTTGATTCAATTTTTGCCCAACTTAGCCCTAAAAGGTAAAATAACTCAGATATACAGAACTGTGAACCTGTAAGACAAGACCCCAAACCCAATATTTCTTTTTTTTTCTGAAAGCGTATTATTAGAGCTTTCTTGTTTTCTCTAATATCAAAATTCTATCGTTTAGTTTTTTTTTTTACAACAAAAATTATCCTATTATTTTTAATCTGTACAAAATAAAACAACCAAGAACAACCTGAAGGTTTAAAAAAAGTGATATAAAATACATTTTTGACAAATACTACAAATTAGGAAATACCAAAACTAACTAATAAATACGGAATGAGGGAATTGCATAAAACTTCAAAAGGAGTGCACCCGATGTTTCGAAAGGGTAAGTGTCCTATGTAACACACGAATCACCCGCCATCCGAATTCACATTCAGTCATTATCTCACCATCGAGAATGTGACGCAACTGGTAAAAATACACATTAGACGACAAAAAAAATAGAACTAAGTGCACACAATAAATATTTACAAGAATAACTGCACATAATGGTAAAATTAGATAACAAAAACACCGAACTCCACGGAATATTCAGTACGAAAAGTCCCTTATCAAATATCAAAGTCAAAAGCTCAGACACATCAAACGAATGGATAACAACAGTCCTACTCCTGACTTGTTACATGCATTCCCTTATGTAAACAATGGATTAAACCTGGTTTTATATATTTTCATAGTCTTATGTCGCACTTGCATTTAGCTCGAATGTTGTAAAGCCAAAACAAGTATAAAATTGAAGAGCGTTGAAAAAAAAATTAAAACAAATCTGACAAAATTCATATAAGGCCATATATGCTTAGAGATAGAAAAATATAAATGCTTCGAATAATTCAACATTTTATGAACATTACATTTTCTAAAAATGAATGTATCAGTAATATTTTATCTCAACCCAGAAGTACTAAAATCTTGGCTGATAATATTTTCATGAACGAAACTTCCACTAGCAGTGGCCTCGACCCCGGGTTTGTCAATACTCATCAGATATACAAGGCGTATATTTAAGTACGCCGATCGTGCGTTTCGTCAATGGAAGAGTCGTCTTTGGTGCTCAAATCGACACATTTACAATGCCATAAAAAATCTGAAGTTTTAAAACATTCTGGATAGATCATACCACTACAAATCGATACACCAAATATAACTGTCCATGTATACCTAGTATTAGAAAATCATTGCTCAACAATTCATAAACAGCCAAATAAAAAACGAACGCGTTAAATATATTTCATTTTTACACATAAATGCCTACTACGTGTACCGGTTGTGTCATCATCTTTTTACATGCTTCTGCCTTTGAGTAGACACACATCGAATGTGGCATATTTGTTTTTATTTTCTATGTTGTGTTGTGTGTACTGTTGTTTGTTTGTTTGTCTTTTTCTTTTGTAGCAATGGCGCTGTCAGTTTATTCATTATCTATGAGTTTGAATATCCCTCTGGTATCTTCCGCTCCTCTTAAAACATGTTTTCGGGCAACCAAATTTCACCATAACCTTTTTCATTGCATTGATACACATTTATCATTTGCCTTTGATATAACAAGACAAACATAGTATTCCAGATCAATAACCATACAATTTATACCTTTGCATCTTCCCATATCTCTGTCCTGCCTTCCGGATTTAGATAATAACATGTCCCACCAACTTGGACAAAATCTACTCCACAGTTCACTGAAAATATAAAGATAGCTAAACAAACAGGTTACTCTTATTTATAAGAAATGATCGCTTATTTTACTTTAAGGAATGAAAGATGTTTAGAACCATAATTATGTATAACTGTTCAATAGAAAAAGACTGCAGTCAATTTTTTTTCAATTTCATCTAAGGAAAGGTTTACAATTAAGGTGTAAAGGATTTAATACCGTGTATAGAGATCCTTTAGTGGCCTGTTGCAAATTATAGAGATAATTTATAAAAAAAAACATAGCCGTATTTAACACAACCTTTTTCAACTTTTGATCTTCAGTGCTGTTCAACTTTGTACTTTTTTCACTTTCGATCTTTTATATCTGGGCGTAACTGGTGAGTCTAGTGTGGACGAGGCGCGTCTTTGGCGTATTGAATTTTAAACCTGATGCTTTTTGTTATCCATTAATCATGTGTTTCTTTGTCTAGTGCGTTCTCCTATTTATTTGTATTGTAGTCCTGTAATATTATGTTGTAATTTAAATGTTATATTTAACATTGCCATTAAAGTGCGAGGTTTGGCATGCCACAAAACCAGGTTCAACTCACCATTTTTTCCTTTAAAAATGTCCTGTACCAAGTCAGGAATATGGCCATTGTTATATTATTGTTCGTTTCTGTGTGTGTAACATTTTAACGTTGCGTCGTTTGTTTTCTCTTATTTTGAGTGTAATTTTACATTGCGATAAGACGTGTCACGGTACTTGTCTATCCCAAATTCATGTATTTGGTTTCGATGTTATATTTGTTATTCTCGTGGGATTTTGTCTGATGCTTGGTCCGTTTCTGTGTGTGTTACATTTTAGTGTTGTGTCGTTGTTCTCCTCTTATGTTTAATGCGTTTCCCTCGGTTTTAGTTTGTTACCCCGATTTTGTTTTTTGTCCATGGATTTACGAGTTTTGAACAGCGGTATACTACTGTTACCTTTATATAGCATTGTATGTCATGTGAACTGGATCTGCATTTAAAGCTAGAACGTGAAATATTAAGCTTGGAATGTCGGTCTGATAAGTCGAGCTTGTACAATTTGAAGATATATTTTGTCTTCATTATATAGCCATAATCCTTTAATAAAAAAAAACGCAAACTTCCAAACGATGTAACGTCATTGTTTATTAACAACCTTCAAAAAACTTCATTAGAGATACCTGGTGGAAATTTTCGTACTCCAGCAACACGTTTTGTTTACAAAAAAATATAAATTCAAATATAGTACGCAGTTGAAGAGTATTGAAGACCTGAATTTGAGATGGTTGTCAATGAGATAACTACTTATCAAAAAATGAATCAAGATTGAAAAAGTGAATAGATTGTGATATCCAGTCACATGATGATTTACCTGATTAAAGCTAAAAACTTGTTTCGGATTTGTTATATGTCATAGTCTTAAAGAATCGGGTGTTGAATACGGGACTTTGGTAGATTTTGTTTATTTTATTCACAACTTTTCTAGACGTTTGACTATTTAGAGGTCAACAGGAGAAGGATATCAAAAGGATAGCTTAACAACACACAAGAAAAAAAAACTCAAAACTAACAAACAAGTCTAAGAATCCAAAACAGAATTGGTTGTTAAAAAAGTTTAAAACGGAAAGTCCTAGCAAATGAAAAAATCAAAAGTTCAACCACATCAAACGAATGGATAACAACTGTCATATTCCTGACTTGTTATAGGCAATTTTCAAGGAAGAAAATTATGATTTTTTTTATATATAAGAAGATCTCATCATCAAAGTCACAATTTGTATGTAAAACTAAACCCTTATAGTTCAAAGTACGTTCTTCAACACGGGTCATTGGTTCACACGGAGCAACAAGTTATAAAAGGCATCACAAAAGACATGTGTAAAACCATTCAAACGGTCTAGTCTATATAAAAACGAGAAACGAGAAATTATAAACCACATCAACAAACGACAACCAATGAACATCAGGTTCCTGACTTAGGACAGGTGTAAACAAATGCAGCAGGTTTAAACGTTTAAATAGATAACAACCTTGACTTTTACTTGAAACAGTAGTGTATAGTAAGGGATGTATCTGAACTAGTCAAGTCACAAAGTAACCATGCATCAAACAGCTAATTGTACTTGTATTTTCATCAAACAAAAATCCCAAAGTTTTACTGTATTTTATTATGCCGAAACGGAGAATTATTTCTTTTCACAGATGAAATTAGATTGAAGGTGACAACGTCCACCATACCACTTAAAATCATACATTGCTCCGTATTCTAAACATTCTCCTTGTGTGTTACTGTCTTTGTCTCCGAACCATGCAGTTGTTAAAATAGGTGAATTACTAGAATCCCATTCCCAGCTTGATGATTGAGGGTTTTTCTTCCCACCAATCCAATATGAATAATGTCGGTCATAACCTGTAAAAATATCACCATCGTGAATTAAAAATAAAAATTAATCGTGTCAATGAGAATATCAACAAAAAAGGGACCACTAGATCTCACCTTGCCTTTAAATGCTGTCTGTTCTTAAGATTTTGATATTTCCTGAATATTTTAGGCACTTTTCGGAAATTTTATAAATTTACTTTTGCATTTAGTTAAAAAAAATTGTCGATGACATTTTTCGAATGGTTACTTTATAGAATATTGGTTTAATAACTGTTTAAGCTATATCACTTGATACAAATGGTGTTTTATTTTCATTTAAACTTTTATAATTGTACGTGGATTTTCTCACAAAGAACTTTTATTTTTTAATAGAGTTTTACATTTGAATATGAAAATTCTAGCTGCTCATCATGTCATGTAAAATTTATATTGTGAAGTGAATTCTAGATATTTGCCTACTATGGCTATTGTTATGTAACTGTAACTTTTATAATCAAACTGTACCGTGTTTGGATATAAGATAATTTTTCATTTCCATTAATTCTCTTTCTGTCTCAAATTCTACCAGCTGACTATCTAACGCCATGCAGATAACCTGAAAAAAGAAATTCCAGAAGAGATTTAATGAAAACTGCCATACAAAAAAGACAGAAGTATCATGAAAATTTTCGTATTCTTGTTACCAAAAAAAGTGAAATAGCAAAAAAATCTGAACACCAAAGTAAATTGAAAACGCACAGTCTCTTTACAAATAACAAAGTTAAAAATTCAAAGCTCAAATATATCAAACGAATGGAAACAAGAGACATATGAATGTTTACCCTTCCGCAGCACCTGATTTCACTCCCGGTTTTTAGTGGAGTTCGTGTTGTTTCTTATTTATTATTTATAACGGTTGATGTAAATCTCCTTTGGTTTTATGAGTCTTTGTTTACTCCTTGGTTTTGATTGTTATTGTTTTCTTAAGAAAAGTCTTAAGTATACAAAACTGAAAGGAAATGCTGGGTATACTCAATGAAGCAGGAATCCGATAAAAGATACCCAAAAGACACCTAGAGTTCAATATACGGTCTTAAAGAGTAAACAGGATGTAAGGGTGTTTGCATTTATTCATTCGTAGAAATGATAAAGATGGTACATAACACTACAGGGAGATAACTCTGAAAAAAAATCAGTTCATTGTTTTAATCACTGCTATTTGTCCAACGAAAAATTTCCGATAAAAGTGTGCGATTCAAGTCTTTTGACATTTTTATATTTTTGTCATATGGACAAAATATTTTGTTTTCCAAATTTTCATAAAAATTAAACGAGCCAAATTAATTTTAGTGTAGGTGTTTTGTACCACCATAAAGTGTTATTTCACGCTACCGCACCAGTGTATTCCACTTTGTTTTTTTTAACTAAATGTAGATTTGGTGTTTTCTGCAATCTTGAATTGAAAAAATGCAGAAAAAAAATCGTTCTATAACTTTTATCCTTAGAGTAAATTTTTTCTAAATATGTAAATATCATGTTCTTATTGCTACCGCCGTTTTAAAAAAAAAGAAATATTATTTGTTTGACTCAATTTTTGCCCAACTTAGCCCTAAAAGGTAAACTAACTCAGATATACAGGACTGTGAACCTGTAAGACAAGACCCCAAACCCAATATTTCCTTTTTTTCTGAAAGCGTATTATTAGAGCTTTCTTGTTTTCTCTAATATCAAAATTCTATCGTTTAGTTTTCTTTTTTTACAACAAAAATTATCCTATTATTTTTAATCTGTACAAAATAAAACAACTAAGAACAAGTGATATAAAATACATTTTTGACAAATACTACAAATTAGGAAATACCAAAACTAATAAACAAATACGGAATGAGGGAATTACATAAAACTTCAAAAGGAGTGCACCCGATGTTTCGAAAGGGTAAGTGTCCTATGTAACACACGAATCACCCGCCATCCGAATTCACATTCAGTCATTATCTCACCATCGAGAATGTGACGCAACTGGTAAAAATACACATAAGACGAAAAAAAAATAGAACTAAGTGCACACAATAAATATTTACAAGAATAACTGCACATAATGGCAAAATTAGATAACAAAAACACCGAACTCCACGGAATATTCAGTACGAAAAGTTCCTTATCAAATAGCAAAGTCGAAAGCTCAGACACATCAAACGAATGGATAACAGTAGTCATATTCCTGACTTGTTACATGCATTCCCTTATGTAAACAATGGATTAAACCTGGTTTTATATATTTTCATAGTCTTATGTCGCACTTGCATTTAGCTCGAATGTTGTAAAGCCAAAACAAGTATACAATTGAAGGTCGTTGAAACAAAAATTAAAACAAATCTGACAAAATTCATATAAGGCTTAGAGATAGAAAAATATAAATGCTTCGAATAATTCAACATTTTATGAACATTACATTTTCCAAAAATGAATGTATCAGTAATATTTTATCTCAACCCAGAAGTACTAAAATCTTGGCTGATAATATTTTCATGAACGAAACTTCCACTAGCAGTGGCCTCGACCCAGGGTTTGTCAATACTCATCAGATATACAAGGCGTATATTTAAGTACGCCGATCGTGCGTTTCGTCAACGGAAGAGTCGTCTTTGGTGCTCAAATCGACACATTTACAATGCCATAAAAAATCTGAAGTTTTAAAACATTCTGGATAGATCATACCACTACAAATCGATACACCAAATAATACTGTCCATGTATACCTAGTATTAGAAAATCATTGCTCAACAATTCATAAACAGCCAAATAAAAAACGAACGCGTTAAATATATTTCACTTTTACACCTAAATGCCTACTACGTGTATATATCCGGTGACACCCTTGATTAGGGATGAAAGGTCCACCGGTTGTGTCATCATCTTTTTACATGCTTCTGCCTTTGAGTAGACACACATCGAATGTGGCATATTTGTTTTTATTTTCTATGTTGTGTTCTTGGATACTGTATATAAATTTCTGTTTGTCTTTTTCTTTTCTAGCCATAGCGTTGTCAGTTTATTTTTTTATCTATGAGTTTGAATATCCCTGTGGTATCTTCCGCTCTTCTTAAAACATGTTTCGGGCAACCAAATTTCACCATAACCTTTTTCATTGCATTGATACACATTTATTATTTGCCTTTGATATAACAAGACAAACATAGTATTCCAGATCAATAACCATACAATTTATACCTTTGCATCTTCCCATATCTCTGTCCTGCCTTCCGGATTTAGATAATAACATGTCCCACCAACTTGGACAAAATCTACTCCACAGTTCACTGAAAATATAAAGATAGCTAAACAAACAGGTTACTCTTATTTATAAGAAATGATCGCTTATTTTACTTTAAGGAATGAAAGATGTTTAGAACCATAGTTATGTATAACTGTTCAATAGAAAAAGACTGCAGTCAATCTTTTTTCAATTTCATCTAAGGAAAGGTTTACAATTAAGATGTAAAGGATTTAATACAGATAAAAATATGTGTTTGTGTTCGTCAGGTACCCATTGCGATTACACAGATTTATCAGTGATGCTCGAATACAAAATGTAAAAAAGGCAAAATAGCGTTTGAAGATGTAGAGCATTAAGAACCCAAAATTTCGAATGATTTCACCTTTACTGAAAATATTCGATGGGAGGAAAACACTTCCTACAGAACATCAGGAAAGATATCAATAGAAAATAAGTATATATCATACGCGCTGGGTAAGTCACTCTGATTGTTGTTGTTGTTGGCTGAGTTGTCGTGGTTGGCTGTGTTGTCGTTGTTGGTGTTGTTGTTATCGTACTTGGAACTGTTGTCTTAGCAGACAGATTTGACAGCAGCAAAACTTGGTTGTTACATGAATTCGTATTGCAACAAACCGCGTCATGAGCATTCGCCATTGCAGAACAAACCTATTAAAGGAATTTCATTCTTTAAATTCACATTTAAAAAAGTTACAAAAAAGTGTGTTGTTTTTTCTCTAGAATTTTTGCGTAACTCTTTATTTTATATAGTTTTTAGACATCCTTGGCTTTTAAACTATCGGGTTTGAGAGCTCCTTGTGAAGGTAATCAAGAAAAGCGCATCAGACGAATTAAATCCATTCGTGTTGCTTTCATTTTTGTAAGGAAATTACACTAAAACATAAAATCACATAGTTATCAGGCTTATAATTTAATACGACAGACGCGCTTTTCTTCTACACTAGACTCATCAGTGACGCTCAGATCAGATTAGTAATTAAGCCAAACAAGTACAAAGTTGAAGAGCATCGAGGACCCAAAATTCCAAAAAGTTATGCCAAATACGGCTAAGGTAATCTATGCCTGGGATAAAAATTAAACGTCATTTGCACAAATCATAAATAGTTCAATGTAGTATGTAAACAGTGAATTTGTTGGCGATATAAAAAAAAACATTTCGAGAAAGCATTATTATAAAGTGATGCTCTTCCTTTGATTACTCTGGGTATAAAGATATTAACAAATATTATTCATACACAGGTTAAAATCAGCAAACAACATGGCATTACAGAATTATATGTTTTTAAAGCACAAAAAAGTGTATATCAATCACTAGATATGACGGTTTAAATGAATTGCTATTAAATAATGGTTACATTTTCAGTGGAACATCCCATCCTGTATCTAACTGCAAGAGTCTGAATGTCTACTTCTCGGTTAATAATGCACTTCTGAAAGTAAAATGTGCAAAAATTGGTTAAATTTAGTGTCTGGCGGACCACAAAACAAATGAATGGCGAAACAAACATGAAATATGACATAAGCATACCTGTTTTAGTATTTATTTGTAGTGAAACAATGCACTCCTTCTTAAATGAGTTGGAAATGTGCCTGTATGTCTTTTATATTTTACATTATTGGTTGTGTCTGTAAGTCGTTACCCTGGCTCTTTGTCTGGAACGTTTATTTTCATTTTCATACACACCTTTTTAACAGTTTATGACAACAGGGCCAACATTATTACCGTCCTAGTTTCCCTCCATTAATTGCGAACTCTCATTTTTTATGGCCACGAAGATTGGAATGAACCAAAATCATGTTTTACAGGATAATTAGATGACCTACATCTTTTATGTCACTAGTATTAATTATCTCCGAAATCAGATGAAATCGTAACACGTATCAACTTTCTTATTTAAACGGGACATGACTTAAGTAGCATATTGTGAACGAGACAGATTATTTGTATGTCACAAACCTTGCCATTATCACATGACTCAAATGTCTTGCATATCTCATTCTCACCAAGATCAGTGCAGTTTAGACAACTCAGTGGACCATCTGTAAATATAACAAATCATGTCAACTAGTATTTAAAAAAACAACTCAAAATATAAGCATACCAAATAGCATAACAAATTATAAAAGTTTTACAAAAAACGCAAAGAATATGACATTTTTATATTATCCAAGCAATGAAAATTCATAAGCAACATTACCTTGAAAAACTAATGATATTCAATAGATTCATAGTAACACCTTTTCATTAGGGAATTACAATATCACTTGACTGGTATATAGAAAAACATACAATTAAAGCAATACAGAAAAAGAAAGTAATAAAAGTTATGTACTGAAATCCCGTAGTTTATCGGAGCATCCAAGAGAGCTGAGAGGTTTCATTGTACACCCCCATCTTCAATGATGGAGATGTTTTACTTACTTATGTATAACCAATTATACAACAATCCTATCATAACGTCAATAAAATGTTTGGACACCGCGAAGTATGTTATTACGGTTTAATCAGAAGAAACAGATAAACCGAAAAGATTCATGCAGATTGATTTACAAGTCAAGGTCATTTGAAGTCGGAAGCAACTTTCACCAACCGTAGCCACAAAAGTATCAATTCTAGTTTAAATTTCTGTCAGTGTGTCCGACATGCTGGAGGATGAAAATCATCCTTCTAATGTACTGAAATTCCCTCCGCCCAGAGATCAAACTTTAATTTTAAAATGTATTTATCAGTCTTTTTAAACACTGAGTAACATAAAGAGGAAAGATATTTTTTATTTTTTATAAATTCACGACACAAAGTAATACACAAAATTGATACACTCCCTTAACACCTAAGTGTCCAGTGCTTTTATTGCTGTTCTCTATATCACAATCACAGTAAAAACGTTGACATGGGTTAGCAAATGCTTGTAACTCTTTTTGCTGACTTTTGTAGTCGATTTGAAGTCTCATTGACTCTCATTCATGTTCTTATCATCCGTACTACTGCAAACCAGCTCTGAGAACTTTTGTAACTCGATTCAATTAGTTATGAAAATTGTACAACATTTATTGCAAAACTTGGAATAATCAATATTTGGCTTATAGAAATTCCCCGAAAAATCATATTGACAAAAGGAAATCAATTAAAACAATGCCACAAACACAATGCAATTAACTAAGGATTCATATGCCAGATTGTTTGTATGTGTTTGCTAATGTAAAAGAAGACGAGTACGGATCCAGAAACTTTTCAAGATATTAGATCAAAGGCATTTTGGTTTTGGTACAATACATTGACAGCAAATATTCATTTTTCAAAACTCATTTCCAAATGTCTAAAAAAAAAACTTAAGCGTTAACTCAGTAACAGGATGTTGTCATAATTTTCAGAATTTGTAATTTTTTTCTGAGATTCACACAATCGTCCGATATGGTGAACGGGAACGAGTGATCTTGGTCTATAATTCAAAAGACTAATAGTATCAAATTAATATATAGGATATTATAAAATCTAAAGACAAATAGTCATAATGATCAATTCTACTTAATCATACGAAATAATACGTAAAAGAGGTACTTCAAATATGATATGAAAAACTAAATAATATATAGTACATACGACACTCTCCACACATGGCTGCACATATTTCGCGAGCTGTAGCGTGATGGTCGCATATATTCTGGTTTTTATCTAACATATATTGACATGCATATGGTGTCGCATCTCGGCATTCTTTAGAGACTGAAAATGATGACGAGAGAATCTTTGAGTATCTGTCATGTTCTTTATTGCAATATGTCTTGCACAAATGTTAAGCAGTAGACATCGGAAAATATAACCAGTTTATTATTTGCCTCAATTAGTTGTTTGACTAGTAAATAAATATTTGGACATCAATATTAAAAATGAATGTTGGTTCTCATGTATTAAACTTGTCATTATATTGAGCGGCCTTGAATTTCGAGAGATTTAGGCAGTCTCACATCTCAGGTTTACATCTGATAAACCGTTCAGTAGTTCTTCTTATTTCTAATATTTGATACCTCTATTGTTTCACTTACAAAAACCATGTTAAAACTTTTATCTTTTCTAAGCGTGAGCAAGGTGTGTATAAAAAACATAATTAATTTGCTGTAAATTTGGACGCAATGAAATTTTGATTAACATGTACTAAGATTCCTTTAGTTTTAAAGTAAACTGTACAGACACCTCGTTTACAAATTTGACAAAATTATTCTAATGCTGAGTTACCTGACAGGGGATCTGTTGATTTGACCAGATTGGAATTACATTTATCTTGTTTGCAGCAGTATCCAGGCATATGTAATTCGTTCCTTGTGTGTCGCGATTCATGGAAAATATTGCATTGCTGTATAAATAAAACAATTTACAATATTGAAGAAATGATAGCATGTGATGCAAATTAAATACCACATGAGTCGCAGGATCTTCCTAATGTGCCAGTGCAGTTTATATCACTACACATGGTTAATGGTGTTCTGTCTTAAGTTTTCTTTGTAGTATTTTGTAATCTGTTGTTGTCTTTTCATCATTTTTTAATTATTCCATGGCATTTTTATTTTAGCTCGAGAGCTTTAGAGTTTCGAATATAACCTTTGTATCTTTTGCTTCTTTATCCTCACTAAATAAGGTTTCCTAATTTAAGAAGAAGATAAGGATATAATTGTCCCATTCAAAGAGATGTTTTCGATTTAGAAAGTGTATAACCAAAAGGGACTTACAAAAATAGTCAAATTCATTTAGGTCAACATTGTCTAAAGGGGTTGGGACATTAGTTTCTTTGTTCATTAACAGAGAATATAAAATTGTCAATGTTCTTGCTCTGTTAAGACATTTTTAACTTCCATACAATTTCTGAGTATTCCGAGATAAAATTATTCACCGAGTAATTAATGAAACAAATTATTTTGATAACTTACCGTTGTATTAGCACATCCTAGAGCATATCTTTTATGAAAACTTTGGTCTATAAACCCTGTCATTGAGCACGCCTATGCATACAAAATACAAATAGAGATAACACTTTAATAATGATACTATTGTTATTTTTACCATACGAAATGCTGATCAACATTGTCTGGAGTATTCAAGTAAACCTTTCCTAATTCTAACTTTTTTGTTATTTCTTTCTTAATTTTTTTTATCATATACTAGTATGAGCTTTAGGTTGTCAATTATCTACCGTTCGTGCTGAGTTTTATCTTAGAATCAAGAATCTGTTGAGAAAATTGGATAATTGAAACAAACTGACCTATATGAACAAACAAACTGACCTATATGAACAAACAAACTGACCTATATGAACAAACAAACGTTCATTTGGTAATGCATTTGTCAGAGGTTCAAACTCTTTCGAATGCATTGATTTGTGACATTTCGAGTGGGTATTGTTTATCAAATAATTGCGAGCATCATATTATGTATAAACAATTAAAGTTGTATTTTGTTTACGATCGTATTTTGAATTATCTATGAGTTGATTCTTTGTGTTTCGGTATTGTCTGATTTCTGTTTCATTGATGTTATTCTACATCTTTATCTTAAGTGTGAGTGTCTGCTCCCAAAGTCATCTTTATATCGTAAACACTATGCCTTTAAATATGAAAGGCATTCTTATCCTTTATGATCACAGTTTATTTTGGATTCATTCCTCATGAAAATGGGAATTAATTGTGCACCCCGAACTGCCGACTTGTTTTTGTACTCATATAAAGTAGAACAAATACAATCTATCTAAAAGGCACAAATAAAAGGCAACTTGAAAACTTAAATTTTGGGTATCAATTAGGGATGTCTTGTCTCACAATAGTTATCAAAGGTACCAGGCTTATAATTTGAAAAAATCAGACGCGCATTACATCTACATAAGACTCATTAGTAACGATCAGATCAAAAAAGAAGTATAGAGGTTGAAGAGCATTGACGAACCAAAATTCCAAAAAGTTGTGCCAAATACGGCTTTGATAATATATGGCTGTGATAAGCTATATTTTCTATGTTGTGTCATGTGTACTATTATTTGTCTGTTTGTCTTTTTCATTTTTAGCCAGGGAGTTGTCAGTTTGTTTGATCTATGAGTTTGACTGTCCCTCTGGTATCGTTCACCCCTCTTCAGCGTGTCCTGGCATAAAATGACACGTATTAAAATTTTGAACTTGTTGCCTTTTGTTGGCTGTTGTTCGTGTGATTCTTTGTCAATTGTGTTCTCCAATTTATTTATATTGTAGTCCTGTGTTGTCATTTTGATGTTATATTTCACATGGCCATAAAAGTGCGAGGTTTGGCATGCCACAAAACCAGGTTCAACCCACTTTTCCTTTAAAAATGCCCTGTACCAAGTCAGGAATATGGTCATTGTTATATTATAGTTCGTTTCTGTGTGTAGTACATTATAACGTTGTGTCGTTTGTTTTCTCTTATTTTTGAGTGTAAATTCACATTGCGATAAGACGTGTCACGGTACTTGTCTATCCCAAATTCATGTATTTGGTTTTGATGTTATATATATGTTATATTTGTTATTCTCGTGGGATTTTGTCTATATGTGTTACATTTTAGTGTTATGTCGTTGTTCTCCTCTTATATTTAATGCGTTTCCTTCGGTTTTAGTTTGTTATCCCGATTTTGTTTTTTGTCCATGGATTTATGAGTTTTGAACAGCGGTATACTACTGTTGCCTTTATTCATCATATTATGCAGACGTGCGACTTGAACTAAAATCTACGATTCAACTTTCAATTGTCAACTTCACATTTCTCATTAGTAACGTATCGCCTATTTCGTTGCATGGCGTATACCTAACTCATTTATATGTTATCCGAGTGTATGTTCATAGTATTCAAAATTCGTTAACTTTTGTTTGAACCTTACAAAAAAAAACCTGCTGAAATTTTGTAAATGCTTGACCGATACGATGTGTCTAAAAGAACAATCGACAAATCTTTAGATACTCTTAGTATAGCATAATCGTTTCGATCTATAATTTAAAAATTAAATCACAAAAATACGAGTCGGTTCCACCAAATAACCTACGATTGAGATTTATCGTAAGTATACTGAATTGTTCATGATTTACGATTAATCTTAGTCGTAAGTTATTTTGTGAAACCGAGTTAAGAACTCAGAGGAAAATTCAAAACGGAATGTCCCTAATCAAATGGCTAAATCAAAAGCTCATACTCATCAAATGAATGGTTAACAACTGTCATGTTCCTGACTTGTCACAGGCATTTTCTTATGTAGAAAATGGTGGATTGAATCTGGATTTATAGTTGACTAATGGAGTCCTATCAGCAATTTGTGACATTTTGATCGAGTTTGAATTCGCATGGTAGATTATGTAATCATAGCACCAGACGTCGACGAAGTTTTATTACTTTATTGGATATATGAGATTACCCTCGGTTTTGTTTGTTATCAACATTTGAATATTTTGAATCAATTTATGTGGTTAGAACATCGATAAATTACTGTATATGTATTTTTATTTTCACAAAATAAGCATTGCTGAAATTTTTTTTAATTTCGCGGTGTTTTCGAAGATATTACAAATTAATAGTGAAAAATATAAAAAGATGGTCATTAACTTGACTAATTAGGTATATAAGAAATCTAATAAAACAGTGATATAAAGCTTCGGGCATTATGCATGACTTCTTTCCACTTAATTGCTCATATGTGTTATTTGAACAGTTATTCGGGACAATTAATGTAATGTAGGGAAAAATGAACATATAGATACATTACTGTAGCTTCAATTTATCTTACACATGTTATGATTAAGCTCCTAATCAGAAAAATCATGCATCAAAAACTACTATATATATGATATCAAACATTATAAAGAATTTGAATCTGAAATAATAATAATATATTACCTTTACTGTGCGAATGAAACTTATACATGAACGTGTTCACAATAAAACATGGTATTAATTGTTGTGGTCTGTTCAAAGGGTATTCCTAATAGAACATTAAATTAATTGTGTTTTAGACATTTATATTTTATGTAGATGTTGAATTCAAGTTTCGACGATTATTTCCTAATAAAGTTAAATTTAACAAACCTGAGATGGTCCACATGTAGTAGTCGTTTGACAATGACTTGGGTCTTCAACGGATGAACATTTAAAGCAGTTTACTGTAAGATGATATTGACATTGTTAGCATCATTAGTTAATGCATCAAATTGACTTTATGTACCCTAGTATTATATTTCAAATGAACTGTAGTAAACAGCTTTTCCCGTTGTTTCCTTAATAGTCTGAAAATATCCATTGGTCCGTGCAAGTTGCAGATACCAATCTTGAAAATAAACCCTCAAATTCGATAACAATGTCCTTTTTTAATGTATTTTTTTCAGAAAAATATTTAAAAACTTAAAAGTAGAGTTTAGGCAGCATTATATATCACAACATAGTAATTAAAAGTAATCGATGTCTAGTTTGATACGAGAACCGAAACACTTACAGGCTCATTGGTACATGTTTATTTTTAAAGAATATTTGAATATTGTGTAAGTTAGCTGGAAAATGCACATTAAAGAGACCTGAAACAAACAAAAAAATAATTTCTTAGATTTTATGATATAAAAAGATTCAATGGTTTTAAAAAGCTGTTCATCTGTATTCCATAAATATCATTTTAAACATTGCGATATGTTTGATAGTTGCAAATCACAAATTTCAGTAGAGGAATGAAACTATTAAATATCAACGTTTTAAGGCATACCTTTTGAAAATAAAAATTGTGTTAAAAAAATACTCGAGTGGCTATGTTTTACTAAGGAGGATTAAAATATTTTGATTTTGAATAGTAAAAGGATCTTGATTTTCGTTAATACAAATACAACTATATGCGCACGTGTAAACGATAGACGAAAATTAATGCTCAAAATCGGATTATTTCAATTGTCCTTAAGTTAGGATAAAGGGTAAGTATCTTCTGCTTTTCATGCTACGCCCTTCGTCTTCGGTGTCAGTCAAAGCTGTTGTGAAAACTAAACATATTAATAGCTTAGTTATCTTTATAAGGTAACAGTTCAAGTCGAAATTGTTATATTAAAACGTCTAAGGTGTCTGTCTATGGTTAGCAATAAAACAAGGTTCAATCCACCTTTTTTTCTTAAAATATCCTGTACCAAGTCAGAAATAAGGCAATTGTTATCAAATAATCCAATTCTATGTATGTTGGCGTTTGTTTGTGTTGCACTTCAGTGTTACTGTTGTTCCGTTGTTTTCCTCTTATAGTTAATGTGTTTCTCTCGGGGTTTTTTTTTCTCAATTGATCTCGCAAAGAGTGTCTTGCCTTTTGTATCTCCCTTGTGCATAGCTGTCAATTTTATTCGAGTTTGGATTTACTTTTGGTCCTTTTTACTGTTTTATCAGTTCGTCACCGTCTTGTCTCTAGTATCAGTAAAGAGAAAAATATGTTAAACTGTCGAAATGTGCTACTGATTCAGCAAAATTGGTACTGTGAATATTATTATTTTGTCTTGTTTACTGGTTAACTTTTACAATAGACTGGTTGCAAAATGTCTTTACCCTTTATTTATACTTTCCAATGACTTGTATAAAATCGGATTTTCAATTTTCTATAATATTAAAGCGTGTATCGAAGTAAGAGTTATACAACATGACACTGATGTATGCAGATTTGTTGTAACCTTGTATATTCTGTACGACTTACATTGTCTGTCATCACATTCGTGTTGACATTTTTTGTATACATGTGGATACTGACAGGCATATGGATTATCCTTGAAGGCATAGTCACATAACTTTGCATCACTTAGTACTGGTAGTCCGAGGTGAGCCAAACTTACTAAATATATAAATAAACCAATCACAGTAATCTAAGATCCTCTAACGGTTCAAAATTTCAACACAAATATAAGCTGTTTATGCTTTGAAGTGCCTCTAATATAAAGTCTGAGTATTTCTAAACAACGCCATTATGTTTTAAGATCTATTGACGAGTTTCCCCATTTTTGTGTTTTAAATGAAGTTGGTTGACCTTGTGTCATTCATAACAAACGCTTCAAAAGAATTGTGAAGTGAAAATATTTTCACAGGAAAAGTTTGATTAATTGAATATCGTGTATTGGTCATAGCCAAAAATCTTTTATCATTTCGTGTAATTGCATATCACTGAATATCACACATATGTAATAATTATGCAACAATTGAACAAGAACTACTTATCATCTGTGTTCATCTCCGGAATTGTTGGTTTTCGGTGTAATATCTTTTGGACTTCCTGTAGATTTTGTCCGTTCGACAAAGAGTTCTCGTTCCTCCTGCGATTCATAAATTGTATTACCCTGTACTGTATTTACTGTACAGAAATTATTTTTTTTAAGTTACTATTACTAAATCCTATTAAGAATATATGGATTTTAAAATAATTTCGTGTGTTTTTTGTTCCAACAGTATTCACGTAGTGTACCATTACAACATATAATATTTCAATGATCTTACCAATGACAGATAATACAAGACGGAATGACTCCATTTTCTGTTGACTAGTACAAATCGAAGTCTTATCTATACGCTAGCGGACAAAAGTACTAGGTATTGACTTTATCGTATCTTATTATAATCCCACATAACCACAAATTGTAGTTCGCACATGTCACACAATACCAAGATTTATGTTCTCGCTTTTTGGTAACTTTGAAATAAGCATAGAGCAGTGCATGAAAGAATCATTTCTTAAATATAATGAAACCAGCTACCAAAGAAACCTTGCAGTTACTGAAAGTCCATATTCAGTTAATAATAAATAGATCAAGTTCCCCCCCCCCCCCCAACCTAAAATTTCATCAAAATCAAAATATGTCAATAAAAAAATTTCATGGCATGATATGTATTGATGTCTAAGGGTTTTCTTTTATTATCTTTTATGACTAAATCAAATATCAAATTAAGTAAACGTTAGTTAATTTCCTTACAGATGATTTAATCATGAAAGACTTCCTCAATATACTATGTTCCCATCCAAATTCTCTTAATATGAGGTTAAATGTTTTAATATTAGAAACAAGATTTTTCCGGGAAAAAAACATAAATACAAAAAAAAGTTCTTTAACAAAATTCAAATATTCCAGAAGAGATTTGTTTAGCCAACTTTATGGAAAAAAGAATACTGGAGGAAGACATTGTGAGTAATAAATCAAATTAGGCAGTGACTATTTTGCCGGCAAATGGATGCTCAATATATTTATTTAGTTTTTTTCTTGTCATACATTCTTAATAGTTATTTATGCTTTGACTGATAAATGTTTTTAAACGATTATATGTGTCTCAAATATTGTTAGCTGTTTACTTAACTAGCTACTGGTATATCAGTATTTTTTTATTCTCTTATGTTGACAGTGCACATTTGTCAAAATACTTTTCAAAGGTAAATATCAAAGTTCACTCTTAACAAAAAAACTACAAATTAACAAATTCACTATATTTCTTGTGCCGGTAAAATAGCAATTTCTATAGAAATATGCTATTTTGCCGGCTTGAAAGTGATATTTTAATTAGAGCCGGCAAAATAGCAACTGCCTATCAAATTATTCTTTCATGAGACAATTACCAACTACAATAATTGTTCTCCCGAGGTTTCAAATGGTCTATAATTTAATTATGGGTGGTCTTTAGGAATAACCTTGGAAATCATTTCCTTTTCATGAAAGCTCGATACCCTCTACTTATCTTTCTTAATGGCCATGATCCAAAACTAATCTAAGAACAGTATCTTTTTTATACTTCCAGTGCATTTCAAACACTGTTTCAGCCACAAGATGTAATAACATTAACGGTACCAATACATGTCTCTTCAGTGATACTCGTGGCCAAAATATTTGAAATCCAAAGCTTATATAAAAGATATGTAATTGTTTTGAACCACTAAACATGCTAAAGGCAAGCTACAACATGGAGGCTGTTAATTGGTAGAAACCCTAGGTATAGAATTAAGAATTATTAAAAATCAGACTATGATCTTGTTCGACCTACCAGTCAACATATGCATACAGTTTCTAGCTTCATCTCATTATTAAATGGAATATATCCGTTTAACCTGAAAGCTCTTGATTTAAGCGAAGTTTCTCAGGTGTAATACATTTGTGTACCACCATTGATTTCCCATTTTGTTAAATGTGCTTAATTATTCCGCAACTGTAAAATATTTTGTACTATTATCTGTCATTTTTGATAATGTGCTTGGTCTAAATGTCTTTTTGTGTTTCTTTGATACATATGGCATGGTTCTGTACTCTGTCATTGCGTTATTGTGCTGTGGTAATTTTTGTATTCTTGTCTTTATTTTCTGCTAATATTCTTATATATGTCTATGTGCGTTTATGTGCTTCTTTGTTCATATTTGTTTGTTTTTATAGTGATTTAGATTATAACACAATGTTGACTGCTGTTCTCCCATTTTTGACTCTTTTACTTATTATGTCTGTTTGGGTTTTTTTTCACAAATCGTTGACAATATAACGGAATTCGATGCAACTGTCATACAAGTCAGAGGATAAGCCAGCTTTAAAACCAGGTTTAATCCACCATTTCCTACATAAGAAAAAATGCCTGTATCAAGTCAGGAAGATGACAGTTGTTATCCAGTCGTTTGATGTGCATGAACTTTTGATATTGCCATTTGATTAGGGACTTTCCTTTTAGAATTTTCTTCCGAATTCAGTATTTTTGTGATTTTACTTTTTTTTTGTACTTTAAAAAAATAATGTGCAGAACTTATCTTTGTTTCAAATTAAGAAATGGTTTGAGTCAAGTTTTATGATGTCCAGTACAATAGACGGCAAAATGTCACATAACATTTCATTGCATATAAGGAAATAACATATCAACTGTTTACCCCTTTTGTAACTGTGTACAAGTTTTAGTAACCATGTAACCTCAAGTTTAGAATTTTTCTATAGAAACACTAAATAAAAAAATAATGTTGCTTTGAAACATTCAAGATATATGCTTATGACCCAGATTTGTTTTACTAAAATAAAATGTATGATTAATTTCTTACAACTATCAAATTCAAGGGAATATTTTTTTCTACCCTCTGTCGTATGCAACCGGATGTGACGTACTACGATTTAGTGGTATAACACCTCTCATACTTCTACTTTGGACACAGCAACAAATGATGGAGCAGCTGAATCTCAAACTGTATGATGGCAAACTTCAGAAGAGATGGGAAAGATAATTTGTCATCCGGATAAAAGTAATGATTCCTCTCAGAAATAACCTAACTCTTACAAACAGCGGTATACTACTGTTGCCTTTATTTACAAAACCATTTGAATCATTTGATATCAGCTCAATAAAGGCAATATAATCATCAGATGAGGACAAGCAACACAGTCAATCATCGCTAGATCCTCCTAACAGTTATGTGTTTATATCAAAATTTATTCAGCAAAACCTGCAACTGATGAACTCAAAATATCGAACAAGTCTTCAACAATAACCACAAGAAGTTCTATGTCAGGATTCCTCCTTTCTTTCTCAATTAAAGACCATAAAGAAAAAGGAGGCACTCAAAAATATCGGGATACTTATAACAGCTTGTGAATCGGTCTAACATCAGTAGAATTCAGACACTCTATAAAATGTCAGAACATAAAAAATTTAGTAATGCAAAGAGCAATTAACATGTGAAGACTGTAACAAAAAAGAGGGCAGCAGTGTACAGGAATGGTAAACGGACAGGATTAAAACGAAAATGCTCATGAAATTATCAAAGGATGGGGTCAATGAAGCTTTTGATACATCGATTCTTAGCAAACATATAGGAGTTATATGTCTTAACGATATAAGTGACAGCGATGTGACCAATAACAAATTGTGAAAATCATATTTATAGTAACTGAAACAAATTCTTAACTGTAGCCAAATTGATGTCTAGGTACAAAATTTTAATCTCGGTATGTATGAGTTTATCTGTCGTGTTTTTCAGCTTCTGAGAAGATAAGATACATTGTTTGCCTCACATGTAAATCAGATACGAGAATAGTTTTAGACCCCTATTAATGTTCGTATCAATTTTTTTCCCGTTTTCAAATGTTTATATTATCATTTGAAAATTGAAATTCTTGAAATCATGTTTTCCATAGAATTAAAAGTAAAGTCATGTAAAAAGATTTAGCAAAGGATTTGTAGTTAAAATCCTTAGTTTAGCTAAGGAGAAAATAGTTCCTGCATACTATATAACTGTTCAACACTTATAAAACATTTTAGTCCAAAAAAGTAACTTTTATCTCAACTCAATGTATTCAGAGAAACAATCATATAACTTGATGTACAAAATATTGATTTGTATCCTTGTGTATTCTTTCATTTAAGCATGTCTTTACATGTATATGAGATTATCAAAAGTTGAAACAAGAAAGAAATATTCCAAGGTCAGTAAATTTTTCTATTTTATATGACTGTTTAGATCGGAGTTATGCCACTTTAACTTTAAACGACTAATATTGGATGAAAAATGCAAAACTTAATTTTTCAAAATATTGGACACCTCAGCCAGCCTCAATATATCTTTCCAAATTCAAAACTGTTAAAACATTATACAAAATTATTCCTAAAGAATACTTCTATTTTAGCAATATAGGAAAGCAAAAAAAAATCACTCCAAACACAAGCACATTGGTCGAAAAGTTGCAAAATAATTTCCAACAGAATGCCTCAATTTCTGTTTGATTAATTAAAATGTTCTTAATTAGTTACTGTTTTACATTTCATAAGTAATGACTGATGTTTTACTAAGAATTATCTAGAGCTTGAAAAATTAATTCAGTCAATTGATAAACACAGTTTTTTTTACCTCTGGTGTTGTACTAATGATTTTAACTGATTTCTCAATGATTTACTGATGACCAAAAAAATTTAATCTGAATGCAAACAATTCATTTAAACTGTTTAAACCACAATCAATGTTTTTTTCTTCCTTTGACATCCCAAAATGTCAACTTTCCATTTCATAAATTCACTTTTATTCATCTTCATTAGGTTTTCATTTAGTAGATCTTGGTTTTCCTTAAATAGTAACTACTTTGATGTAAATAGCAGAGAGACATCCTCAATTTTATGATATTATGAATTTTTCCATGTTTCGTATCTTAGATTACAGTAAATTCAGATATTATTGTGAGGTTTTTCTTAATAAGAATAATGTAACTGACTAGGAATCACAATAAAACACTTGGATTTTGATATTTGATGCATAGATCTGTTTGGAGCATTTCCTGAAATCATAATTATTGATCGGTCATTTTCGTACATTCTTCACAAAGTGCATTAATAAATACACCCAATAACTTCTGGAATTATTGATGATACAATTTGTAAAGGTAATCAAAATTAGAAACCTGAATATTAGGGTGTTGTAGCAGGATGTGGACCTGCTATAAATAATCAGAATAACAAAAATTCATGTTTTTTTTGCCAGTAAAGAGCAAACTTTTATAAATTGTTGCCAAAAAACTAGCTAGATTTACAGCTTTCACATATATAACCCTTGAAAATTTGAACAAATAAGTGTATGAATATAGTAATGTATAAACTGGTGTACAGCATTTACGTAAAAAAAAATACAAACAGTATGTTGGGTGAATTTCAGTCTTGTTTGTATAAATACATAAACCTAGCAAAATTCACTTTTCACATAAGCTTCAAAATGAATGATAAAAAAATATCTTATGTATAATAGAGTATTTCATTTTCAAATAACAAAAACATGATTCTTTTGACTACTATCAAAGCATTTCAAATAGTAGAAACAATTCATGATTAATTCAATACACATTTTATTGTGATAAAATAAATAAACAATGGAAAACCTGGAGCTTTCACTGTATAAACTGGTTTACCATAAAACATCTGTTGATGTTCCACCATTTTCTACATAATAAAATACCTGTAAGAATTCAGTTTGATGTGTATGAGTGTTTGATTTTGCCATTTGATTAGGGACTTTCCTTTTTAAATTTCCTCAGAGTTAAGTACATTTGTGATTTTACTTTTTATTGATAGACCTCATGGAATTGTATTGCTAATATATCAAAATGTATTTTAATTACTGAAAATTGTACACTGTAACTATAGTGCAGAAAAATGTGTACTGCTTTCAATGTTATTACTACAACTGGGGTATCTCAAGCCCAGTAAGCAGTTCTTACTTTTATACTACTAACTAGCATGAAAATACAAATATTGTGCTATTAAAATGTGATGTAACAAAATTTTGGAAACTATTTTAAATTAAGGAACATATCTCTCTCATGCAAAGCTCTGAATCCTTGCCTTTCTTAGGCTATACTTTTGTCCTTTTTGGCTTATAATCTTGTTATTTTTTAACAAGATTTAGATTTTCGAATGTTATGGCCTTGAGCATCACTGTCGAGTTATAAATTGTCAAAATGGGCATCTGGTGCAGAAAATTGGTACAGTTAATGTTATTATCACTATTTGGCAGTCGTTATTCAATACTACTGATATTCTTGTAAATTGTGACATTTCACATAAAAATGTTACGACACTGCAGTGCAACAGTGATTGTTGTTTGACATCAAAACACATCAAATACTGCTAAAACTTGGGTCTTGTGTTGCAGAATCCCAGATAATGATGCAGTTCATTCTTTTTCTTGTTTCACTTTTAAAGGTTCAGTTTGTGTTGACATGGTTGATAAGATTTCTTTTCATGCACAAACTTCAATGACAGATGATTGAGGTCAGATGACAATATCACAGATACAATAGTTCCTACATCTTTTATTTTCATCATACATATTTTCTTTCTTCATCTGTCAGTATATCTCTTGAGATTAACATTCTCATCACCTCATTGGTACCTATAAAACATCAAATATAAACATCAAATATTATACATTTATTTCCCCATTTTTAAATCAAAAATGGAAAAGTTAATCCTCAAAACATCAAAGTGAAGATATTGTTTGCCAGTGATACAACGTCAATTGTTTAAGACATTGTTGCCTTATCCCTAAATTTTAACATATAATTCTCAAAATGTTTGAGATTTTCACATGGTAAATAGCAATCACTTTCTTGAGAGATGTTCTCCAACTTTTAGAAAAATCAATCTGTTTATGAACTAATAATTCTTATATCATTTGCATATTTATAAATACTTGAATTGGATTGGTCACTTAAGAGTTTTTCTCTTGGTTTACACTTCGATAAACCATGTTTCCGAAACTACTTTCGTAATCTATTCATGCGCGATACACATTCTTGCTAGGATACTGGGATTTTCAGCAAATTGAGATTATAAAACAATTGCATACCAGTTGTTTCTATTCTAATACATATATAACCAAAGAAAAAGAAATAAAATAAATGCCCTTAAGCTTCGAAAATGTATAAAAATAAAATTTTAATAAAATTCCGCGAAATTTCATGAAGGATTTGGCGAATTTACGTCATGGCAAAACACGACGTCACACGGATGAAAGTTTTCAAGGGAAAGATTATTTCGTAACGTGTACGCTTCAAATTCGGATAATATCTAATTAAAATGACGTTTTTGAGGTAGGTGCTATTTCATTTTAGATTCTGTTGCATTTATCGGACATTTATGGTTTTTAGAAAGTCAAGATGACGGCGTACTGCTTAGTTACGACATGCCATTGTGCTTTTGATGGTAAATATAGTTGCCGTCAACCAAATAATGTAAATTAATAATGGCGTATGTTTGGCTGAAGAATTATAAGGATTAAACACATTTTTTCTAGAGGTTATTGATGTGTAAACCGGGTCTCTTACTCACAAACTTTACATAAAAGTCCTTCGGACTTTTATTCAGTTTGTGAGTAAATCGCCCCGGTTTACACATCAATAACCTCTAGAAAAAATGTGTTTAATCCTATAATAAATAGTTTCACAATTCAAAGAAAAAACAATAAACCAGTCACATTATTTTAAAATGAGCATTTACTATTGCCCTTCATTAGGCCTAAAATAAAATACTGTTTGTTTCTACAATCCCGACCGACCCTGCAAAAACAGTCAGACTCATAAAACTTTATTTTCAAATTAAGTGAAATATTGTTTTATTCATATCTGATTTTTAGGCTTGCTGTATCGACCAAAATTGTTCCAGCTTTTTGGAAAAAATAAAATTATTTCCCTACCTACCTACCCACACCTGGCTTGGCAGGGTCGGGATTGGGGAAACAAACAATATATAAATTTAGGCCTTATCTGTTAATCAGCAGATCAGGGAATTTCAATTTTAAGCCTGGTTAAATCAGGACAGACAACAGTATACCATAGTACATCCTGTAAATTGGCGTATAAAGAGTCTACAGTAAAGAAATTACCTTCTAATATTTGGTGTACTCTTGTGTCTCTGAGGTATTGTTCTATAGCATAATCTTTGAGGTAGCCATATCCACCATGTAACTGTAAGGCATCATTGCATACCTACAAAACAAATGTATCAACTTACAGAATAATGCACACCCTAGAAAACAAGTTTATCAATTTATAGAATAATTCACTTCAAAAATAACCATGACACATGTGTAGGTCATATATGATATAGCATTAAAAAACAATCAGATTATATAGTGTTCGTATTTTGATATTCAAATCTTTTAGCTTAAAAACTGGTGTGTACACTTCAACATACAGATATAACCATGTCAAGATTTAATTCAGAACACCCATTAAGCTTGTGCTGTTGGTATTGCATTGAGATACATTCAAAGTGTATGTGAATCAATTTGGGGAGCATATTTTGCATGTTATTTTCAGTAAATGTGAAAACATAAAATTGACAATTATAAATTTGCACACAGAGAAAGCAGACTGGAAGAAGGAGGGAAAAAATGTAACATTTATATTTAAGTTTTAGAAGTGAAAATTGTTTTAAATCAATTTCAAGTTGTTGATTTGAAATATAATTGACTTACTTTTGAACATTCTTCTGTAGCAAAGAACTTTGCCATAGAACATAGAGGGACTTTGTTTGGCCAATTATTGTCTAGTGATATAGCTGCTGTTCTTATGATGTTTCTTGATACTACTAACTTTGTGGCCATCTCTGCTAACTTAAACTGTAAATACTGAAATGAAATAATGTATTTCACTATAAATACTTGAAATATATAAGGTTATTGAATGTTTAAGCAATAACTAAGTGATATGATATATTTGCACTTAATTATTGTATACATTGTAATATTAAAACAATTCCAATATTAATGCAATCTGATTAAAATACTGGTCATGCCTTGCTTACAAGGAACTGACAACACTGCATTTTTTCTATTTTAAAGAAATAAAAATTATTTATATACTAAAAATGTAGAATCATCAATTACAACATCTCTATGAATTTCTTATATTGTAAAGTATTGCCTTGTATTCATTTTACCTGAAAATTGTCTAATGTTTTTCCAAACTGTTTACGAACTTTTAAATAATCTCTAGTTAACTGTAGACTGTTTTGTGCAGCTCCTAATGAACATGACCCTGAAATAAGATAAACTGTTATAATACTTGTTCATTTGACCCTTATAATGTATGCATTTCAGTTGATACTCCATTTTTCCTACTTATGGAATTTACATCTCTCACTAAGTTTGGTGCATATATTCAGTGATCTGGAAGGATTTTTTCACTATGGGCCAAGGGCCCCCCAAAAATAAATTCAATGGGCCATGTTGTCAAATGAGTGGGTCATAAAAATTGACAACTGTAAAAAAAAAAAAAGAAAAAAAAAAGTATCAGTCTATTGGTGCAAAGAGGTGGTGGTACTTACCTTTATGATTTTGAATTATATCATGGATATTGTTCCTGTGATTTTGTAATTTCAATTTCAATGAATATACAATACGTTATTTTAACTTTCTCCAAACCGGACAATATTTAAGATTACCTCTATTTACAATATTCAAACTAGTTTTGATGCCTTGTACACATGTTTTTTTTTGTACATTAAATTTGGGTCTTCGTCGAAACCATACTTTATTCCAGACGTTCTGTATCAGAGGACATTTCTGGCATTTCCTCTGCACTTCTTGTATTATTATTACTTCATGACAATGACAAGACTAACAGTAGAGAGTATCATTAATTGATAGAACAAAACAACAATTCGCTGAAGTCATGTTTACAAAAAATGACAAGGACAGTTAACTTAAGAGACAAAAACTATATTCCTACAAAGTCTTTGGGGTTCTCCAATCGAAATAATAGCAAGCTAAACTAAATGAGATTATTATTAGTTAAATCTCGTCTGTACTAGCCAAATTTCACAAATTTAAAGTTGTTTATAAAAAAAATATATCATGAATGATGGTTTTTTGAGTAATCAGTTAAACCGCATGGTTCTATTATTACCATAAAAAAACACCCGAGACGTTAAACCGCATGGTTCTATTACAATAGGAAAACACCCGAGACATCCCAAAAATATATAGGTGCTCCTATCATTGGAGGAACATTACATAGTTGTCTATAAAATTGAGAAAGGAAATGGTGAATATGTCAAAGCGACAACCACCCGACCATAGAGCAAACAACAGCCGAAGGCAACCAATGGGTCTTCAATGTAGCGAGAATTCCCGCACCCGTAGGTGTCCTTCAGCTGGCCCCTAAAATATGCATAATAGTACAGTGATAATGGACGTCATACTAAACTCCGAATTATACACAAGAAACTAAAATTTAAAATCATACAAGACTAACAAAGGCCAGAGGCTCCTGACTTGGGACAGGCGCAAAATTGCGGCGGGGTTAAACATGTTTATGAGATCTCAACCCTCCCCCTATACCTCTAGCCAATGTAGAAAAGTAAAAGAATAACAATACGCACATTAAAATTCAGTTCAAGAGAAGTCCGAGTCTGATGTCAAAAGATGTTACAAAAGAAAATAAATAAAATGACAATAATACATAAATAACAACAGACTACTAGCAGTTAACTGACATGCCAGCTCCAGACCTCAATTAAACTGATTGAAAGATTATGTCTTCATCATATGAATATCAGGTACAATCCCTCCCGTTAGGGGTTTAGTATCATACTATCATAAAATATATGAGAAGAACATAACCCGTGTCATGCCAACAACTGTTTTTTTTTAGAAGTAAATGTGTTTAGTTCCGATGCAAAGACCCTATCAGTGAATCAATGTTAAAGCCAAAATATGCAATCTTTAATGACCTGACAACAGTATCGTAACTATATCCCCTTTTAATAAGTCTATTTAAAGGTTTTGTTAGTTTCTGAGGAGAATACTGACATTTTTGTGCTTTATAAAGAATATTTCCATAAAATTTTGGATGTGAAATACCTGAACGTATAAGATGTCTGCATGTTGAGTTATATTTACGAATTATTTCCTTATACCGGTGATAAAATTTAGTAAATGTTTTGACCAGTTTGTGATATCGAAAACCCTGGTGTAATAATTTTTCAGTAATACATAAATTTCTCTCGCTAAAATCTAATACATTGTTACATACACGAGCGAATCGTACAAGTTGAGATATATAAACACCATAAGATGGTGACAAGGGAACGTCACCATCTAAAAATGGATAATTAACAATAGGAAATGAAAAATCATCTCTTTTATCATAAATTTTTGTATTAAGCTTCCCGTTTATGATATAGATATCAAGATCGAGGAAAGGGCAGTGGTCATTGTTATCATTAGCTTTATTTAAAGTAAGTTCTACAGGATAAATTTCTTTAGTATACATACTGAAGTCGTCATTATTTAGAGCCAATATATCATCCAAATATCTAAAAGTATTGTTAAATTTTTGTATCAAATGTTGTTTTGATGGGTCTTTGCTAATTTTAGTCATAAATTGTAACTCATAACAATACAAAAACAGGTCCGCAATAAGTGGTGCACAGTTAGTCCCCATTGGAATTCCAATAACTTGACGATATACGGAATCTCCAAAGCGAACAAAAATGTTATCAAGTAAAAATTCAAGTGCATAAATAGTATCAAAGCATGTCCAATTGACATAGTTCTTTTGTTTATTGCTACTAAAAAATGATCTAAAAGAGTTTGAACATATGTACTCGCATTCCGACTTTTTAAATGCCCAGTTAATTAGGGATGTGAATTTTTTCTTAATAAGAATATGAGGCAAAGTGGTATATAGGGTAGAAAAATCAAAACTTTGAACAGATTCAAAATCACCAATATATGCATGCAATTTATCAAGTACTTCCAACGAGTTTTTGACACTCCAAAAGTAATTAATTCCACTATTTTCAAAGGCCTTATTTGAACAATTTATTATCAGGTTTTTTATTGTACCAAGTGTACTAGTAAGTAAAACAGACAATTTAGTAGTTGAACAATGGCTGGAAGATGAAATAAATCTATATTTGTAAGGTTTTTTGTGCAGCTTCGGAAGCCAGTACATAGTTGGGACTTTCATTGTGTTTGGTTCTGCTTGTAAAGAAGTAGCTAAAAGTTTATGTTTGTTACAGATGTCGTTTTCTGAAAATGAAGTCAGTTGGAATGTTGGTGAATTCGTGATTTCCTTTTGCAGAACCTCTATATAAAATTTACGTCAAACAATAATGATATTATTAGCAGCTTTATCAGCCGGGACAAAAACAAATTCCTTGGCTAGTTCTGTTAGTTTATTTTTGATACGCGAAATAGGGTTTTTATAGTTTTTGTTGAGGGTAAAATGTTCTTTAAAATGTTGTATTCGAATATCAACTATCTTCATTACTGAATTAATAAAAGAGTCCAAAGATTTTTTGTCAGCTTTTTCCCGTTTTACCCATTTCAAACAGTAGGCGCGGAGTGAGTCGTTGATGATATTACGACACTCATTCCAGTTAATAGTTGACGGGGGACGATATTTAGGTCCTTTACTGAGGAATGATTTTAACTCTCGGTCGCGAACGATGTTAAGGTCTCCTGTTATAACATGGGAAATTGGTCCATAGGTGTATTCTGAATTACTGCAATTACACGACATAGGTGTATTTTCAGTGATATTTACATCTTTACACAATTGGCTATAATTAAACACATATTTTCGGGTAGATTTCTTGTAAATATAACAAATGAGAGGGAGTTCAGTATTATCAAAATATCCAGGAATTTGGTCTTTAACAGAATGGTCGTTAAAAATACCGGCAATATTTACAAAATCAAAACCTTTATTGACATACTTTATTTTAATAAAATGTTTTTTATGATCTTCAGGTCGATCAATTTTTGGAAACAGTTTAGAATAACAATATGCCATTATAATTTGGACAATTTCATACTTAGGACTGTAATATGAAATTGTGTTGCAATCCTCTAAAATTTTATTTAATTTATTTATAGGTAAAGAACAAAGCTTGGTTAACAGATAATGTCTGCCGTTGTTTTTTGAAATGGAAATTAGGTCCGAAATATTTGTATGGTTGGTCCGAAATTTTCTTTGATTGTGATTTTTTCTGCGTCCATGAGAACGATTTTTACGAACAGTTTTAGAAACTATATCCAAAATGTTAACAGAATCGGTTCTTGATATATTGCCAATTCCCATGATATTATCATTAAGACCGAGAGGGTAGACTGTCTGTAATTTTTTAATCCAATTTAATTCATTTATTTTTCGTGATCGTACAAACTTGGAATGAGATTCACCAGGCTGCTTATTTACTACTTCTATGGATATGCGCTATAGGCTCAGGGGGCACGTCCACACGCATCACTGAATATTGGCACTGTTGTTTCAGTTTTCAATGAACACACTTTTTCATTGCTAAAATCATAGTGAATGAAGAACATTGATGACTGTTAAAATAGTAAATGTACACAGTATTCAATACAAACCTACATTAATTCTTCCACCATTCAAACCTCTCATAGCAATTTTAAAGCCATCTCCTAAGTTTCCCACCACATTTGATACAGGCACCTGACAATCTTCAAAGATCACGGATCTAGTTGGTTGGGAGTTCCATCCTAGCTGAAAGAGTGATACGTAAGAAAATGTTTTTGATAAAGATGGGGGAAATTTCATTGTATACTTAGAAATAAAAAAAAGTAAATTAATTAACCACTATTGACATCTAGGTTCTTTTATCTTTTTGTGTCATTGGTTTGCTTACTTATTAGCGTATCTCCTCAGTACGGAATTCAAGATTTTTTCCACAAACCATGCTTACTCAGTGGTTTAAGGTTCTAACTATCTTATATATATACAGATATGATGACCTCTATATGTAGATATGGTAGCATTTAGAGTTTAAAGGTATTATGAAAGTGTGTCTTAAATACTGAAATCAATTTTGTATCAATATACATTAAAATGAGCAAACAATGAAATATTTTTTTCTTTAAGGATTATGTACCCTTGTGTTGATTCAACGCTAAATATATGGAAATTTTATAGAAAATCCACAGCCTTTATCCTTGTACTCTCATATTTGGCAATTTGATGACTGATAGGTATAGGATTACTGCATGCAGTGCTAGTATTGATTTCCTTAAAACAAGTTCAGGAGCCTGTAATTCAGTGGTTGTCGTTTGTTTATGTGTTACATATTTATTTGGTCTTTTGTGGATAGTTGTCTCACTGGCAATCATACCACATCTTCTTTTTTATATTATTGATGTAGTTATTGGTTAAAACAAATAAAAATATGGACCAAATCAAGTACACCTTTTAGAGTGCACTCAACTTTAGTGACTCAGCACAAGGTATTTTGGAATTTACAGGTTAATTAGAACTTTTTGTAAAAAAATAAACACTAGCACATCATAGAAAAGCAAGTGAGTAATCTATGTTTCAAATTTTATAACAAAAATCTTTGTGGCTGTGGATTTTCTATATTTGCCACAAAGTACTCTTTTTCTATTTAACGCAATGAAACAGTAAATAATAATGCTTTGCATCAAGTTTCCCCTTGGTATATGTACAAAATGGCATATCTCTATTATTCATTATATCTGTAGTTCTAATACAATTGAAGTTTCAAAAGTTCGTACAAAAATGGCTACAGACGGGGTCATAAACCTTAAGTCAATGTTTAACTTTATACCTTTTTATACCCTTGTCTCAAATACTGAAACTTTTTGCAATGTTTTTCATTTCATTGATTTTGTATCATTATACATTGAAATTGTTTATTAATCATTAATGTTAAACTTTATACCTTTTTCTCCTTTTGGCCAAATGCCAGCCCTGGTGATTCTTTTTCTACTAGCATACATGTGATACCTTTGGGTCCAGCCTCACCTGTCCTACACATGACTACATACACATCTGTGTCCCCTCCTCCACTTATAAATACCTGAAAAATATAGGTGTTGAACTTTGAACTAATAAATAACAAGAATGTGTCCTCAGTACACGAATGCCCCACTCGCACTATCATTTTCCATGTTCAGTGGACCGTGAAATTGGGGTAAAAACTCTAATTTGGCATTAAAATTAGAAAGATCATATCATAGGGAACATGTGTACTAAGTTTGAAGTCGATTGGACTTCAACTTCATCAAAAACTACCTTGACCAAAAACTTTAACCTGAAGTGGGACAGACGGACGAACGGACGAACGGACGCACAGACCAGAAAACATAATGCCCCTCTACTATCGTAGGTGGGGCATAAAAATATAGGTAAGATAGATAACTTAGATCACAAGTATTCTGCAGCAAAGATGACATAAATTACTGAATTTATAGTTATCAAGAAACATAAAAATCTCTTTTCTTTCATCCTTGATAAATAACATTATTATATAAAAGACAATTTCACTCCTCAAATGTAATACAACAATACCTGTTTGTCAAGACAATGTTGATGACTTGCCTCAAAAGAAATTGGTTATGTATTGAAATAAATATAGTTCCTCGTATTCTATACTTTATTTTCATTAAAAAAACCTCATTGTCAATGTGATAAAAAGAATAAATAATCAAAGAATTCAAATAACAAAGAATATAAATTATTCAATTTGTGACCAAACCACATAAATAAATAACACAGGTTATATGCGCATTCGTGATTTTTAAAATGTGTTGTTAGGACACTCGTTGAAAATTTTTCCCCAGTTAGTTATTCTATAACTGTCAACAACCTTTGTATTTGTTTGATTTTTATGCCTTACCTTTGTACCATTCAGAATATATTTGTCTCCATGTAATTTTGCAGAAGTCTTTATATTACCAGCATCACTACCATTATCTAAAAGAAAATTCTACAGATAATGCAGGTCCTTATAGACCACTTTCAAATTGTACACTATCCCGTAAATTTCCTTTGTCAGAGTAAGAATTTAAAATTGTACAACTTTGCCCCCAGCAGATCTATAGAAAAACAGTACATTAATGGGTGTTACATGGACTCTTTTTAGATGATACACAGACTCTTTTTAGTTGTTACACGGACACATTTTATGAATAGAATCACTCGTGCATGATCAGTGAGTTCATGGGCACTTTAAATTTCAATTAGATTTGAATTTTTTTGGTTCACCGACATATTTCCTGTCTTTTTTTAAATAAAATATGTACATTAGAATCAATATTATTTTTTTTTAATCCAGTAAAATACTATTCATATCAGTACACGAAGGGATTAGCCATTTAACTTTAAAAAAAGAAAAAGGGGGGGGGGGGTCGGGTCTCCTTCGGGTCAAAAAAATTTACTGTGGTCAATCAGATTACAAATTAATCTTCTGCATGATTTCTGATTTTCCGAATACCGTATATATAATAGTATTTATTTTAAAAAATATATATATATTTGAGTGATGGGGTTATAAAACTAAATAATTTTCATACTCAAAAGAACATACCGCCCTTGATGAAGCAAAATAATCGGCCAATAAATGCATTTTTTTCAATATATAGACATGAATTTTATTTTGGACAATGCCAAAAGTAAAGAAATGTGATGATACCTACGTTTATATTTCAATAAAAAGACAGGAAATATGTAAATAAAAACAAATCTTATCAAAAGATAAAATCCCTATCAACTCACCATTGCACAATGAAGCCTATAAATAAAAAGTGTCCGTGTAATACATGTCCAAATAGTGATCAATTTTGAACGCTAAGCTGCGATTGAATCATATAGTAACGCGTGTTTAATCCCAATCAACACTTGCAGAGACGAGCATGATTTTAAAAAAAAATCGAAGTATATATTTAATAACTTCAAGACAAAATCCAATTTTCAAAACATTTCATTTACTAATAAAGTAGGAAATTTATTCTTTTAATACATTTATATTGATATTGAATTTATATATAAGTTGAATTCAAATACATCAGGGGCGGATCCAACGATTTAAAAAAAAGGGATTTCTTACCTAGGACAAAAGGGGGGGTCTAACTAAATGCCCCCATTCAAATGCATTGATCGTCGCAAAAAAGGGGGTCCAACCCCTTGAACCTCGCCCCCCATTCCACCACTGAATATTAAAGTCATGTATTGGAAGGGGGGGGGGGGGGGGAGGGTATGACACATCCTGCATTTTTTCAACAAAATAAAGATCAAGCCTGGTAATTTAAAATAAATTTCAAACGTTAGCTTACTCTCCACAGAAATCTTTCTTTAATATATTACTTTTTTTTATGAAATTGCATTTTTAAAAGTCTCAAATGTGTACAACATTCATCTTTTACTTGAAATAATTTTTTTTTTTCTTTTTTTTTATCAAATTATGAGTTTCTTGATATTTTTTTTCCAGAAAAGACTCTTGACTGAAGGGAAATGAAAAAAACATGTGTTTAAACTATAACTTACATTTACTGCTTTATTTAAGTTTCTCAAATGTTCAGTCTTGCAAATTGTACTACTACTCCAGGGTTTCCCCTGGGTCAATTATTTTTTTCGCCACCTCTTGCGCCAAAACAATATATTTTTCGCCACTTTATTATTTTTTTCACCAAGTAACATAAATATATTTTTCCTGTTGTGCCCTTTTGTACTAAGAAGTAATTTTTACAACAAAACAAAAGCTTTTATCACATGAAATTGATCCCTCATTTCATGTGTAGTCATTACATTGAAGGGTTACTCTCATTCGAGGGGTTGTTCCCAGCCTTTTGGATAGATTTTTTCATAACGACAGTTTTCTTTTCTTGACCATCGTAAATGAAAAAGTCCGAGAAACTCGAAAAAAAAGTAAATAAACAAGATGGAGGAAAATAAATCGGTTTATATATTTCTTTCGCCAAATTCTTTCGCAAATGATGAATTTTTATCGCCACAATTATTATTTTTTCGCAAATTGCGAAAATGGCGACCGCCAGCGGAAACCCTGCTACTCTGTTGAAATGTGGTACAAGTCAGATACAAAACAAAAGTAACAAAAAAACAAGCAGGAAACAACCTGCTGTAGTTTTTCTGCATGTGACTACTCGTGCACAAAAACTATCCGCCGATGGTTGTTACCGGCCTGTTTTTTGTTGCCTTTGTATTGTATCTAATACATGTTTGATTACTTCTTTTATATAGGTTAACCTTTGTTCAACCTGTGTAACTCATTCAACAATAAAACACTTGAGATTAGTTTATATATATATAGGAGTTTGTAAGCTAAGGTGTCTCTGGAGAGGGTTATTTTGGAACATGACATTTGAGTTTAATCTACAATTGCAAAAACCCATAACCCCACCTGGCTACAGATGGGAGGACAAAATTTAACACATCAAATCCACACTTCAGTAGAGATATATATTCAAAATTTCATCTGCTGTGATAATGGAAAATAAGGTTCTGATTCATGATTGTCAAATCAATCAATTATCTATTATCTATATAAAAGTACTTACTCTGACTTGCATATCACATCTATATCAACATTCAAATTAATAAAGAAACAAGTAATTACAAGTCATTAAAGTACATACCTGGTTCTGTTAAACAATATGATGCTAATTTCTCCATGCCAGCTAGCTGTGGTATCCATTTTTGTCTCAAATTATCATTGGCAAACTCATCAATCATCCATGCACACATACTGCAAAACAAATGACCACCATAACAAAACAGAAGTGATAAAGTTTTTTATTTTAATTACAGAATTAAACAACCACAGTTGACAGTTTCAGAGCACACCTTACACAAGGTGTTCTCTGTCAACAGATTTAATCAAGACAATAAATTTTTGTATATAATTTTTTTAATCAGGCCTAAATTAAAATATTGCTTCTTTGCCCTTTTCCGACCCTATTTTTTGAAACAGGGTAGGTAGGTAATATGTTTTATTTTTCTTTCCCAAAACATAACTTGGCTTGGTACATTTTTTGTCATGGGTAGCTAGGTAGGTATAATATTTTATTTGATAGATACAAAATCTGCATGATATCATTTTTGTCAACTTTGCTTTCGTTTTAGGTATGATTTTACTGATCTTTACAATTATTAAAGTTTCTGGGACTATTAGTATAATAGTCCCAGGAAGTTATGAAAAAAAAATATCATGTTGAATGTCAAGTTAATTCATATGCACTACTATTTTGTTTTCAAATACCAAAATATAGTGCTCTGCAGCATATTTTCAAAATTTATATGCCAGGTATTTTTAAGAGTTTTAACTTGCACTGATATTCTGTACTATGTACTACATGTACGCTTAACTCGACCGAAAGGATTATTATATCATATATCTCTTTAGCATGATTTATGAAACAGCTGTACAATACAATCTATAGCATGTTTTATTCCGAAATTCTACCAATTTTATCAAAATTTGAACTTAAATTATCAGAGATGATATCTGTGAAATAAAAATAATAATTGACTAGAATATAAAGCCACTGCCGGGCAGTGCATTTCCCACCAGCATCATCATGCAACCAGTTAAAACAGCGAAAACTAAGCATTTGTGTTTAAATTTTCGTGTGTCCCAGTGTTATCAATAAAAATCTAAAAGACTTGAAACTCAATTGTCATGTATTTTACATCACATTTATAAATGGTCAGTAAGGAAAACTTGGCAATTTTACTGCCAACTATTCTCCAATTTACAGGACTTTGGTTCATGTCAGATATAAATAAATTGTCAAAGCTGGTCGAAGGCAGCGTTGACATAATCATCCTGATCTACGAATCACCAAAGGCCATCCCTACATAGGAAACAACGTCCGTTAACAAAATATTTTGTACACACGTTGATAATTTTGTATTGGACGAACCTTTTTGAATAAACCCTGCTCTTCAAGTAAAAGAGCCATGTTCATACTTTTAACATCGACTTCAATCAAATGCTTTGAATCTCTAAATGCAAGTGTTCATGCCAAACACTCACATGATACCAAACGGACTTGACCTTATACGGGGAAGATAAAACCCAAGGATTCCGGTTAAAAAGTTTTGAGCGGGAAATACATATATAAGATTTTCAGTAGGAACGGAAAAAAAATAAAAAAAATTGCTGGTAAATACAAATAAAAGATTTTCAGTCAGAACAAATTGATAGGGTCGGTCGGTAAAGGGCAAACAAACAATATTTTAATTTAAGCCTCACTTTTGTCTTTTGTAATATACATGCACAAATTGTCAAAATTGTATATATTTTTTCTTTGGCATTTAAAAGAAAATTTAATTTTACCACGCATGCGCAACGACAAGTAATCTTCAGTATTCTGAAGTTTTGTTGTATAACTGAAGAAAAGAAGATTAATCGCTGCACACTGTGAAAAAATATAAAGTAAAGAAGCAATTCTTTAAACCATGGTTTGTAAAACAGCTTCAATATGAACAATTATGAGGAGGAAGTTCAAAATTCCAAACCCGCAGATAGAATACATGACTGATATTAGTCATAGAGTCTAATTGCAAAAGAAAACAAGAATGTGTCCATAGTACACGAATGCCCCACTCACACTTTCATTTTCTATGTTCAGTGGACCATGAAAATAGTGTTAAATTAAATTAAAAAGATCATATCATAAGGAACATGTGTACTAAGTTTCAAGTAAATTAGACTTCAACTTCCTCAAAAACTACTTGGACCACAAACTTCAACCTGAACCTAGACAGACAGAGTATAACAGACGCACTGACAAAAAAACATAGTGCCCATAAATGGGGCATAACTATGGAATTTTAAGGAATTAGCAATTGAGAGAAAATATAACATTATAAGAAAACTGCATTTTCAACATTTGAACTGCAATGTAAGATTTTATATCGCGAATATTCTGAAACATATAACATGTAGCAAAGATGACATCTGAACAAGTAGTTACTACATTGCAAAGAACTTATTTTTTTCCATTGTAAAACTGGTATTTATTGTTTCTCAGCCAAGCATATTTAAATGAAGCATGAAAAAACATTTCAGGAAGTCCCTTCCCTCCTTCATACATGGCGATTATGCATTTAAATGTATAAGTGTTTGTAAACCGGAAGTTGATTATGGATAAATCTGAAAACATCATAGCATGTTCACATGAAGCCTGATGACAAATTCTGAAAGCTAGGATTTGTATTCTTGACAAATATGTTACACAAAGTTCCTGGTACAGACATACAGATGGATAGTTAAAGGTAAATCAGTTTACCTCCTTTTTTCAGGGAGGGGATACACCATTTTTTGTAGATACTGCTGAGTGTTCTACATTCAAGTGACAACTATAGATAGAAATGTGTGTCTAAGTCTGTCATAACTTACACTAAATGCACACCTACTTATGTATACTGATGAAGGCTGTTGTACTTGTACAACCCTGGGATAAAGCTTCGAATATAAGAGATGAATCCAAGCGTGACAAGCCAGTTCCACCACAATCCTCCCTACAATATGCAGCACCAAAACCAAGTTGACCGGCCTTCTTCAGGACATCTTTTGGGAATATTTCCTGTAAAAAAAAAGAAGTTACATTTTCCTCTCACTTCTTACACAAAATTATCCAGTTTTCCAATCTCCAAGTCTTATAATTGAGCTAGACAACTGTGAATAGAAAAATATGAAATTTAATAATAAGAGAGTATACAAATCAAAAATTTAATAAACCTCCTTTTTATTGTAGATCAAAATAAATCTTTTGTATTAAAAAATATCTCAGTTGTAACAGTAGTGTTCATTTGTTAACTAAGTGACATAGCGGAATATTTAAGTCATTGTTGAAGCTGGTTAACATTCTTTTCAATAACATTCCTAGAAAAAATAGTTGCTGTAGATGCTTGTGTGTTATTGAAGATGTTATTGATCACAAACTTATACATTGTTGACACAGCCAACGCTGACGCCGGAAAACAGCATACCTATGTCTCGCTTTTATCTATGTCAAGCGAGACAAAAATTGTAATTTACCAGGTTTACATGTGTCATTGTGTTCTATTGTTGTTCTCTGCTGTTTATCTATGTTTCATATTAAGTAATATTTGTTGCTAATTTTTCCATAGCATGTTTATGTTTATGCAATAAACACGATAAGATTCATTCATTCATTCAAAAGTATTTTTTGTAATTAATGACAGTTATTATTTACAGTTTTCATGAAATAAGCATAAGATTTTATCAAATTTAGTGTTACAGTAATCAATATTCTAAATATAATCTAAGTATATCTTCCCATGTGAAGTCAAAGTAAAATTAATAATATATCTATACATGTACATGTTTCTTAATCAAGAAGGTGTATTATACACAAAAGGTTATTCATAAATACAAGTCTGTATTGTTAGTGAATTTTGGGTATTAAATAATTGTAAATGTGGATGATAGAATCTAAAATCTTGGTTCAACATAGTTCTAATGCAATTTGCATGTAAATTATTTCTTCATTGGCTAACATTTTAACCATCAAATCAATAATTGACATGTCTTGAGCTGCCAAATTGAATCACAAATGTCGATTTTTAAAATACAACATAATCATGATAATCAAAATTAAACAACACTGACCTCAAAAACATCATTTTAATGAGATATTATCCAAATCTAAATAAAAAAAGTAAAGAAATTCCCTTCAGGTTGAAGTGTTCAAATGGTATGAAATTTGTTTTACCTTGACGTCTTAGCTTCATACTCATTCATAAATTTTTCGCAAAATTTCTTATAAATCTTAAATTCATACATTTCTACAAGCTAAAATGTACATGTATTTAATTTCATGTGTAACACATTAATATAGGAATAGCAGTACTGTAGTGGAGGAGTTGCCACAGTCAAATGAGATTGGACAGTCACATATGCTTGAGATAACACATAAATAACAAATACTTCAAAAACATTTATATATATGTACCATACCTGCTGATCCCACTGTGCCATGTTGGGAAATAATTCATTCTTAGCGAAATCTGTTGCCAACTGCTGAATTTGTATTTGTTCTTCTGATAAACCAATTGCAGCTGTAAAAATATGTTATTTGCATTATGAATGCTGAAAATACCTACAGCTAATACAGTCTAATCCAGGGACATGTGCACAGTTTACATGGTATATTATAAAATGGGATTCAATAAAGAAAATTGCATTGGCCTTTCATAACAACTATGTTAATAAGAAACAAAGAAATAAGTAAATATTATCAACAAAATATTTTTTACCATAGCTTTAACTTTGTCAATAAGTAAAATATTTGGGTAATATTGTAGTCCAGCCCTGGCCTCAGTGACTCATTTTTTTTTGGATTTTTTTTTTTGTTGTCACTGAGTCCAGCTCGCCCTCCATTACCTTCAATGGTGCAAGCTCCCGGGTAGATTACCCGGGGACGATAGAGACAATGCCAGAGCGCTCAAGTACGAAAAATGTATCACAAATGGTAAAACTTGATAAAATAAACAAGTTGCATACCTGAAATGCTTGTACACTATATGGAAACTCATCTTAACAGAAGGAAATCCCTTGCAGTCGGAGCTGTGGACATCTTGTTTACATTAGTAACGCTATATTACGGAACGTGACGTTTCTACGTTATAACGTTAGACGAAACGAATTCAATATATCGATAAAGATTTTCGACGTTTTACAACACGATACCGAATGGCATATCTCCCGATTTCTAAACTTTTTGGCACACTTATATTTTGAATTGAGTTACATCAGTATAAGTCATTGTATGCATAAAAACTTGGGTCACCATTTTTGGTCTAGCTTGTAATTTTATAGGAAAACGTCAATTTTTGCGACAAATTCACATATTGCTTTTTATCCATCAACAGAATTTAAAAGGATCCAGTTCCAGTTCCAAATATCCACCACTCATCAAAATATTATGGCTATAACTGTAGCAAGGTCTGCCAGTCGAGCTCTAAGTTTATTAATTGTTAAATGTAAAGCACATTGTGGTTTTTAGCACAGTAACTTTAAAACATTATTTGATACTCTGGTCTGGTCAGTAATAAGCTACGGTGTATCCATTTTTGGCACTCGTTCTTTTTCTTGTATCAACGCTGTCAAGAACAGAGCTATCAGGTGTTTTATAAGTGCTGGCAAGACTGAAGTATGCGCCAAATGATGAAATTAACGGAGACATGGGCTGGAGACCTCCTAGTGTAAAACAATGGACATGTGTATTTAGGCATTGGGCAAGATGTAGTGCCATGACCAATGACAGAATAAATTATAAAGGTTTTCAAATGGTCACATAAAAATGCTGTAAATAATAAAACCTGGTGTAATAGAGTCATGAAAAAAACTTAAAGATTGTAACTTTGATTTGTATACTAGTATTGATAGTGTGCTGCATAAAGAAAATTGTTCTACAAATTGAAGATGTTTCATTTAATAAATATATTGCAGAATGATCCAGAATGGCAAACGAAAATTTTGTCACAGAGTAATGGTAACAAGTGACTTATAAGCGATAAATATCACAATATTGTGCAGAGTTATATTTAAAACAAAATATATCAATCAAATTTAGACTGAGTGCTTATGCAAAATTTAGATGTGGCATTGCGCCACTTAAAATAAAAACAGGACGATATGAGAAAAAGCCAATAAATGAAAGATGTTGTTTTATGTGTAAAAACGAAATTGAAGACGAGAAACATGTAGTTACTTTATGTCCTTTGTAAGCAGACCTTCGAAATATATTGTATAATGAAGCAGTAAAACATAACGATCAATTTTATAACTTGTCTATTGACTTAATTAAACTGGTTCCCTGAAAATTATTCTAATTTCAACCCATAAATGTATATGTAAACAATAAACCGGTCAATATAAACAAAATAACGATACCAAGATCGACGCTCGTGACACTTTTTACTTCCAATATTCTCTAGTGAAAAACAGATACCCGGAATAAATACACGGTGGAATGAAATTACGCTAACATATGCACCCTCCATATAAGTAAAACACTCCGCGCAAAAATTCCAGTTTGAAATTGTGCATGTACGACATGTAAGCTCCGCGGAGTCTGTATTCTGCGTGTTATTTTATATCATGTATCATAATGCCAAATCCAGTAACCTGTCATTTCCAAAAAAATAAAACTGACGATATACGCAGCTTTAGTACAAGCATGCAAGCAGGTATACAATTTAAAAGACTGCCGTCCTAATAGATAAGCCGTATATATGAAAACTATATATGCACAGTGCAAATTGGACTGCCGAACGGTTAAAACAATATGATGGTGCTATTTTATAAGGAATGTGGTGGCAATTCATGTATCAGTGAATATGCAGTGTAGTGAAATGGAAAACTGGTGTTATATCAAATGTACCAATGTTAGTAAGCTATCATGTACGTCAGTTGGTCTTTGGTGGAAAATTGTTTCATTGTCAACTATACCACATCTCCTGATTTCATTATGGTTTGATTTTTCTCCAGAAGTTCAATTAGAAGTTTAACGACTTAAACAAATATGTACTAGGAAACACCGGTCTAGGAAACTGAAAAATGTCTATGGTTTTGATGTCGTTAATTGCATAGCCTTTGCTATCTTATTGTATATCCCATATCTCCATTTATTCACACAAAGAAACACCAACACTAAAAAAAAATCCAGAAACCATATCGGTTCTATATCGGGGGTCGTGTCAATGAAAGTATCCTAGGATATGTCATAAGATATGTCTTAGGACATTATTTAGGATGGTCTCAGGACGTGTCTGAGACATATCTTAAGATGTAAAACAAAGCTGTCTTAGGGCAGTCCTAACTACGATGGTCCTAGCTAACACATTTATTCTATTGGAAAAAGGTAGAGATTTCTATGACATAGATTTTATTGTATTTTAGTATCTATATGTAAAGAGAGAGAGGACAACTCTTGTATGGAAAACAATTAACGCAAAATAAAAGTTAAAGATTTAAAGTAATACTAATAAATACGTTATTAAATATGATAAAAGATATAAAAGAATCTAATACGAAAACAAAAGTAAATAGTCACAAAACATTGTTAAATGCAATATGCGTGCTGCAATTTTAGTACATGAACTAGGTTTGTCGTTAGGTCCTCTCGATTACATTACATATATCGAATCAGGATTAGTAAAAAAAAAAAGAAGTAATATTTTCCCATATTTAAATTAATATTGCACCGTTTTGGTTATTCGCAAAAAATATTGCTTATGATGATACATGTAGTATTTCGTAGGCTTAAAAAAGGCAGCACGAAATAATTTAAGGTAATAAAATTGAATCTTTAACAAAATTGAAAAATATTTTGTTTTATTAATCTAATTCTAATAACAGTATGATAGTTTAATATAGTATTAGTATTTTTAGTACTGAGTTTATGCGGCTTGCTATATATTTTGTTTTTATTACCTTTTAGGACATTGTAACCTTTAGGACTATCCTAAGAC